>NW_027555958.1:58728710-59183710 GCF_003287225.1 Phascolarctos cinereus
TCATTCAACAGTTAACAAAAGTAGATTTACTTGGTCATAGCATAGAAAGGATATTCAATATATATTCCATATGGAAACACATCTGTTCAAACTGGGCAGAATGTGATGATTCCTATGGTCTGGAGACATGTTTGGAGTCTGAAGATCCCCAGCTCCCTGTGGGTGGCCCTTTTTGTGTGCTTATGTGATCAGGAAGCCATGTCAACATACTCACCAGAAAGCTGCAACAAGGAAAACATAGCTTAAGCCTTAGCCCCTGAGGGCAAGTTTCTGTTTCGACACCTTTATTACTTTTCTAGGAAAAACTAGCTCTGCGTGTGTGTGTGTGTGTGTGTGTGTGTGTGTGTGTCTGTCTGTCTGTCTGTCTGCATCTGTGTGTCTGTGTCCATGTGTATATGTATAGGACAGGGAGAGCATTCACAGATAGTAATCCTTTCACGGCCCTTTTTAACAACCTTATGATTATAAACATCAGGTGAGACACAAAACAGGGAGAAGTATGATCCACAAAGATGTTTATCACCATGATGGAGGAGTTCTAGCATAGAGTCCAAGTTAAAGAGGGATTCCCCGTGGATGGTGAGGTTTTCCAAATGCTCCAGTTTACACAGAAAATTATGCCAATTACATCAAGCCCCAGAACATTTCAGAGTCTCTTGGAAGAGAGCAAATAATCCCCCTAAAAAGAGTTAGGCCTGACCATCCACACAGCAAAGATTAAGTGGATGAAGCATGCCTACTACTTAGATTACAACATGCAGCAGAACAGACAATCTATAGAACTTGTCCATAAGTACACACACACACACACACACACACACACACACACACACACACACACTTATCTGGAACAGAAAGCACAAATGGTCAAATTAGGCTTATAATTAAACAGGAACAAAGAGGAAACAGTTGAAACACCTCCAAGAAAATCCAATGCTTCTCTAATGACCCCAAGCTTCTCCCAGAAACAAAAGCCCATCTTTTAAATACCAGTATTCTTTCATTGTTGTTACATGGATGTATGGCATGGAGTACAACAGTCTCTAACAAATTGAATATATATAAATATATACATATATGTATAAGAATTGAAGCTATATATTGAATATAAATATATACTATTATAGGAGCATGTATTAAATTGAACATGTACATATATGCACATGTTACATATATGCATGTATATTATATATGTATATGTTATATATTTGTGTGTGTATATGTGTGTGTGTGTCTGTGTGTGTGTGTGCATGTATAACAGAGGGAGATGGTGGGTATAAGGAAACCTCAGCATTTTATTACTGAGGAAGTTCAAAGAGCAAGTAAAGAAAAGCTGGGTTGGACACATGACAAAGGGTAGGAATGACAGGTGGACATTCAGAGTTGTTTACTGGTGTGTTTGTGATGTCAAAGGAAAGTAAGGAAGGCCTCCAGCATGTTTGGTGGACCCTCTATGGTGAACTTTTGGGAGGACATGGGCAGTTATACAGGATGGACAGGCGTGGATGAATTGTGATCTAGGAAATTTCCAAATCAATGAAATCACAGATCCAATTAAATACAGTATTGATAAGCTGGAGCTCAGCCAGAATAAGACAGGCAGGATGGTGAGGGGACTGGACAGCAAGCCATTTGAAGATAAGTTGATTAGCTGTGTGACCCTGGGCAAGTCACTTAACCCCAATTGCCTCACCAAAAAAAAAAAGAGTTGAAGGAATCAGGAATGTGTAGCCTAAATAAGAAAAGATTGATGAAGGACTTAATAGTTATTTTCAGAAGGTCTATCCTATGGATAAGTAGTTGTATTTGTTCTGTTTGGTGTGAGGACAAAACTCAGAGAAACTCAAAAGATACAAACTTTGACTCCATGTAAGGGACTATAACCCTAACAATTAGAACAATTCAAAAGCAAGGAAGCATGGGCTTCATTGAGAGGCAGTGGGTTTCCCTTCACTGGAGGTCATTTATTAGAGTCTAGATTACCAGTTTGAGGAATACTGTGCTAAAGATTCCTATCCAGTTGTGATCTGGCTAAGAATGGCTTCTGGAGTCACTTCAAGAGCCTATATCTACGATTCTTTGACCCATGAACTAGAGTACTGAACTGACTGTTAAAGCTGTGTTGTGTTTATTTCTACCCTTTGAACTCACATGTTGCTCTAGCAACATGGCGGAAAGATGAATGTAGAAAGGAGGAGAACATTATGGATTCTCTCTTGCATCCAGGTTCATCTTCATATATTCCAAACATTGTCTAGGCTGCTCTGTAAGAGTCAATACTAAGGTAGAGAAGAGGTATAATTTAGTTACGTCACATCTGGGAAAACATAAGAGCCACCAAATTTTTGTCCAAACCTTATCCTCTCCTGCCCTAACCTTAGACCACACTAAGATCTAGGGGAAAAGGATGGGTTATATAGACAGTCATGTAAGATTAAACAGACAAGAGACTACAACAACTTTTAATATGAATTTTTACAAATCATAAAAATGTTTTTTAGTGCCAGAAAAACTGGCTTTCCCATGGAATGCAGGCTATTACGTGTCAAGTCACTTGATTCTCAAGATATCTGAAAGAAGGGAAGATAACAAATAATTGAGAAAAACCATATCAGTTATTACCTCAGGGGGAAAAACAATCTGGAGAAAAATAATTATCAACCTATGTGCCTACTTTCTTAATCTCTACAAAATCTTTATGAGAATAATCTACAAACATATAGAGGATATCCTAGAGATGTTATGAGATGGGAACAGGAAGGCTTTTTTTTATTTAAGGCAATTGGGGCTAAGTGACTTGCCCAAGTTCACACAGCTAGTGTCAAGTGTTTGGTCTGAGGCCAGATTTGAACTCAGGTCCTCTTGACTTCAGGGCCAGTACTCTACCCACTATACCACCTAGCTGCCAGAAGGCTTTTTTTGTGAAGGCTTTTTTTGTGAACCGTATTCTATCATACACTACATCTTTACAATTACATAATTGTCTGTAAAGGTGTAAAGAATATAAGATCTCACAATACTTAATGTTTGTCAACTACAAAAAAATTTTTTTACTGAGTAGAGCAAAATGCTATGATATAGGTTATCTTCCAACAAGATGACTCCTTTGTGTGTTAAAAAACACATACGTTACTCTGAAAGATGCAAAAACAAGAGGTAACTTTTTTGAATGCTTCTCTAATTGTTAACACCAAAATAAACATAAAACAAGATATGCTGGCCAGAAATATTTGCAACCAAGATGGGGATGGTGAGCAGAAAGTACAAATGAAATAGATTCCCTACAGAAAGTGAAGTCTTCCACATACTCTTATTTGCAGATGAGATTGTGCTAACTCCATCAAGCCCTAGAACATTGAAAAATCTTTTAATCCACAATCACACACGCGCAAAAAAATGTTTTTCTTAATCATGTAAGTAGGAAAAACCAAGTACATAAAGAATACCTATTGTCCTTCAATGCTAATTTGTACATAGTTGTCTGCATGTTTTCTCCTCCATTAGACTGTGAGTTCTCTGAGAGGGGGACAGTTTTATTTTGGTTTTGTCTTTCTTTGAGTCTCCAGTGCTGAGCACAGTACTTGGCAAATAGAAGTTGCTTAAGAGATACTTATTGACTTGACTTGTCCAACCTATGACACATTGTTGGAAGGACAGCCCATTGAGCTGCATAAATTATGACATTAAGGATAGATAATATGCTGGTTCCAGAATTGAAATAGAGAAAGAGTTAAGATTGCATTGCCTTTTGGAATTAAAGAAAGGATTCAATGAAAGGCCTTTGAAGAAAGTATTGCAAATTAATTGGAACCACGTAGGAACATTAAGCTTCTGAATGAAACAAAAGTCTATTTTTTAAAAAATGTATTTTACATTCATATTTTGTTTTGATATGACCAACCAGAAAAGGCAATGCTAACAGTCATGATTTCAGACAAGGCAATAGGAAAAAATAGACATGATTAAAAGCGATGAACAGAAGCACTATATTATGCTTAAAGGCATATAGACAATGAATAAATATCAATACTTAATACATGTGTACCAAACGGCATAGCATTTAAATACTTATAGGAAAATTTAAAAGAATTGTAGGGAGAAGTACATAGTAAAACTATGATAGTGGGGTGCCTCAATGATCTGGAAAAATCTAACAGAAAGATAAATAAGAAAAATGTAAGGACTTGAGTAGAATTTTAGAAAAGTTTGAAATGCTAGATCTTTGGTGACTATTGAATGGGAACAAAAATAAGTATACATATTTCTAAGCAGGAACTAGCACCCTTATAAAAATTGACCATGTACCATGTTTGGACACAAAAACCTCACAAATGCAAAAAAAAAATGCAGAAATAGTAAACACATCCTTTGCCAATCACAACACACTAAAACTCTATTCGATAAAAGGCCTTTGAAGAAAGGATTACAAATTAATTGAAAACCAAATTATTTAATCTGAAAAATTGGTGAGTCAAAGACTGGGTCATAGAAACAACAGAAAATTTCATCAAAGAAAATGAAAGAAGTGAGACAACATACTTTGAGATGTAAGAAGGGTATTTATCTAAATACTTTCATCAACAAGAGAGAGAAATAACAGATTGATGGATTGAACACAAAACTAAAAAACCTAGAAAAATAGCAAATCAAAAGCTCCCAACTAAATACCAAATTTGAAATTCTGAAAGTGAAAAAAGAGATTAACAAAATTGAAAGCAAAAAATTCATTAAATTTATAAATAGCATTAGGAAATTTTAAAATATTATATACATAAAAGGAAAAAGCAAGGTACGTATCAGAGAAATTCATATTCTCATGTACAATTCTCTTTTTTCTCTTCTACTTTGTAGATGTAAATGCTCACTTTATTTGAAGTTTAGAATTTTTAACAAATAGAATTTTAACAAAATGAAAGCACAAAAAAGGTAGTTTAACAAAACCAACCCAAACAACAACTGTGTCTGACACTATATGTATCCCACACTTCTAGTCCTTTACCTCTGCAAAAAGGGCAAGGAACTAGGTACATTTTCTCAACTCTTCTCTGGGGCCAAATTTTTCATTACACAGAATTCGGGGTTGGGTCTTTGTTTTTTCTACTTAAATTGTTGTAGTCATTATGTATATTATTTTCCTGCTTCCTGGGTTCACTCTAGATTAGTTCATATTAAATCTTCCTAATAGATGTTCATATGATTCGTTAATATTTCATTACGTTCACATAGCACAATTTGTTTAGCCATTCCGCAGTCAAAGCCCATCTTTTTAACTTCATCATTTTGAGGATAATATATGTCAATGAAGCATGAAATACCCCGATTTCCAAAGAATTAAAGCTTTAGGTCACACAGAGGATAATGGAGAGACCCATTGTAGGCATAAGAAGTCCATAGAGTATTAGTAATGATGATTTGTTTACTGGAAGTATCATAAAAACGATCACCAGAGATACTGCAAAGGATTGCAAAGCAGGTTTGTTTTTGTAGGTTATGTCCAGGGATGGGCTGATAAATGTTTAATAACAGAGATCAGGCTCTGGAAAAAACATACACACACACACACACATATGCCCAACGTACTTTTAAGTTTAATCTACATTACTAACATCTTCATAATTTTCTTAAGTCTAGACGGTTAACACAATAATAAATCAAGCTCTGATTTGTGGTGTTTGCTGGTTTCTGAGATATAAGTGTTCTCGCTGAAAATTTAACAATTGGCCCTTCAGAGCCCATACATGCCAGCCTCACCCAATATACTACTGGTTACATCTATCAGTGTTTAGCATATTACAAATTAAAACAGATAGACTTTTAAAATATTCATTTATTAATCATTTAAAAATAGCAATAATAAGCCCATTACATGGTAGCAGAAATGACATATTTTTGTGAAAAAAAATCATGTTTTCCAAAACAAAAAAAATTGGGAGTGGCATTTTTAATATTTTTTTTGCAAATCTCTTCAATGTCTAGATTAATAGAAGATTCTCATGTCTGTTTCTGCATTCAGTCTATCACGATATATTGTTTTGGTTGAAATATATGAAGAAAATTTGGCCTCATAGAGATATGTAGTTGAAAGAAGAAGTAATATTTTAATAGGTGAGCAAAATCCTAGTATCATTATGAAAATAGTTTTGACCTCAAGGACTCCTTGAAAGTATCTCGGGTCTCCCAGAGGTCCTAGTACCATACTTTGACTAGGAACTGACCTAGAGGAAGACTTCCAGAATATTGGGCAGATCCTTTGTGAGGGATTTATAGGACATGGACGAGATGAGAAGGCACAGAGGTGTTGTGGTCTGCCCCTTAGATGAAATCACAGATCCATCCAAGTCTTGAAGTTGTCACTTGTATTATAGTGAAGACTCTCAGACCTCTGATGAGCCAATGAGACACAGGGGAGACAGTTTCAGACAGTTTTAGTACTGGAAGGGACTTCTTATAGGCTACCTCCTCCAACTTTCTTGTTTTACACGTAGGCTCAGAGAGGTTAGGGAATTGGTCCAAGGTCACTCTGGTAATAAGTAGTAGAACCACTACTTGTACCACGTCCTCTGATTTCAAATCCAGCTGCTTTTCCCACTATACTGTGCTGGGTCTGTGCTGTCCTGATTAGGGAGTCAGCTAGCCCAGGTATACATGAATGTTTATATAGCTCTTTATAGTTTGAAAAACACTTGATATGAATGAATGGTTGACTGAATGGAAAGTATTTATTAAGTCCTTAGCCATTATATCTAGCTAGCCCCACATCCCAGACCATGCTTTATATCCCATCCCACCATCCACCCAGCCATCTCCCTGCCATCCCCTCTGCTGCCCCACACATACCACTGCCATACCACTCACTTCTTTCCACCTCTTCTTCTGGGATCAGTAATCAGATCAAGCCTGGAAAAGGCTTGTCAATTGACTCTCTTATGGCACCACTCACCAACCCCTCTAAACTCCCTAAAACACCCTTTTCTGGCCACCATTCTCTTATAATGCATTTCCCCCCAATTACAACATAAACTCTTTAAGGACAGGGAATGTCTTGTGTCCTAGCATTAGCACAGCACATGGCTTATGGTAAGTACTTAATAAACTAGTTAAAAGAGGCCATTCTTTGCCTCATTTCTTACCTATCCTTAACTGCTGAATGGGCATTGCTTCAGACAAACTGAGACCTGGGAAAGATCTTAATTTAAAAAGGCTTGATTTAAAAAGGGCAGAAGAGAGAGTGAAGCTGGTGACTTTGCACAGCCCTCCCTCACTTAAATCCAATTCCCTTGCAAGTCATGGCATCATTTTCCTGATGTCATGGTCCTCTTTGAAAATGAAGGACAAACAACAACAATGTGTTGTTCAAGCTTGATACCCCTCCTCTTACATGTCAAAGTCTACTTCCCAGAGTCCTCATGCTCACAAACTCTACCCCTTGACCTCCTTCCCCAGACCTACTGCTGTATTCTCCTAAGCCTGTTGATTTTTCATGGCTACTCTTAGCCAGGTGCTTTCCCTGCTCCTTTGAGCCTTGTTAGATTCCATCGGACCTCATATTAGTTGCATGGAAAACAGATTCCCAATGGCTTCATTCAAAAGGCTCGTGGAAAAGTAAGGATGATGCCAGCTTAGAGACACATGGGAGTAGAATTTTTACCCAGGCCAATACTCAGTGGATAGGTGGGAGGAGTGGTGGGCTGCTAGAGCCTATTACACAGAAAGAAAAAAAAAATAAACATGCCAGGGACCACCTTAGATCCAATAATAAACAGAGAGAATGGTGAGAAACCAAAAGGAAACAAAAAAATGGAAAAACAGAACTTCCAGAGAAGAGATTTCTGTCTTTGGTCAGAAACTGGAGCTGTGTTTTTACATTTTCCATTGGCAGCACACCCTGAGATTTCTCTACCTTTTTTCCTGGTGAAGTTAGTATTGGTGACATGGATTAAGCAAACAAGGGCTCAGGCCAGGAGGTCGAGGGCCACCCTCCCCACTCACCACACAGGCTCCTTCATGCATTGCCTCCCCAGAGCTTTTCCACTCCAGGACACCAGACCTCTAAAGTCTAGTCTTCCTTGAGCTTTCTTCAATAGATGGAGACACATAATTCAAAATGAATGAACTTTATTCAATTACGTATTATATCCAGAGATCTCACAAGGTGCTGACAGAGGTACAACAGAATACAAGGCAGTCCCAGAGTGCCTTGGAATGGTCTGATACGTCTTCATGCATGCGGTGGGCCTTGAGCTTAACCTTGAGAAACATGCTGGATGCAAACAAGTGAAAGGAAACTTGGGCCAAAGATCAGACTGTAACCCTGTGTAGTGGGATTTAGATAGTGCAGTGTATAAAGCTGGATTTAGGAAGACTTCAGTTCAAATCCAGTCTCAGATACTTACTAGCTGTGTGACTGTAGGCAAGTCATTTAACCTCTCTCTGCCTCCAGTTTCCTCAACTGTAAAATGTGGATAATAATAGCACCTACTTCACAAAGATTTTGTGAGGCTCAAATGAGATATTAGCACAGTGCCTGGCACATAGTAAACACTTAAATCCTCCCTTCTTTCTTTTTTTTCTTCCTTCCCTCCTTCCTCCTCTCTTTCCTTCCTTTCTTTCTCCTCCTTCCTTCCTTTTTTCCTTTCCTTTCCTTCCCTCCTCTTTCTTCCTCCCTCCCTCTCTTTTTCCCTCCCTCCATCCTTCCTTCCTCCTCCCTCCTTCCTTTCCTCCTACCTTTCCTCCTTCCTTCTCACTTTCCCTCCTTCCCTCTTGTACCCTCTCTTCCCTCTCCCTCTCAAGCTCCAGCAACTTTTTGCTATTATCTATTCTCTCAATAACATAAATAAAGGAGTCTATATGATGTTGTGGAAAGCAGGATGGATGAGGAATCAGAAGACCTGTGTTTTCAATTCCAGGTCACTAACTAACCTTGTGACCTTGGACAAGTCACTTCACTTTGGTGGTTCTCATTATCTTCCTCTGTAGAATGAGGGGGTTTAACTAGATGATTTCATGATCCTTAAGGTCCTGGCAGTTCTGATTTTAAAAACTTTCAAAACACAGAACAGTGTAACAGAAAGAACACTAAACTTGGAATCACAGAACTAAACCTGAATCCTGGCCCTGCCACCATCCATGAGACTTCGGGCATATCATGGAACCTTTCTGAGCTTCCATTTCTTCATCTTCATGTAACAGTGATCATCCGGGCCCTCAGTATCTGAAATCCAGGCATGTTTCGTTTCACCACTCCCTGCAGTGTTCTCTGGGGCCCTTAAGGGGGTTCGGGAGCAGCTATTTTCTGACAATTGTGTTCTGGGGGGGTCTGCTTTACACCAGTTCCATTTAACCACTTAACAGTCAGATTAGCTTTTATAAAGAAATATTTGTTTCAAAGGTAAAGCAAGAACAAACATATAAACATCTCCCAAAAAAGGGGGGGGATAATAACCCCCTCTTATATTCCCTCATTCTCTGGGGAGGGGCAAGAGATTAAGTTTGTAGCTTAACTCAGTTCTTATATAACATGATCTCACCAGGTTGTAAGTCTGATATCCTGTTGGGCTTGAGTCCTGGCTCCCTGGTTTCTTCTTTTTTAAAAAAAGAATTTTTTTAACACTCACTTTTTATTTTTAGTTCCAAATTTCTCCCTCTCCCATCCATTGAGGCCAGCAATATGATACTATCATACATGTGAAGTCATGTAAAACATGTTTCTGTATTAGCCATGTTGCAAAAAAATAAAAATAAAAAAGCAAAAAATAAATAATAAAATGAAAAAAATGCTTCAATCTACACTCAATTCTCTCTCTGGAGATGGATGTAATTTTTCATTATGAATCCTTTGGGACTGTCATGGATGAATGCATTGATCAGAGTAGCTAAATCTTTCATAGTTGATTACCATTACTATGGTACTGTGTACAGTGTTCTACTGGTTCTGCCCATTTCGCTTTGAATCAGTTCAAATAAGGATTCCCAGGTTTTTCTGGAACCGTCCCCTTCATCATTTCTCATAACACAATAGTATCCTATTATAACCATATACCACAACTTGTTCAGCCATTCCCCAATTGATGAGCATCCCCTCAATTTCCAATTCTTTGCCACCAAAAAAAAAAAAAGAATTGCTATAAATATTTTTTGTACAAATGGGTCTTTTAATTTGATCTCTTTGGGATATAGACCTAGTAGTGGTATTGCGGAGTCAAAAAGTATGCACAGTTTTATAGCCCTTTGGGTATAGTTCCAAATTGTCTCCAGAATGGCTGGATCAGTTCACAACTCCACCAACGGTGGCTATGCACCCAATAGAAATGAGCTGCTCCCTTTCCCACAGTGCTTCCTTTTTAGGGGATTTGGGCATGCATAAGAAAGCCCTGTTATATTTAAAATAATGCAGGTGAACTAAATGACCTCTAGGTTCTTTTTCTGCTCTGGCTCTCTGAGCCTTGCCTTTCCTTCCTAATACCTTCATGCCATGCCTACAACCAGATTCTCTAGCTCTGTCCCTAGGGCCTTATATTCCTGATGGGTGAGAGCCTTCCATACCGACCCTGATCTGGCACTATCATGCTGACTGCTTTCCTCTGGCCACCTTCATGCCAAGCCTCTACCTGAATACTCTCTCTTCCCCCTATCTTTCTAGCACTCCCTTTGGGAATAGTAATCAAATCATCATGACCATTCCCAGAAAGCACACGCCAATCAATTACCCTCTGACTCCATTCACCATCTCTGTAACTTCCCTTTCCAAAACACTTCTCCCCGGCCACTGTTCCCTTGAATGTGTTGTCTTCCCTCGTTAGAATGTAAGCTTCTTGAGGTCAGGAACTGTCTTTCTTTTGGTATTTGTTATTTGTGTCCCTTGTACTTAGCATACTGCTAAATACCTAGTAAGTGTTTAATAAATGCTTTTTCATTCATTAATATATCCTATGGTCTGTCCAAATGTTTCCCTACTCCTCTGAAGTTGAAGTAGCCCATGGCATATACCATGACAGTAGTAGTCTTGTGGTTCCAGGATCAATGATGGCAACTAGTGATGTACAAAGCACAGTGAATGTGTCTAGGCTGCCTTTGGTACCTACCAGCCTTTAACCAAAGCCACATCTGTCCCTCTCTCAGAATGACCTGGGGATGTTGTTCTACTCCTCCTTGACTTAGAAAGTTTGAAATGGGGATTTCCAGACCAGTGGTCACCTGGCAAAGGTGCTTGCTTTACTTCCTGTTGTGAAGATGATAAGATGTTCAATGCTCTGGGCAACAGAGATTAGTCATTCCCACCTCCCAGAAGCCTGGGAAAGAAAGAAGGAAGCCAAATTCTGCTCTTTCAAACAAACCCTTCTTCTATCAAATGACTGTCCAGGAAAAGATACGACTTCTTTCTCAGGCATATTCCTGAGAATAAACCCACCCCCTATACTACTCTGTCCTTGACAACTTCTTGAGGACCTTAGCTACCATTTTGGGGGGGGAGGGTTGTGCTGGTGTATTTTAGTATCCAAGAAGTAGTGAACTCATCAGTACCTTTCCTCTCAGTGTATTTCCAGTGCTTATCACAATGTCTAGCACATAGTAGGTGCTTAATAAATGCTTTTTGATTGACTGATTGATTTCCCATTTCACCACCCCCACTTCCAGGTCCTGCTCTTTATTTCCCAGTCATCTCATTATGCCAGGCTCAGACCCCAACGTTCTTTGTCCCGGATGCCCTCCCACTAGGGCACTCAGTCTGTGTGAGGTTAACCTCAGAATTCTCCCTGGCCCCCTCTGATTCACCATTCCTACTTCTGGCCGGATAGTGGTCTAGGGTTTAGATTAACCTCTTTGCCTGCAGGCATGAAGCCAGGGACTCCCAAATACCCTTTACCAACCAACAACTCTTCCCAGAGTTCCTGACTAAGCTGAGCAGAAACTCCTTTCTCCCTTTGGTTTCCCTACTTCCCCCAGTCTTCCCTGTATTATCTCCAAACCCTTCACTGTCCTACAAATAACTTGTGGCTTCTGCTCCCTTTCCCAAAAGAAATGTCCCTGCTGGATCCCACTGTTTTCCCAGCTTGATTACTAACTCTACCCCCATCCCTTCCATACCCAGACCTGGCAGGAGTATTATAGTGTGCACTTCTTCCTGTCCCAAACTTGGACTTTCTAAGCCCAGACTGGCACTGCCCTTTTGGGTTCTTCTCCCATGACCCTCCAAAGTTCCTTTGTCTTATCTCTGTCTGGAGATGCTTACTGACTCTTCCCACTGCTACATGGTTAAAGCTTCCTTCAGAAGGATAACTCCTTTCAGTGTCTCAGCTCTATCTGCTGTTGGACTTCCAGAAGGCCCCACTGCCCCACTACCCCTCAAATGTATTTCATCTTGCTGCCTATCCATGCCCTTAAAGTTGGTTACTAAAAAAAACTGTAGCATTAGTACAGTTACATTAGAGGTTCATTACTTTAGCAAATACTCCTGGTAGAGGTCACACTAAGTCAAGCTGGCCTTTACATCTTAGGGTCAATGATCTGATCTGATTCTTTTCTGAGAGGAGATCTAGTAGGAGGAAATGAGAAGAATGTGAGGGTACTAAACATTGGTAGGAACATGGTAGGAAGAAACATCATTGAGAAAATGCAATGGGTGTACAAAGGGGAAAATGCAATTGCTTCTCAGAACTACCCTATTGCTAAGGGCCAGCTTAGAGTCCCCAACTCTAAACCCACCTTCCCCGAGTTAGCCCCCTTTCCTACCCCCTTCCCCCCCAATAGTTTAGCATTTGGTGTGTGGTTTGATCTGTCCTGGGGAAGCTACCACACCAAGGGTAGGGAACCTGAGGCCTCAAGGCCAATGTGGCCCTCAAGGTCCTCAAGTGTGGCCCTCTGACTGAATCCAAACTTCACAGAACAAATCCCCTTAACGAAAAGACCAAGTACTAGAAGGCCACATATAGCCTGGAGGCGGAAGATTTCCCACCCCTGTACCACACCCTACCCAAGGCATTGCCTTTGACCAGTGGCCTCCCTTCATCAAGAAGAACCAGTGTTCTTATATCTGAATTCAGTAACCTTAGCCTCCAGCCTGCTGTACTCTCCTGGCTCTCCCAACTGGCTCCACCCACTCCCTGGTATTCACCCTGACTAGCCAGTCTTCAGGGGCAGTAGCAATGATTTGCTCTCAGCTCCAGGACTGGTCTTAGACTAATTTACTCCAATCATTCAACAAATAGAGGCCCAGAACCTTGCTTGGAATTGACTGACTCAAAGGGTGAAGGAGGTCTTTGTTCCTAGAGCCCTCATAAGGATATTCAGGTGGAACATAACCAATCATTGTTCCATAAGCTAGCCCAAATGTGCATATGTGTGTGTATGTGTGTATGTAAGTATATGTAGATATGTAATATATATAATGCACATGTGTGTATGTCTCTATGGGAGGGGTGTATACACAAGGAGCCTCACTGAGCATCCAGAGTTAGAATTAGAGCCAGAAGGGACCTTAGAGGTCATTAAGTCAGACCACCTCATTTTACAGATAAGGAAACAAAGGCAGAGGGCAGTTAGAATGATTTGCCTACTGTTATAGAGCTAATAAGTGTCTGAGGTGGGAGTTGAACCCAGATCTTCCCGACTCTGAGTTCAGCATTCTATCCACCATACTCCCTATTGTCCAACCCATATCTGAAAGAGTCCCCTTTCCAATATATCCACAACAAGTGGTCATCTAGCTTTGGCCTGAAGACTTCCAATGACACTATAACCTTCCAAGACAGCATGTTGTAAGGGCCTCGATGGTTTCTGTCCATTTTTATGGATGGATGTGTTACAGTACTTTGGGATATAGACGTGTTATGTTTGGCACTTGACAAGGGTGCCTGCAGTCCTGACCCAAATTCATAAGTAATAGGGGAACTTCATGCATTGTGTCTCATCCCAGAAGTCACTGCTTGCCTGTTTTCACTCCTCCAGGCTTCATCGAGATCTCAAATTGAACTCTTATCACGACACATATGTGGTTTTGTCTGCATTTATTATTAAATATACAAGCAGCTTCCTATTTCTTTTAAATAAATCCTTAAATGACTTTATATATAAAATAATTCACCATTTCCAAGTATAAAAACAACCACACAGTGCAAGGCCCCAGCTCCTCTTGTCTTCCCTAGGGAAGTGGGGTGGGGGTTCGATTAGAGGATGAAGAGACAGATGTTGGGACCTACCAAGGTCTGGGGGAGGAACCATTCATCTCACCTACCAATGTACTAAGAGCATCTGGAATGTTGGGCTTCTTGTTTTGGCCTTTTTTGCACAGTATACATTTAAAAGAAAACAAACGTATTTTTCTGTGTCTTCAAAGTTTTCATTGTAAATAGATATTTACCTAACATCAAAAAGTAAAATGCTGAGGCCAAAAACATGAGGCCCAGGGGGAGGTTTCTCCTTATTGTAGGTCTGGCTCTGCCCTCACAGCCAACCCTCTCCTTAGAGCTCCCTCTGAGGCAGAAATATGACCACCCCCAGGGGGTGGATTTGGGCTAGAAGATCTCTGATATCATCCTGGACCTTAAGTAGCAGGTAGGGAACCCAACTGTCCTTACCCTACAGATTCGGGGTGTAAGGATGAGTAACTCAGCATGACTGGGGTGAAAGGATATTGGAGATTCCCACTTAACAAGGCTCAGGAAAACTCATGAGAGTGTATAAAACCTAGCAAAATGACCAAGAAGATCTAAGTAAGGCAGTGATGGTGGGGTAGAATAAAAGGAAAAGCAGAAGGTATAACAGACAGCACTTCCACCCACCCTTATCACTTCTCCAATATTTAATGACTTCACACCCCCTCCCACATAGTGGTGAAGGGCAGAGGTTACTCCTCTTCTTTTACAGATGAAGAAACTGAGGTTCCAACCCACTAAACCAGTGGTGGAGTTTTGGAACAAGTTCCAAGAGGGTGCTAAGCTAAGCTCTCTTCCCTGACTCGGGGGCATGAGGAGCTGGACTGTACTTGGGAAGGGAAGGTCAGGTAAGCCAGAAGAGCAGGACCCAACTTGAAAGGAGTCTGAATGAAGATGAGCATGAAAGCAAAGAAGGTAGAGAAAGCAGAGATTGTAGGGAGGAAACAAAAGGGGCTAGGAAGAAAGTTAATAAGGGGGTACAGGAAAGAGGGAAAATGAAGACTTCTCCTGAGTCCGGGAGGAAAGGTTTGAGGTGAAAATAAGACTGAGAAACTCATCACGTTGAGATCAGCAGCAAGAGGGAATCTAACCAGTCAGAAGGCCTGCTCTTCTGTTCTCCTTAAAGGGTTGAGAGAACAAGGAGGTTGGTCAAATTGGAGACCTGTTCAGGGAAAAGTGACTGAGCAAAGACACAGCTTCAACCCCCACCTCCATAGACATACACACAGGTTCAAAGATACAGGTTCCATCATGGTTCCCTCCACTCCAGTCATTAAAATAAAAGTTCTATCCTCCTTCTTTTGGGAATGTCAAAGTGTGAGACAGAAGCCAAGGCCTTCCAGCAGCAAGACTCAGCTTGAAGCAGGTAGACCGATAGGTATCATCTACCCTCTCTCCAGGGAGCCACAGTCCATGAGAGCCAGCCCATGGTACTAATCACGTTTGGACACCAAAACATGGTAGTGGAGGGAAGGGTGGGGGAATCCCTTCATCATCGTGAGACCAGCTCAGGAGCTTCATGTGCGTAGGAGGCAAGGAAACGGTAGGGAAAAGGGACTGACAGGACGCTGCCTATGGGAAGAGGTCAGGCCAGTACAGCAAGAAGATTCAATATTCACAGTGCAAAGGCTTCCTTCATCAGAGGGTGGTTCCTCCTCCCCAACTCTTCTGGGGCAGCTCTAGGACCCAGCTAACAATTGTGAGGGAAGATAGGAGCAGAGTCCCGGGCATGGTGGGGGGTAGGTTGGGACTCGGTGATTGCTGGCTTTTTTTTTTCCTACACAGATCTTGTTTGGTGTCCAGATTTGGGGAATAGGGCCTCTCAAAAGCTGAGTCCCAGAAGAGCCCTGACTCAATGCAACATGGAGCTACCCTGAGGTAAGGCCCCAGAGTTGTCACTCAAAGGGAGCTGAGAGCACTGGTTCAGAGAAAGGGTGTAGACACCTCCCCAGCTGTCTGTGTAGACCCATGGCAGGGTGTAGGCATCTCCTCCTCCCAACTTGATGGCTGCACCCTTTTTGGGAAATGAAGTCTAAGCTGCATTGCCCTGGTAACCTTGAGGCATTCCTTCCTCTTGGGACGTGTTCTGGCTTGCTGGGAAGCCTGGATTTCTTGGTGCTTCATAAATAAGACGGGAGCACATTTCCCTGAAAAGCTCTTGTCCTGGCAGCAATGAGGAACTCTAGGCCAGGCTCCCCCCAAAAAACACCTACCTAAAGGCTGTTTCCTACCCAACAGCCCTCTTCTCCCTTGGTCCAGGCTCAGATTCTGGAGGGGACTGTGGGATGGGAGGGGCTGAAGGTCCCCCTTCCTCCCCAGGCTGCCTGTGGGTCAGTCTCTGAGGGCAGAAGGCTCTGAGCATGCCTTTGCTGGCACTCCCTGAAGCATGGATGCTGGCCTCCAGGGCCAAAATCATCATCATCATCATAAATATCTGGAGCTTTTTGTGCATCCTTCCTTCCTCTCTTAGTCAATAAAGAGTAAGAGGACAGAGAACGAGTGGTAGAGGGCTTCCCCCCCTCGCCTGCTCCTGTCCTGTGCAGTCCAGGCCGGGGGACTCCGTGGTGGGCGGGTTGAGATCCTGGGAGAACGGGCTTGGGGGGGGTGTCTGGAAGCCCCCACAGCTTCTCCTCCCATGGAGGGACTGTCCTGTGGGCCCAGCTACAGGGGAGAGAAAAAAGGCTGGTCAGCATGGAGCAGGGTGGAGGTAGAGAAAGAGGAAGAGGTCTCTAGGGACACCAGTGGAAGGAGGCTATGGGGTGGCATGGGGATGGGGGTTGCATTCCTGTGGGACATTAATAGTTATTGCAAGAAAGAACTTCCTTCCACTCACTCCTTCCCCTTCCAAGCCACCCTAGTTACCACAAAGAGCCCAGATTCCTTGGCAGGAGCCCAGTCCACTGCCGATTTCCCAGAATGGCCTCATCTCCTGTCTCCACCAAGGAAACCAAGGGCCAGAAGAGGGCAAAAGACAACAGACAGGCACTGGCAGAAGCTCCAGCCACAGAAGACAAAAGGTGCAATGAGGGAAGGTTCCTTGTCAGTCAGAAGGAAGCTTCTTCCAACTGGCCTACCGGGGGGTCTAGGGAAGGGGCAAGGTGAGTTCCCATTATCCCTGCTACTAGGTTCCTCACTTTCCTTTTCTCTATCACTGCGTTCCCTCCAGGAGAGAAAGGGAATTTTGCTTTCCACCCCTTCCTGCAGACATCTAGCACCCTAGAAAGTTCATCTTTGAACATGAAGGAATACAGGGAATGTACAGATAAAAGGAGACTGTGGCTTTGAATAGAAAAGTGCAGCAGAAGGGCCAAAACAGGGAAATTCTCATTTTCCCATCTGGAATTAGAACCCAGAGGTCAAGGCCACTCCAGGCTTGGAGGGATTTGGCATTCATCTCCCTTCCATGTCATCCATGACATCCCCACCCTGCCAATTCCCCTTGTCCAATAGCTAGGCCCAGCATTCTCAGAGCACTCTGTTCTCAGGGCAGAAATCCCCTGGATTCTGACCAAAAGTTTGACTTTAGACCCAGCTTGTAGCCTCACCTTCAAACTGGTCTCAGGCTCAGCTGACAGAGCTCTTGTATTTCAAGGGGAGTTTTTATAAAGAGGGGAGAGATGGGACCACAGTGTCTGCCCATCCCCTCTTCTTTCCCAATGGTGGTGGGGGGGGTCTGTACAAGAAACCAAATGGTATAAATTGGATAAGAACCAGACTTAGATCAGGCCAGGACACCAACACTGCTGGGGGTCTGCCATATTGGGTAAGTCCCACTTCCTCATGCCCCAGTCTCCAGGTCCCTTATGATTGGAATGTTTTGAGAGCAAGAAGCAGACTGTGGGAGAAGATAAAACAGTTGTGTTGGGGCTAGCCCTGAGTATCCTTGAGGATGCTGGCACCAGGCCCATGAGTCACCTGAGGGAAAGATTCACTGACCTGAGGGTTTGGCTGGGGCTCCCATGCTGCCCCCGCCCCACCCCAAGTCTTATCTTTGAGTCCATGGGGACAGAATCTCTTGAGTGATAGCTCTGAGAAAAAGTAGGACTGGGGCATGGGGTAGGGGAAAACCAAGCTGATAAACCAAGGGAACAGGAAGGTTTAAGGAGCTGTTTAAGGAGAGTTCAAGGGCAGGTACTGAGTGATATTATCCCCCACAGATCCCTGTCCATTCATCTTCAGTTCTCTTATTACTACCACTTTATTGTTGGGGAGGGAAAGGAATGGGAAGGGAGGACCAAGGGAACTCACAGTTTTACCATGGACAGGATGCCTTCATTGGCTATTTTTTTTTTTTTACTCCTGATGGCTTTGAATATTTGCCATGTTCCTAATGTTTCTAGTGCTAACCCCTTGGATGGTCCACACTTAGATACGGACACGGGTACATGTCAGTAACATCAAAGGGTGCTCCCAGTCAGTGAGTCAATGAGTCAGTGATAGAATCACAGGACTTTAGAGCTGGGTAGAATCATTTAGTCCAACCTCCTTATTTTATGGATGAGGAAACTGAAGCCCAAAGAGGTTAAGTGATTTGCCCTAAGTCAGTCAGTCAATAACATTTATTGAGTGTTCTCTAAGTGTAGAGCCCTGTACTAGGCACTTGGGTCGGAAAGAGTACACACAAAAAAAAAACCCAGAAAAGAGAGGCTCTGCCCTCAAGGAGCTTACAATCTACTTGTAAAGATAGAAAAATATTACATATAGAATATCCATTACAAAACACTTACAAAGTAACATCCAAATGAGAGCAAATTCATACAGTATTAACTGAATACATAAGTTCTGAGGGGACACGAGATAAGGGAACAATTAGTATCAGTGGGTTCAATCAAGGACTTTTTCTTGGAGAAGGGGCATTTCAAATCAGGCTTTGAAGGAGGTGAGAGGCACAAATTGGTAATAGAAAGGGGAGTCACGTAGAAGGAAAAGAAGTGCAACATTTTGATCAAAGACTTGGATGAAGACATCAAAGTAAGCTTATCAAATCTGTGGATAACACAGAGCTGGGAGGAATAGTTGGCAGAATGGATAATAGAATCAAAATCCAAAATTGATCCTAATAGATTGGAATTTTATGCTGAAACTAATGAGATGAGGCATAAATGTAAAGTTCTGTATTTAGGCTAAAAAAAATATCAATTGCCCTAATGTAGGATGAGGGAGGCCTATCTTAACAACAGTTCATATGAAAAAAGTTGGAAGGTTTCAGTTGACCAGTAGTTCAGGGTGAATCAATAGCGTGGCATAGCTGCTTTAAAAGCTTACATTTTTCTTAATGTGGTCTGAGTGGAAGTATAATGTCCAGATAAAGAAAAGCAATAGTCCCACTATATTTTGAGGTGGTCAGACCACATCAGTGAAGTTCTGGGTGCCCCATTTTAAGGTGGACATTGACTGTGTCCAGAGAAAGATAGTCAAGATGGTGATGGGTCTGGAAACCATATCAAATAAGAAATGTTTGAGGAAACTGACATTTAGCATGGGGAAAAGCATTTAGCATTTGAGTAGGGGAGGAGGGGATGGATATAATAACTGTCTTCAAATATTTGAAAGATTTATCAATTGGAAGATAGAATAGATTTATTCATTACTGTTTTAAAGGGCATAGAATTAGGCCCAAAGAAAGAAAGGTCACAGGGAGGTAGGTTTTGGCTTAATTTAAAAAAAAATTCTTTTAAACTTTATAATAATTACAGCTATTCAACAATGGAATGGTCTGCCTTACAAAGTAGTGAGCTCCCAGTCACTGGAAGTATCCAAGCATGACCATCTGTCAAGGGTATTGCAGAAAGGATTCCTGCATAAGGGAGGGAGGTTAGTCTATATATAACCTATAAGGTCCTTTCCAGCTTTAAGTTGTTATGATTCTAAAGGCATGACATTGGGAATGAGCAAATCACATGTGGGCAGATACAAGCATGTTAGTTTGGCTGGAGTGGAGGAATTTTGTAGGATTATAGGAAGGGAGAGATGAAGTTGGTGAGCTAAGTCCATAGGGGAAAGGAGAGCAGTCAAAGATTTCACAAGGATGGCAGTATGAAGCTGCTAGAAACTCCTAAGCAGGGTAAAGATGTGATGGAAGTAGTTCTTGAGGAATGTTATTTTAGCTGCTGTTTGGATATGAGGGAATGGGAAATGAGGAATGGAACTGTCAGCCAAAAGAGCAAAGAGAAATCTTTGGCAGTGATTCATGCAAGAGGCAATAATGACTGAGCCGAGAATAATGTCTGTGAGAAAAGGGAAGATTTAAGACACTGGAGAGAAAGACTCGGCAGAACTTGGTGGTAGACTGGAAATAAGAAGACAAAGGCGAGTCCAAGATGTGGGGAAAGGATTGGGGTGCCACTGATAATAATGAGTAGTGTGTGAGTGCTCACGTGGGGAGGGGGCGGCGAGGATAGGATGAACTCAAAGCCAGGTCCTCACCTCATTACGACCTCTGCACTGGCAGCTCCACCTGTCTGTCCTCTTCCTGGTTTAGGGGGCTTCTGGAAGAAGAAAAGGATGAGATGACATTTCAGCACCAGCAGGGGGACAGCTGGCCCAGTGGGCACAACCAAACAAACCACAGCCTTAGCATTATCACATTCAAAGGACCCAGGATATTGGGACATCCTTGGGGACGGTCTGCAAAAAAAGCTGTCGACTCCTGGCCAAGAGGCTACAGCTATTTGGGAAGACAGCACAGTACAGTCTCCCTCTTCCCCTGCCAGCCCCCCTTTGCAATACACAAACCATCTCACATTACTGAACAGAGGGTGCCCAGAGGGTGCCCAGAGCCAAATGAGTGAATCCCCTGAATAGCAACAGGATTCAAGGTAAGGGTCTCTTCTCCAAATCTAGAGAAAGTACAGCCAGGCAGGGCCTAAACTCCCCATGTAGCATACCCAGGGCTCTTCTAAGTGACCAACCCCAAGTCACAGAGACGTCCAAACTCACCTGATCTCTGGCTGCTCCATAGGTATTTCTGCTGGTTGTAACTCCTGGCGGTTCTGGGGAAAGGAAATAACAGGGTTAGTTTAGGGTAGAGGACAAGGGCAGAATAAGGGAAAGAGAATTACCTTCCCCCTCCCCATCTTTTTTTTTTTTGGCAATTGGGGTTAAGTAACTTGCCCAGGGTCACACAGCTAATGTCAACTGTTTGGTGTGAGGCTGGATTTGAACTCAGGTCCTCCTGACTTCAGGGCTGGCACTCTATTCACTGCACCACCTAGCTGCCCCACCCTCCCCATCTTCTAAGAGAACTGGATGAAGAGCTCTCAAGTTTTTTCCCACCATCCATCGAGCACACATTCACTTAAACAAGTTCTGAACATCCTGCCATTCTTGTCCCATCCTTCTAGCCAGTGTTGTCCTTCCAAATCTCCTCTTGTACAAGGACTTCAAAAGTTTTGTCAGAGCTCCAACCCCACCTACCTAGACCCTAAAGCTGCCTGCTGCCATGGGAGTGTCCAGAAGTTATACAGATGGCTGGTCCCACAGTAGTCCTTGTCCTTTTATTCTCTGACCCCGGTTCTGGGCTTTCCATCCTGTTTTGTGTCCCATTTTATGCTGGTTCCCATATCAGGGATACCAATTCCAATTTTCATGCCATTTTCTCTCTTGCTATTATCTCCCCTTCTCTACTGCCAGTGTATCAGTATGTCTGGTCAGCTCACCCTCATTCATTCCCACCAGATCCTCTTCTTTTTCATACCAATCATCTCAAAACCTTTCAGATGAGCTGCCTATGCAACTGTTTTTGAGTGTCTCTCATTGGGCAGCTAGGTGACACAATAGATAATGTTGAACCTAGAGTCAGGAAGATCTGAGTTCAACTAGTCTCAGAGACTTACTAGCTGTGTGACCCTGAGCAAGTCACTTAAACTCTGCCTTAGTTTTGTCTTCTGTAAAATGGAGATAACAATAGCATCTACTGCCCAAGGTTATTTTTAGGATAAAATGAGATAATATTCATAAAGTACTTTGCAAACCTTAAAGGGCTATATAAATATAAACTATTATTATTGTCCAGATCCTTCTTCTACCCTTCTATAAAAATTGTACCCACTAAGACCTCTAACAATCTCTTATTTAAACCCAATTGTTTCTTTTCTGTCTTCATTGTCACTGAGTTCCCTGCCACATCTGAGTTTTCTGACCACCCTCTTATCCTTAGCATTTGGGGCGACCTTTTTTTTAGGAAGTCTTCCCCCCCTTTCTTCTATGTGTACTTGTTGTCTTCTCCATTAGAGATAAGGGATCATTTCATTTTTTGTATTTGTAGCCATACCTGACACACAGTAGGGGCTTAATAAATGCTTATTGATTTATTGATCTAGTCACTCCTTAGATTTCTCCTCTCCTTATCTCTAATGTCCCTTCCAAGTCCAAGTCTGTGATCCTATGAATATACTTCTGTACCCCACCTCCCTTTCAACATGATCTCCCCGGGTTCAGTCCTGTATTTGAGAACATTGATTCTTGCTTCAGTTTTAAGGTCCCTCTTACTCTGTTCAATCCTATTTCTCCCAGTGTCTAAAGAATCCCAGCACAACCCCTAAGACACACCCAAACTCTGATCTTAGCCACAACCTAAATCCTTACCCTAATATTGGTCCTAATTTAACCAAGTTTTGATTCCAAACTAAACATTCTCAAGTCTAACATTGTCCCCAATTCTAATACATACCCCATCCCCTCTCCCTCCTTCCAAACTGCCCTCCCCTCTCTTACCCGCTGCTTCTGCTTGTAGAACAAGAGGCCGCCCACTGCTAGGAGGACCAGGAGGATGCTGGATACCAGTACATAGAAGAAAGAACCCTGGGGCTGAAGTTCAGGGCTTCCCACATTCTGCCTCTCGGGGCCTGTGTCAGTCAAAGGAAGCGAGTTAAAGCCCTTGTGGGCCCCGCCTGGGCCCTTGCCTCTCTCCAAACCTTGGCCTCCTCTTCCTCCTTCCAGCTTGACGGGGCTCCTCCGGACCCTAGTGCTTCTCTTGCCCACCAGCTCCTCTTGGGGTCGGGGAATGCCCCAGGACTGACTTCTGGGGAAACCAGGCTGAGCGGGGAGGCTGGAGATGCCCTGGGTTTCCTCAGAGTGCAGCAGCTGGGTAGTGGGCGAGCTCAGGCCCTGGATACCTCCATCCATCTCCTCTGATGAATAGTCTCTGGCCTGGCCAGCCAATGGGTTACTGCCCTCATCCTGCAGGTGGTCATTCCTCACTTGGGCCAGCAGTCCCTGTGCGAGAACAGGCGTCGAGGGAGTGGCGAGGAGCTCATCTGGATCTGCGGTCCCTGTCTGGGTAGGTCCCCCTCCCAACAGGAAAAGGGGAGCCTCTGTTTCTTGAGACCCAGGGCTGACATCACCTGAGGCATCCCCTAGAGCTGAGTCAGTGTCGAGGTCAGAGTTGAGAAGGCCCTTTATCCTAGGGGAATCGGATAAGTCAGGGGGAGACTTGCTGCTCCCGGGCTCCATCTCAGATCCCACCGGGGACTGGGAAGCAGAGAGCATGCCCGCAGCCTCCATTGACTCCACGCTTCCACAGGTGCTCCGGGGGACTCGGTGCCTGGCACTGCCCTGGGCTGTTGTTTGAGGTGGCAGGTCACTGGGCAGGAGGGGTTTGCCCTCTGTCCCCTCAGAGTCTCCCCAGGCCAACTTGGCCACCGGGGCTGTGGAGGGAGAGAGGGAGCTATGGATGGGGACAGAGGCCAGCTTACTGCTAGGGGTGGCTCTGGGGGACAGGCAGTTGCAATCAGGCTTGGTCACCACATCTGAAAGAACCACAGGGAGAAAGGGGGAGAGAGAGAGGGAGGGGAGGGGAGATAGAGTCACCAGCCTATAGCATAGCTTTCCCAAAAGGGTGCCAAGAAAGGGAGAATGAAGCTGGGGGTCCCCTCACCACCCCCCTACTCAGCGTCTAGGTTACTGAGAAGGGAAAAGGGAAGAGGATGCCAACTGGACATGCCCCATCCAGAAACAGAGATGAAAACCGTTAAGTCCAGTTACCAGAGAGCAAGGGAAGCAGGCTTTGGAGGAAACAGATAAGATAATGAGAAGGCTAGAGTCGGTTAAGGGCACAGAGGTTGTTATGGGAATAGCCAGCACAGGACCACAGCCACCCTGAGATTCTAGGTGCTGAATCACAGATTTAAGGCAGGTGAGGGAGGCTGAGAAATGGTCTCCAAGCCAGGCACTCACACCCAGAGCCCAGAGCGCTACATGCAGACCAGACAGCAGAGAGATGGGCTCGTGAAACCCAGAGGGCAAAAGGAGAGGGGAGACAGAGAAAGAGAGGGAGAGGTTGGCTGGCCAGTCAGTATGAAGGAACAGGCCAGAGCCCAAGTGAGAAAGCCTGAGGCACAGGCCCGCTGGAGCAACGTGGCATGTGCTTAGCCATCACCAGGAAGCGTGAGGCCTTGGCCACTCCTAGGAAGGGGCCCTAGAATCTGGCGGAGTAGTAAGGGTCAGTGCCCATCTCTGA
Organism: Phascolarctos cinereus; assembly: GCF_003287225.1. Lineage (NCBI taxonomy): Eukaryota > Metazoa > Chordata > Mammalia > Diprotodontia > Phascolarctidae > Phascolarctos > Phascolarctos cinereus. Next base: position 58,753,320 of record NW_027555958.1, read on the forward strand.
CAGAGACCAGAGAGGTACTGGCTGAGACAGGGAACAAAGACAGGCGTGGCAAGCTGGCACGCATGACGCTGGGACGTGGAGACGAGGACAGAGAGGGCACATGTATGCTGGGCGTAAGGGTTGGAGTTCAAAGTGACACTCCCCCCTCATCCTGACCTCGCCCCTAGGGTTGACACTTGCACTTGGGGGAGGCTGAGGAAGGGCTTCCCTGGGCATGGGTTGGGGTGGAGGCCTTCCAGAATCATCTACATCCCAGGGAATTTCAAGCAGGGTTCCCAGGGTAAGGACCCTGACTCCTGGAGCCTACTCTCACCTGAACCCCATGTCTTAATCCAGGCACCTCTAGCCATGACCCACACAAAACTTCTGTGCACACACAGGCGCCCAGGTGCACCCCCTACCCCCTCACACTCAAGGCTCAAAATTCCAACTCCCTAGGCCCTTCAGATCTGTAGATGCATAGACAAGCAAGCACGTATGCGTGTGTGCACAGACCAGAAAGCACATTTGACTGTTAATGCCCATGAGCACATAAAAACCACTCCCACACACACACATGTTCATGGAAATAGCTATGCACACACATTCTGCTCAGGCAGAATCACTGCCCCAGGGCTAGCTAAGTCATCCAAGTATTGCTGTGCCCTGCCCCCACTCCCATGGGAATCCCTAACCCCCCTGACCCTCTGAAGCCCTTCTCTTGCCTCCCATTCCCCGTTCCTCATCTCCCCTCCTTCTCCTCTGGCATCTCCCAGCTCTCTCTTACCTGAGATTACACATTTGTCAAAGCTACTGGTGCAATCACGGTTGAAGACACGCCAATCATCATTAAGGAGTCTTCTGGTTTCTACAAAGATATTTTGGACCTTCTCCAATATCTGGACAGGGGTGTTATTGAAAGTCCTAACACAGGCCTGGGGGTGAGGAGAGAGAAGAGAAAGGGGACATCTTGATGGAGGTGTTGTGCAGAGATCCTCCCCTCTCCCTTGGCCCCTTTTTGCCTGCCTCTGTTTCTCTGAATGAGTTGAGACCATGAGCTGGATGAAAGAAATAACCCCACTGGATGTCCGGGCTGGAGATTATATATCAGGGGAGATGGATGGAGGCATCCAGGACCTCGGCTCACCCACCACCCTACAGCTGCAGGCTGAGGAGCCCCAGGGCTTTAGCAGCCTCCCTGCCCAATGTGAGGAATGAGAGAGAAGAGAAGCACTAGGTGCCAGAGGAAGGAAGGAGGAAGAGGAGGCGAAGACTTGGAGAGAGCCCAGGGCCCAGGCCAGGGACCTGCTTGCCTCTTATTGTGTCTTTTCCCTTTAATTTCCTCATTGCTCTCCCAGTATCCTTCAGACACAGGCATACAATACTGGGGAGGGGAGGGAGCATGGCCCTGGCAGGGGATTGGTGGGTGCAAAGGAGGAACACAGGGGAGGGAAAGCCAGGTAGTATCTGCCCCAAAATCTTTAATCACCTCACTCTTAAAGAGCATGGCCCCAGAGCTAGACTGCCCACCAAAGTTCAGAGAATATCCCTAACATTCCTCAGTCTTCAGTGAAGCTGAGAACCAAGCTGGACCTGTATCCCAGAGAGGGATCTCTTTCCAGTTGAGATGGTCCTTTCCAAGCCCCCATTTCTTGTTCTTGGGTTCCATCTTACCTTCCCCACCCCCAGGCTTTTTTCCCTCCCTCCCTCCCTTCTTTCCCCCTTGCTTGTTCTACCACTTGGGGGTAGGGTGAAGGGGATGGGAGGGATGGTGATGGCATGGAACAGGTTGCAGCTCTAACCTCATCTCTCTTCTCATGCTCCCTGGTGACACACCCATCATCCCTCAGCCTCAGGTAGAGCTCATGTAGCTTCCTGGAGGTGTTGTAATTGGGAGAATTGTCCTTGAAGCGAATGATTTCCTCAAAAATGTCCTGGACCAGGGGAAATGCCTTCTTCAGGTAGCAGATGGAATCTTTCTGAAAAACATGAGCCTGAAAATTGTTTCTGGGACCAACAGAGCCCAAAGCCCAGCCCCTTTCCCCCCATTCTTCTCTCCCTCCCTCTTCCATTTCTGTTCTTCTTCCCCTCCCTCTCTCCCTCCCTTCCTTCCTTCCTTCTTTCTTCTCACCTTCCTTCTTCCCTTCCTCCCTCCCTCCTTCCCTTCTTCTGTCTCTCTTTGTGTATGTGTGTGTATGTGTTTCTGTCTTTCTCCCAAGGAGTCAGACTTGCTAACTGGGCCCTTACACCAAAAAGGACCAAAAGAAAAACCAGCCTCTACATGGATTCCAGTGTGGCAGTCTGGGGGCTTGTCTCCCTCAGGCCTCAGAGCCTCAAGAACTCCTCAGCTCTTGAATCCTTGGCTAATCGTAGTCCTCTAAGCTCAGGTGAAATAGTTCCCAGGAGGCAACACAGCCCCCATTTCATGGCCTAGAGAATAATCTGCATTTGTTTCTTTTCTAGAATCGGAGGAGGTGAGGAAACAGCAGGAGTATGATGTTAAGCCCTACAGCCTGGACCCTGCGGATGTGCCAAGCCTGCTGAAGGGGAGGGGCATCCTCCTGTAGGTGCTCTGCTACACTGGGGTGAGGGTCATCATTGAAGAGAGCTCTTCACCAGTTTTCAGCATGCTGAGCCAAGCTGTCACTCACCAGCTGGTCCTGGTCTGCAAACTTAAAGGTAATGTGGCAGGACGTTTCCATCTGGCTGTCAATCTGAAAGAGATGGAGCCGGCAGATCAGATCTGTCTCTCCCGGGGTAACTGGAGGAGGTCCAGAGCAGAACTTCCAAAGGAGGAGGGGAGAACACAAACAGCTTTGGGTCCCTTCGAGACTCAGTCCAAGTGCCATCTCTAACCAGAGACATCTTCTGATCCCCCCCAGTTGCTAGTGCCCCCCTGCCCCAATTCTTTGATCACATACAGCATTCCATCTCTCCTCTCTGTCCTTGGCATGGGCTGTACCCCTTGCCAAGAATGCACTCCTTTTTAGAATCCCAAGTTTCCTCTGAAGCTGATCTCCACCTCCTCCATGAGGCTCTTCCTAACCTCTCTCCTCCCCCTCTTATCCTGGCCCCAGATGCTGGTCCCCCCCCCTCTAAATTGGCTTGAGCTTATTTCACAGATATTTGTTTGTTTATATTGTGTGCATGGAGTCTCCCCCTATAGAATAGAAGCTTCTTGACAGCGGAGATAATTTCATTTTTGTCTTTGCATCCCCACAATGCCTGACAAACAGAATGTGCTTAATAAATGTCGGTTGACTTGAAGATTTGGATCAGAGCCCCTAGGTTCAAATCCTTCTTCTCCTCCTTACTACCTGTGTGACTTTGAGCAGGATGCTAAACCATGCTAGGCCTTGGATTCCTTAACTGTAAACACATACACACACACACACACACACACACACACACACACACACACACACATATACACACACACACACCTAGTGGGGAGGAATGGGCCAGATTATTTTTCAGGTTCCTCTCAGCTCTAAATCCTAAAACCCTATAAATACTTTTTAGTGTGTGGGAGGTGGAAAGAAGAGGAAGACTCCATCTTTTTGGGAAAGGAGCTGTGAATGGAGAAGGTGCATAGTTTTCAACTGTGATTTCTCATCAATGTTTGGGGGGACCCCAGGGAGGAGAAATAGGACAGTGGCCAAGCCAAGAGACTAAAACCTGGAGGAGAAAGGCCTTTCTAGTCCTTCAGGGGATCTGCATATAGGAACTCAAGGGTTAATGTAGTGTAAAAAGACATTAGAGTCTCTCCCTAGCATCTTCTCTGTGCTATAGGATTTCCTCTTGAGATAGCTAGCACCAACCTAGTGATGAAACTTCACTGAAGGTATGGGAAAGACTCATTGGGAAAATGGAGTCAAGGAAGAGAGAGGGTGGTCTGCTGTACCAGGAGCAAGGCCTTCCCCTCAGGCTTATGCATATTCTTGGGGAAGAAAAGTAGGACAAGAAACCCTTTCCTTTTCATCTCCCACATCTAGGAGTGAGGGGCAGCTTCTCTGGAGGCCCAGAGACCAAGTCTCTTTAGACATCATCTGGGAAGCATAGGCTCCTGAAGAAGAGGGAGTTTTGGGGGAGTCATATGCAAAGAGCCTGTGGGATGGTAAAAATGAGACCCAGCCTGATGACCACCCTGCTCCATGCCCTGGAGCCTGACTTCATAAACAGCGGCCTCACACTTCCTCTGGATTGCTGTGGAAATCCTACTATGGCCATGGGGATAGCACAAGTCATACTTGGCTATACAATATGTCTGCCCTGATTCTTGTTCATCATCCATTGGTTGGACCAGATGATTTCTGAGGGTCCTTTAAATCCCAAGAATCAGTGAGAGAGGACTGGATTATAGAGGGGCATCCTGGTCCCTAAAACTCCAGGGCAGAGCTGGGGAGTGGAGGGAAGATCCTTCAATCCTCTTGGAAGGGACTTCAGAGATCACCTCATTCGAATCTCTCACATTAGAGGTGAGGAAACTGAGGCCCCAAAAGGTGAAAAGCCTTGCCCAAAGTCCCAGAGATAAGAAACAGGAGAGCCAAGATTTGAACTCAGCTCCTTTGACGTTAGATATGCTGCATTTCTACTAGAACATGTGGGCTCTTTTAGAAGTATGATCTGAGAGCTTTCTTTCCTCCTGACATCCATATTACACCTCTCCTTCCTTTTCATCACAGATCAAAAATTATGTCTTCTAGGGCGGGAATGGCAGCATCAGGCCAGTGTACATTTGGGTCCATCCTGGCGACAATGTTTGCATGCACTAGTCAGTGTGGAGTAATTACCCCTTGGTGGCCCTGGAAGTTCCCTCCTGGACCAGACATATTTGCTGATGTCCTGGGGTTACTTTTCTGGGCAATCATTAACTAAGGCAATGGCAAGGGTCAGGGAATCCTCAGGACATTGTACAAAAGGGTACAAGGAGGCAAGGCTCAGGGCTCCCTTCTCCCCCAGTCCTCTGCATAGCCAGGGGAAAGTCAAGGACCACAAATAATAGACATTTTAAAGTTGTAACTAGGACTTTTTGCAACCTGGAAGATCTCAAACTTGGTCTTCTCAGCTGGTGGGCTTGGGGGTAAGGGCTGAGAAAATGAGAGGTGGGGGGCAGACAGATGCCAGGGACGGTGGGGAAGGGGTGAAGCAGGGCATCCCGAGGGAGGTAATTTCTTATTTTAACTAATTATTCTCAATAACCAGGCACTATGCTCTGTTGTTTTTAGGTAGAGGACTGACAGGTGCTGTCAGCACTGAGCCCTGGGACAAAGCCCAGTTTGTCTCTCCACCCCAATTGTGGCTCCAGGACTTCTACCTTAATGTACAACTCTTCTCCCCTCCCCTCCATTTCTGCCATCTACAACCTTCACACCCTATCCCCCAAGCTCAAGATGAACATGCTGCCATTCCTTCCTCTCCCTTCCCATAAGACGAGGGGGAGGGGAGGATGGGTAAGTACTTGTCTCCGCCTGCCTCTCTCTACCTTAGAGCTCCTCTTCCCTTGGACCTGCTCCCCTAACCCCCCCATCCTATAGTTACACCAATTTCCCAAGGGAAAGGGTGAAGGAGGTTGGGGGCGGGGGTGAGAGCCTGGACATATACTCACCAGCTCCTGCAGCATCCTTAGGTGACCTTCTCCAATAAGACGGTTACAAGTTTCTGGCCCATGAGAGGGAAAGCTCCAGACCACCAGGAGATAAGCCAGCAGAAGCCAAAAGCCCAGCCATGTCTGAAATAGAGAAGGCCAAGAGAGATTCCAGAAGGGATCCTAAGTCTTTCCTGGCAGCTAAGACCTTAACCATGACTCGGGTCAATCTGACCCCTACTCCTTAGTCACTCCTGAAATCTTTTGTTTTCCTCAGAAATCAAGTGACAATAGTCTTAATCCTATCAACAGCAGGGTCAGCTTCTTGCTCCCCTCGCCCCCCAAAAGATCTGGTTCCCACAAATCCAAATCCCCCATGCCTTTGTAGCCTCACTCTGCACATCTGTGTCACACGAGTCCCCCCTTCTTGAACTACAAGTCCAAAGCCAGTTAAACTGCTCAGATTAGCTCAAGTGGTGCTTAATTCCATTCTGTTCTACCAATGACAACACCTGCCTATCTTATCTTTCTCATTACTTTATAAGCTCCTTGAAGACAAGAGCTGTGTCTATCCTTTATTTTGTTCTCAAACCATTTAGAACAGTGCTAGGTACTTTGTGACCTCAGTAACTGACAGATGTCCTAGCCCCCTGAGACCCAGATCCTACTCTAGTTTCTGACCTGGAGATCCTGGAATATTTTCTCACACCAACCCTCCTCCCTTTTTCTCAACTTTGCCCATTCCAGGCTAGCCTCTGGCTCTTCCCCTGGAAAATATTATTGTCCAGACTTAGTTTCATTGTGGAGTCAATCCCCTTGCCAAAGACCCCAGGGCAATGGGTGTGCCATCAGACCCAACCCAACAGATTAATCATAACCAGAGGTGCCAGGCTCCCTAGGCCATTCTTTAGCTGGCATCTATCACATAGAGCTTCCTTTCTTATCACTTCCCAGATTTCTCCCTAGCATGTTCCCTGAGGATTCTGACCTGCCCTACTATTCCATCCTCTAAAGATCCTCCATGAGAGTTGGGCAGGAGACAAAACACTTCTGGCATCCTTCTCTTCCTCACAGGCTTCTCATCTCTCTGGATCTCTGATATCTTCTCTCCCTACCTCCCCTACTATCTTAGGTTCCACTTTCTCCAAGTAGGGATTGGAAGGGGAGACACAAAGGCTTTCCCTGGGCTCTTTGGTGTACCTTCCTGACAAATAGCAAGCTAACTACTAGTGTGTCCCATTCCCCCACCCCAGGAATAGACAATGTTGGGGTTGGACAGAGAACTTTCCTGGAACTCAGGGACAGGTCTTTTCCTCCCTCCTCAGCTATGTGTGCAGCACAATGCACATGCTGTAGGGGATCCAAGAAATGCATAAGGCACGAGGGGAGAAGGAGTGGACAGAGCTGAAAGCCAGACTTAGAGGAAAAGGTAGGGGTGGAAGGAGTGAGAGATGGAAAGAAGGGGCTGAAAGAGGGAGAAGGAAGTGGTGAAAGAAGGGATAAAGATGACAGAGGGAAAGAAAGAAGGGGCTGGAGATAAGACAGTGAGAAATGGGGGCAGAGCTAAAGAAAAGAGGAAACAAAGAATGGAAAGGAGAACGGAAGAAAGGGCTAGAGTTTATAATGTAGGTGATAATAATAGCAGACAGCATTTATATAGTCTTTAAACTTTGCAACACTCTTTACGTAAGTTATCTCATTTAATCCTCACAACAGCTCTATGGAGGAGACAAATTTTAAGCACATGAAACAACTAGAGAAAATTAGAAAAACATATAGAGAATTATGCAAACCTAGCATATGATGATTTCTCCAAAAGTATCAAAATATATGGTTCACTGTGTGCTATGGGTATTTAGGGAAGAAAGAGAGTAGAATGCACTGGAAGTAACAAGAAGGCTTCATGGAGAAAGTGGGACATGATCTGGTCCTTAAAGGATGGGTAGGATTCAAATAGAGAAGAGGTGAGGATGTAGTTATAGTATGACCAAAGGATCAAATGTTGGTGACAACCCCAGAACAGGAATGACTAGAAGACACAGTACTCGTTGGGGAGAAGGACAATCACTTGGTCCACTGAGATGCCATGGACGTTTGGAGTAAGTAGTAGGTGATGCCATTTCTAGCATTTACTAGCTGTGTGACCTTAGGTAAGTCTCTTAACCTCTCTGGGCCTCAATCTCTTCATCCATAAAAAAGGGGGATTAGACTTGTTTGCCTCTGAGGTCCCTTCCAATTTTAAATTTATGATCCTGTAGATCAGGAGTAAAATAGGATCCAGGGACTGATCCAGTAAAGCTCCCTTTATGCCCCTCTTCAGGTTTGGGAGCCAGCATCGTGGATCTGGCATTCTGAAATCTCAGGGCTCACTTTAGTAAGTAAAATCATAAGCAGAAGGCATGGCCAACATGACCCTCTCCCAGGCTAAGGACAATTCTATGGAGGGGCAGAGTATCAAGAAAAGCTGGGATGTTGCTATCAGTGTTACTAACTTGGTAAATGTTAAAGTGGGACTGGAAAGAAGTGGAGTTATAGAACACATTTCTGTTCAAGATTTTGGAATACCAAGGCAAGGCCCTGCTATGGAAAGGCTCAAGATATTGATGGTTGAAAAGGCAATCAGAGCTGACCCTTGAAAAATCCATGATGTTGGAGGAGAGACATTATCTCCCACCACCACTACTACTACCACCACACCACCTCCGCTCCCTAGAGCTCTATACCTATATCTCATCTCCCAGAAAAATTATAGGATCAATTAGTTAGGGCTGGAAGGGACCTTAAAGGTCATTAAGTCCAACCCTCTCATTTTTACAAGTGATGAAGCTGGGGCCCAGAGATGTGGCTTGACTGGGGTCGCAGCTAGTTTCTGAGATGGGTTTTGAAATCAGTTCTTCCTGAATCTAAGTCCTAAGCTCTATTTGTCACATAACACTCCCTCTCTGTGACATACTCTGTCTCACATGGCAGGCCAGGCACTCATTCTCCAATTTCCTGGGAGTATTTGCACTTTAGAAAAGGACCAGAGGGAGAGGGCAATGCTTAACTCAATGGAATGAACTGTTTCTGATTAAATTTATGCAATAGTGGTAATGGGAGGGGCAGTGTATTGGATAGAGGAGCATCCCCCATATTTACAGGCAACCAACTACCTCCTATCTGCCAAGGCTGGCCCTGAGTGTGGCTGTGGTTTTGCTAACAAAGTGACTGTATTAGAAGAAGCGCCAATGCTTCTCCACCCTCCAGCATTTATCCTTTACTAAAATGTGAATGGGCACCCAAGGGTTAACTTTCTAGCCTGCATCTGGCCAGCGCTCTTCCCTCTCCCCTCCCAACCTCCCTTGCTCAGAAAGGAATCTGCTACAGGCAGGGCTAGTAGCTCAGATAGCTGTATCCCTACCCACCCTTTCAGAACAGCGACTTATAGCCCAGTTGAGGCCAAAGTGGAAAGAAGCTTCAGCCCATCCTCTTTCAACTTCTCTTCTCAAAATCTCTGACCTTCCACCCTTCATTCAGGTTCCTTCCTCCCATTCCCCCTCCCCCAATTCCATTTCCCGTCTTTGCTTCTCTGCATGCTATCCCACCTCCAGTTCCTTCCTCTCCTTTCACCAGTGTTATCTCATGCCTCCTTTCTGCCCCTCACCTCTTTCAATCCCACCCCTATCTTTCCATCTCTTTCTCTTTCAGTCCTTGTTCTTTCTCTCAGTCAGGATGCTGGTTCTCTGTCAATCCCTTTCTCCCATTTATTATCAGATCTTCCTTGTTGCTCTTTTCCCTCCCAGTTCTCCATCGGCATCCCCTTTGTGTTCAGTGCTCTAGAGAGCTCCATCAGAGTAATTGGGGAAGGGGGTAGGTTGAGAGTTTTCTCGAAAGCCACCAGGAACCCGTATACATTTAAGCATCTTTATGCTCCTATCTGGGAGGAGAAGCCTTGAAGCTTTTCATTCCATCTCTCAGAAGAGGATGCTATTGCCAATGCACTGCTTGCAGAGCTGAGCTAGGCTGGCCTGTCTACAGACACCAGCCTCTGTGTGTGTGGGGGAAGACTACCAAAACCTCTCTCTGGCACATCCTTCAACAGTGCCTACTCTAATCCTACTCTTTTTCTTGCCTCTTTGCCTTAGACTGCAGCCTAACTGGACCCACATTCATTTCCACTTTCTCTAGTCACTTTCAGACCTAATTATGGGGGGGGGGGGCGCTAAGCTGTCCCATGAAAGATTTCTAGTCCCTCAAAGAGTTAGCAGGGGGGTAAGCTCTGGGGCCCACAATAACACTCAATTTCCCCCAGACTAGCCAGTTCCTGGAGACATGTCCCTGCCTGCCTCTCCAAAGTTTCCTGCGCGAACTTTCCTCTATTCGCTACAGAAGTCAGGTTGCTTGGCACCGACCTGGGCATCCTATGAGCTAGGAAGCGCTTACTTGGCTGCTGACCAAAGCCTACTTCAGCTACAAGCACCGTAGCCTTCTGCCCCCGTCCCCCTTCTAACGGTCTGGCTTCTTTAGCCCCAAGATAAGATACCAGGCAGGAAGACAGATAAAACAGAAGAGGGAGCTGAGCTTCGAAAGCCCCCATCTCATTTAGCAGGGGTCTGGGGCAGAGTCCAAACCACGCAGAGGGGTTCCAAACCCTAAGTCTATTAGCCAAAGGCCCTCCTTACCCGCTGCCCTGGTGCCACCGGCTTCCTCTCAAGAGAATGGGAAGCGTAAGCATCTTTAGGATACATACCTCTCTGGGCAGCAGTTCCCCGAGCCTCTCGGACTTTGCACAAACTTTAAGCCACCCCTGCATCTAACTGATCAACAGGCAGCGTTAACCCGGCAATGGCAGGAGGGGTCTGGGGTGGAGGAGGAGACAGTAGAAAGACCCCCTAAAGGAGCGTAGCGCCCATGTTTCCTGCCAGTGGCTGCTCAGAATCGGGGAAAATCAGGGAAGAGCAAATGAAGAAAAGAAGGGGCGGGAGGAGAAAGATGGTAGGCACGCAAGAGAGCGAGCGAGCCTTTGGCTAGCTGGGAGCTCCGTGGCCTGGGGGCTCTCGGGACAGGCGCGCGGAGCCGGCGCTTACCGTGAGTGGGCAGCTCCCGCTTGCGCCCCGTGGGGTCATCAGGGCTGCTGTCCCCGGGGCCGGAGTCGGAGCGAGCGGAGCCTTGCTGAGCCGTGCAGAGCACCCTCCTAAGTGGCCGAAGCGGGGCGCAGGGGGCCGGCTCCACGCGGCCTCTCGGAAAGCAGAGGAGAGGGGTAATCCAGTGGCGACGCTCGGCTCGGCTCGGCTCGGCTCTGTGGGGCTGGGGGCTGCAGGAGACCCGAGTCCAACTTTCACTTTCTGGAGCCGAGCTGAGCGCCCCTGGCCCAGGCGGGCTCGGCCTTTTAAAGCGGCCTCTCAGAGCATGTGGTTTATGGGAAATCACCTTGGAAAGGGGCCAGTTAGTCAGACAGCGAGGCATAGGCGCACACAGCCACACACGCCTACCCCCCTCCCCGCTCCCTTCTTCCCTCCCCCCCTCCCCCTTCAGCCCTTAACTTTTTGTCTTCTTGTCTCGCTCTTCCTCTCAGGCTTCTGTTCTGAGATCCCAAGTTTTGGTAAAAATAACTCAGAGCCTTTTACATCTCTGCCTCCCTTCCCCCGCTCCTCTCTCCCCTCTTCCCAGCTCCCATGCTGTGTTCTTTTACTTAATCGTCAACATAAAAGCTATCTAGCACAACCGGTATCTTAAGGGAATTTCCCTTTGGACCTGAAAATTGCTGAGACTGAATGGTTGACGGCTAAAAGCATAGCCTCGTCTAGGTAGGGCACTGAGGAAGGATTTATCCCGATCATATTCCCAAACGGGAATTTCCCTCCCTCTATCCACACCCAGTGAGATGTATTTCTGATGAGCACCACTTTCCCTCCACTCACCTTCGACTCCAACCCGGTGGGGACACCTGTCTCACCTTCTGGGGCCTTTTTTTTTTCTACCCAGAAGCCCTTCCTGCCCATAAGTAGCTGAGGTCATCCACCCTGGCTGGCGACCCTGCTTGGAAAGGGGATAGATGCTGCATGTGTCTGGAAGGGAGGATGTTGGTATTCTCATCAACAGGCTGGCTTTTCCAGGAGGCAGCCTGGCCACTTGACAGAACATTAAAGTAAATTCCTGGATTAATTCGTGCCACTTGAATGCCCCCCTACTTGAGTCCCTCAGGGCAGAGACAGATGAAGCAAATCACTTCAATTTGCTGTCTGTTGAAGCCTTTGGCCCACCCTCTTTCAATCTCCTCCAGGGTTGTTGGCCCTGTGCTAAAACATGACACTTTTCTATAGGATTTATAGCTGGAAAGGACCTTAGAGTTCATCTAACCCAGCCCTCTCATCATATGGATGACACTTCCCTTGCCTAAAGTCACAGGGAATATTAGGGATGGAAAAAGCTTTAGAAGTCAGCTAGCCCAACCCCCTCACTTTACAGATGAGGAAACTAAGGCTTAACCTAAGAGAACTGAAATGACATTCCAAAGGCTGCCCAGTCAGTAACAGAACTAGATATTCATCCTCTGGGGTCTCATGTCTCCTAATCTGGTGTTCTTTCTACTAGCTTAGTGTTAGGCCATCTGAGGGGTCCTCCATGCTCTTTGAAACATAAAAGCAAAATCCCAGTTTCAATGATAATGAAAGACAATTTTCTATCGAGATAAAATTTGAAATGATACAACCCTACAAATTATGTCAGGGTTTTCAGCCTCAGCTTTGTTCAGTTTAACTCAGCAATAAACGTTAAGCAGCCACCATGAAGCTGGTACTAGACTGGGCAGCAATTGGAAGGGTAGAGGTATATATGATTTTGAGATACAATGCTTTTCAGAACTAGTTTGCAAGACAAGATGCATATTCATATACATACATACATATATATGATATATATATATGATATATATATATATATATATATATATATATATATGCAGGGCAGTGAATAAAAAAAGTACAAAATTAGGTATAATCAAGGACCAAAATTCATGAGACAAATGGTAAGTACTACAAGTTTATCAGTTAAGTGTGGGTTTAAGATTTAACCCAAATGGGCACATTGAGGTGTACCTCACGAGGGAGGCAGCATGGATGGGATAGTGGAAGGAGTCCTGGATCTGTAGTCAGAGAACCTGAGCTTGAATCCTGTCTTTGCTACTTGCTACTCAACTGATAAATTTGATCACCTTTTCTCAGGCTCCTCAGCATCGTTTGACATTGCTGACTACTCTCTGTACCCAGATACCTATTCTCTCCCCTCTGGGTTTTTGAAACATTGCTCTTCCTTGGTTCTCCTCCTGTCTATCTGACCACTCTGCCTCATTCTCCTAACTGTGGATATGCTCCAAAGTTCTGTCCTGGGCTTCCTTCTCTCCTCTCTCCGAACACTCTCTCAGTGATCTCATCAACCCTCATGGATCTAATTATCACTTCTAAGTAGATGGTTCCCAGATCTATATAAACAGCCCCAATTTCTCCCCTGAGTTCCAATCTCGAATCAAGAACTGCCGACTGGACCTTTTGAAGCGCATGGCCCCTTGACATCTCTAACTCAACATATCCTAAAAGGAGTTCATCTTTCCCCTCTTCCCTCCAGGCATACAGGTTCCTGAGCTCAGTCATTCTCTGCCATTTACTCATCGAACATACGAATCAGTTGAAAAATCTTGCTGGTTCTACCTCCACAACATTTCTCTCATCCATCTCCTTCCCTCCATTCACCCAGACACCACTCTGGCTCAGGTGCTCATCCACACTATAGCAATCAGTAAATTATTATACCTGACACAAGTCTCTCTCCTCTCCAATCTCTTCTCTACACAACTATCAAAGTGATTTTCTTTCTTTCTTTCTTTTTTAGTTTTTAGGCAATTGGGGTTAAGTTACTTGCCCAGGGGCACACAGCTAATAAGCATCAAGTGTTTGGACGGTTTTGAACTCAGGTCCTCCTGACTCCAGGGCCGGTGCTCTAACCACTGCACCACCTAGCTGCCCCTCAAAGTGATTTTCCTAATGCACTGATCTTACTCTGCCATGCCCCTTCTCATTAAATTTTGGTGGCCCTATAACTATTACCTATGTTACCTGTAGGATCAAATACATCCTTCTCTGTATGTAGACAACAAGTGTGTATACCTACTTGCATATATCACTCTGGACCCTCCTTACCTCCAATCACCTTATGTACATTCTATCTATCTCTATTTATCTCTCCATCTGTTTATCTATCTATCTAATCTATCTATATCTATCTATCTATCCATCTGATACAAGGTGATTGGAGGTGGGGAAGGCCCAAGGTTATATGTATACACAAATGTTGTCTTGCTTGATTGGGAGTAGGGTAGGGAGCAAGCATTTATTAAGTGCCTACTGTATGCCAGGCACTATGCAAAGCACTTTACAAATGTTATTTCATAAACTTCCTTGAGGGGTGGGGTCATTTCACTTTTGTATATCTACCTTCATGACTTTGGCAAGTGACTTCACCAACCTGGGTCTCATTTTCCTCTTCTGTAAAATGAGGGAGTCAGACTAGATTCTACATCTATGATCCTATGATACTGTGATATGCTGTGACTGGGTCCTGTGGTCTCACCACCAATTTCTGCCTGACTAGCCCTGTGATCTTAGCTGAGTAGGTTTGGGTAGCTCTTAGCTGAGTAACTGGAACTTTGTGTCTTGTGGCAGAATGGGCTTTCATGAGTCATGTATACATATGTCCTGGGGTTTTCATGTGTGTATGTTTGTTTGTTGTGTTGCACTCACCAATGCATACATACAAATCAATTGTCAATAAACACTTATTAAGCACCTACTATGTGCCAAGCACTGGGAATACAAATGCAAAAAATAGAAAAAAAAACCAGTCCCTGCCCTCAATGAGCTTACAATCTAATGGAGTAAGACCACACAAAGAGAAGCTGAAGGATGTGTGTTGGGGTGGGGGTGGGGGAGTCTGTGTTCATATGGGAGTGAAGAAATCTTAAAGTCATTGAATTGTAGAGCAGGAAGGGCTCCTCCAACTTCTGTGGTTGGTCCGTTAGTCAACACAAATGTATAAGGCACTAAGAGCTGTGGATTTAAAGAAAGGTAAAAATATAGTAGCCCAACCCTACTCATACAGATAAGGAAAATGGGGCCCAGAGAAGCAAAAACGTTTTTCCAGGGTCACATAGCTAACTAGTGTCAGGGATGGGATTAAGAACCTAGGTGTCCTGATTCCCCAGTGCAGTCAACCATCGTTTGTTCCCTGGCCTCCTGAGTTGGGGGGGTGGGGAGGGGACTTGCAAATGTTGGAAATGAGGTTCCAGGTCCTCCCGTAGCTGCCAGTTTAGTTGCCCTCCTTTCCTGACACAACCAGCTTGCAACATTCCATACCTTGTCATATCAGGAGTCTGGGGAAGGGGAATTTGCAATTGGCAGGGTATGTGGGAGGAATTTTAAATGGCTAAAGGCTTGGGGATTTTCAAAGGCACAGTCAATAAGAAAGGAAAGGTTCAGTTGACCCAGGAGGAGGGAACATACCATAGAAATGGGGGGGGGGTGAGAAAGGTAGGATGGGAAGATGAAGAGAGAGAGAGAGAGAGATTGAAATAGATGGCAGGAAGTGGGAAGAAAACCTCCTGTGACTGCTGTCGAAATGCCATTTCCTTGAAATAATTTGACAGGCAATTTCCCTAGAGTGGGCTCTCTTCTAGAATCTTGGCTTCTGCTGAGGAAGATTTTTTTTTTTTTTTTGCGACAGAGTCTCGGTCATCTCAGTCCTCCATTTGAGCGTGGCAGCTGGGGTGAGGAGCAGGACCTCTTAAGAGAGGTTGGGGCCATGTGCAGAGTTGTCCCCAAGGTAGAGGAAATCAAGATAATTGCCTTCAGTAGCTCTGTGTGTGTGTGTGTGTGTGTGTGTGTGTGTGTGAGAGAGAGAGAGAGAGAGAGAGAGAGAGAGATTGATATACTCATGGGCCAGGAGGGAAGGTTGAGGCTAACTGCCTGGAAACCACAACCATTCCTCAACATGTCCTCAGATGGCATGCTGTCCTTCTGTAACACCTCTCCATGTCCCCTTCAAGAGGATGTTCTTTTTAACAGGGTTTCACTGAGACAAAAATGTTAAGGAGCCCGGATGGGGGAATGGGGAAGGGTCACACCATATGATTACCCAACACCCTTCTTAGACATAGCTCCGGCAACAAGTCTAGCCTGAGGGAGTCAGGCCTCCTAATGAAGCAATTCCCTCCCCAGCACCCGGAAGCTGCGCTGTGTGGGCCACCCTGCCTAGGAGAGTCACTCGCTCCCTTCCCTGTGGTTCTTGTACAGTGGATAGAGAGCTGAATTTGGAGATAGAAAGGCCTGAGTTCAAATTCTGTCTCAGACACCTACGAGTTGATTAACCTGAGTCTAATCACGTAACCTCTCCCAGCCTCAGTTCCTCATCTGTAAAATGGGGATTATAATAGTACCTACTTCCCAGAGTTGTTGTGAGGATCAGCTGAGATAAATCACTTTGGAAACCTTAGAGTGCTAAACAGGGTGCCCTTAAAGGCTTTTCCATTCTGCTAGCTATTTTATTATTATTATTATTATTATTATTATTATTATTATTATTATTCCTGTGCCCACCTTCCCCCACCCCTCATCCTCTCCATCCCTCCACTGCCTCCTTCCTGCTGTTACCACGGCTCTGGCTGCTGGCGCACAAAGTGTCCATGTTTAAACATGGCTGTGGTCCAAACAGCGTCTGCTGAGTTTGGGTTCTTAGGAGGATGCTAGGGGCTGTTCAGAAACCTAACCCAAAAATCAAGAAATAAATATAGCTATCACAAAGTCCTTTGTGGTCAATTTTGCCCTGAGAGTGGTCAGTTCCCCTTCCCCCAGCCAACTTTGACTTCAGAGGAGTATACTCAGAGAATAAAAATAATTTTAGCTTTAGCCTGAGCAAAATATAATTAGAAAGGCAAATTTTCTTTGGGGGTGAGGGGGAGGTTTAAAAAAACAGACAAAATTCTAATAGAAATTACTTTAGGGTTATGCATACATGCAAATACCAGGATAACTAAAAATTGACTTTAAAATTTTAGACAACTGAGGGTGGATTGGAAGGAAAAAGGAGGAAAATCCAGAATCTGAGGACTTTACCTGGAGGGAACCCGAAGAGAAGTATGTGTTCATGGAGGAGGCAAGGGGGAAGGGAGGTTGTTTAAGGTTTTGAGGCCAGAGTGAGGGAAGTAAGTCAAGAGGGACCAGAAGTCATCTAGCCAAGCAGCCGAATTGGTGGACTCAAAATTTGATTTTCTCTCACTCTAGTTACTTCTTTTAACTCAGATTGGGAGGGTCAGGGGAAGAACTGAGAAAAGCAAGAGAGTTGAATGGGGATGGAAAGGAAGAGGGCGATCAGGTGAGAGGGAGAGCCTTACAGATTGGGGGTCAGGTCATTTGGGGGTAAGAGGGGGAAACTTTAGCTAAGGAGAATGACATGTAGTCAAGGAAACTGAAGCCTCAATCCCTAGCAGTGGCATGACTAGGGAAGTGGGGTGAAGAGCGCTTAGCAGAGTCACCCTAGGTGCAGCCCTAGAGGGGATGGGAGTACCCTATAGGAGCCATCAACCTCTCCATGAGGGCCTGGATTGAATGATGCTTCCTGGGGAATTCCACCTCTACACAAGTCAGCTGAAAGTTGTTGTTGTTTGACCTTCGCTCTGGAAGAGGACAGTGACATCAGGAAGATGATGCCATGACTTGCAAGGGAGTTGGATTTAAGTGAAGGAGGGCTGTGCAAGGTCCTTTCTCCTCTGAAGCCATCTGGGTGTAGTGGTAAGACATAGATAAGGATGACTAGAGGTGGCCACGCCAGCTAAAAGTGCTAGCTGTATCACTGTCCTAAAGTCCCTGGCCTGAACCAATCACGTGGCATGGGGTTACCAATCTTGTCCTAGGGTCTGGAAATCATCAATTCTCACCACGGGATGGGAGTGTCAGGATGGTCCTCAGGGATGATAATGACTCACATTAAATAAAAACCTCCTATTACATGTTTACATAGTGTCTCCCTCGTATAACTGTGGAGTAGGCAGTGCAAGTAATATCTGCTCCACTTTTTAGATGAGGAATGTGAGGCTCAGAGAGGCTAATAATTTGCCCATAGTCACACAGCCAGTGTGTATCTGAGCTGGGGTGTGAACTATGTCCCCTTTCTTCATGTCTAACACACTTTTCCATGGAATAAACCAGCCAGATCTAGGACCCATGAAAGTTATAGAATGTGCCAATTTCAACTCAACCATAGGAAAAAAGTGGAAGGGGCTCTTATCACACTAGGGAGTAGAAGCCAAATGGCCTCTTGTTGGGGATATTGTGGACAGGATTTGTGATTTGAGTAAAAGCTGGGAGAGATGACCCTTCCAATTCTAGCAACCTATGATACTGTGCTTTCTTTTCCAAGCTCTGTCTTTGGTTTTGCGAACCCTGGCTGTTCCACTTTTGATTATAACAAGGTTGGGCAAAGGGAATCCACTGTAACTTGGGATCAAGTTGGGAACTCTAGCTGGGTGACATCTGACCTCTGTTCTCAGTCTTTGTTTCTATTATTCTGAGAACTCAGGAACCAGGGCCTTAGAAAGATCACCAGTCTCAATGGCCTCACAGCAGACTGAACTAAAAGAGTCAGAGATCTACTGCACTGAGAAACCTCCATGTGAAAGAGAAAGAGCCCAGGGAGGGAAACAGATCGTTTGTACTAAGGAAGTCTTAGCCAGCATCTATTCCTCAGTGTGAATACATCAACATCCTCTTTATTACAGATAACAGGCTCTTGGAAGCCCTAGTACAATATAATCTGTCTCCCTCCACCTACACACCCACTCTACCCTTTATCCTGAAGTGCCAAACAATGAAATCTAACAAACAATGGAAAAGAATCTTGGCCTATGGCCTATGCTCTTACCAGGGGGTACAGAGTGGCTCATGAGAGAGAGAGAGAGTCTGGACACTGCCAGGACCTTGTCATAGCACCTTTGGAAAATCCCCAACCCTCTTTTGGACCTCATAGTCTCCACTTTCTCATCTATAAAATGAGGGCCAATCTTTAAAGTCCCTTGCTGCTCTCTATGATTCCTCACTTCAAATTACAGATGATCTCCCCTTGAAGGGTCAGGAAGAATAATGGAGGGACAAGAAGTGTTCTCAGAAAATATAGATGGAGTGTTCTGAGTACTAAGACCAGGAAGGTGAAGAGCTTTCTGGATTACCTGCTTTCTACCCCAAGTTAGTATCTCCAAGTTCTCACTTCTATAAAGAGGAAATATTCTCTAAGAAGCTTCCCAGCCAGGTTTTGAGAAGTCCTTATATATAACTTCCTCATAATCTTCAGTCAACTGGAAATTAGAAAACCTTTACATGGCCTCCCCAGCCATGATTCATCCCAGATTCTACCCTTCCTCCCCCATTCACCTCTACTACTTTATTCCCACATTGTCTTTGGAGGAATAATCTGAAGAAAGAAGCTATGAGAACTCATGAACTCATGCTGAGTTCAGAACTCTGCAGAATCCAACCCAAAAGTTATTTGTTGTGTAAGATTGGACCCTTTGGCCTGGCTCACCATGGTCAGCTTAGAAGGATCTTGCCCTTCACCCCATGGCCTTCTCCTTTTCACTCTTTTCTAAATTTTACTGATCTCTGAACCCAAGTTCCACAAATGACCAAAGTCTCCTGGCTCCCTGGGCTCAGAGATCTGTCACAGCTGATCACCAACGATCTTTAGCTTTTTCAGCTGATGCTACTTCAAGAGGATGCCCACTTCAAGCACTTGCTTCCTTTTTCCTTTTTTTTTTTATCACTGCTGCTATGTACGTTAGACCACAGAAGTGTATTTTCTAGATAACTAGAAGTAGATAAAACAGTAAAGCTAGAGTCACTAGACCTAGAGTGTCAGCCAACTGCCTTTTTCAGCTTTCATTAGCTGTGGGACCTCAAGCAAACGATTTTACCTCCCTTTTTATATCTGCAAAATGGGGATAATACTTAATACAACCAACCTCATGGGACCGATGGGAGAAAGTGATCTGTATACTTTAAGGCTGTAGAGATGTGAATCATTAGGCTTTGTGTAGAAAAGGAAGAATAATAGACAGAAATAACAAAAATAGTTTTGCTAGGTAAATAAGACTTAAATCTTATAAAAGATTTCTTCTCAGACTAACTAGGTGTGCCTAGGCTTTTCAGCTAATTTAATTTTTAAATTAATTCAATTGTTTCCTATGAATTTCTCTGGTGCTGGAGCCCACATCCCAGCCTGATGCTTGCTTGTGGCTTCTCCCTCCTTACTCATCCCCTCTCCCAAACAAATGTTGGCCCACATTCCAGAGCAATCTCTTTATACACACACACATACACATGGAACATAAGCTTGGTATTTGTCCAGACACTTTACCAGATTTACTCATCTATTCTTTAATTCTAGGCTTACTCTCAATCAGGAAGCTTACTGATAATTGGCAGGTCCACCCTTTTGGAGTTCTGCTCACATTTACATATAGTAGGGAGCAGAATTCTTCTGATTAATTCATTTCCTACCAGCCCAGCTGACGAAACCACAGAATATGAGATAAACAACAGAGACAGTGATGTGCTAGGGTTGTGTTTTTTTTTTCATTCTCTATTGACCGCCATCCCACATTCCCAGCAGTACATCTTTATTTTTCTCAGGGGACTCAGTCTCCAAGGTCAGTAGGTTCTCTTGCTTATGAGCCCTTCAGTCAAAGTCTGCTGGGCCTATGTCATTCACACTGAATGGGGACGAGGTCAGACAGCAGCTCTTGGAGCTGAAAACAAGGCTAGAAAGATCCTTAATAAACATCATTCTTTTTCCTTTTTTTCTGTCTTGCTGATGTTGAGGCAGGAGGTTAAGGCTTAGGACTCCCAGTTACTGTTTCCTGGAGGGGATAGAGTTCTCATCTCCCTCACATTTAAGGAATAGAGAGGCCCAGACAGATGAGTAAAAAAAGGAGAGTGTATATATTTATAAATGCCAAATAAATATCAGAAGCTGCCTGGCATCTGCCTCCCAAGCAGAGCTGCCTGCTTCCCCTGACCCCCAACTAAAGAGCCATTGGCTCTAGGGCCTAGAGGCAGCATGTCCCCAGCTTGCCCTCCCCTGTCAGGCCTAGCCACAATGTTCTAGGCACAGCTGCTGGTCTGGGTTACAAAGGACCTCCTACCCCTTCCAAGCAGAGTGAATCTATCCAGCTGGTTAAAGGTCTGCCATATGTCTGATGTACCCATGTGTCCAGATGGGTTTTGGGGAAAGTGAAGGGCAAGGGGTGCCAGGCTCAAGGGGAGAAGGTGGTCATGTCAGGTGATACACGGTACCACAGCATCTTGGTCAGCTTGCCGTGTTTGAGATTCTGCAGGACATTGTTGGACTGCATCATGCCCATAGGGGTCAGGTAAAAAGCACTGTGATTGCATTGACAAAGTCATAACAGTTGGCAGGGGTCAAATAGATCAGCTGGTGGTAGATGTGCTGGTGTATGCCTGCTGGCGTTGCTGGGCCAATTGATGGAAAGCTGAGGTGCACAGGCGGGTGTGCACATGAGTAGGATTCAGCCACTACATGTCTTTGTAATGATCTTCTGTAGCACAAAGGAGCTCAACACCCCTTTGGCTGCCTCCATACAGAACTGGTGTGTATTAAGGCATTCAAGGGAGTGCAAAGGTATGTCTACCCCCTGCTACTCCTTTACAAGATACAAAGAAGTTCTCCAATTTAAACTGATGGAATTCAAGGACAGCTAGCCATTGGATGGCCAAGGATCAGCCACCTTCCTGGTGACCCTTTAAAAAGCATGGCACACTCTCTAGAGAGTCCATTGAGAGTCCAAGGAAGAAAGAGTTCTGAGAAATGCAGGCTGTGTGAATTGAGAAAAGAAAACCTAGCCCTTGAGATTTCTCTTCCTCTATCCCTCAATCATTAGCTATAGGGATTTGCAACAGAACTACTCACCTGGTTGGAAGCCACCACATCTAACAGGCAGCAGGCCCAGTCAAGGCATGAGACTAGAGTTGAGACTGTTTGAGAATACAGAATAGAGATTATCTGAGTTCAGAGAGTTGTTAATTCTTTTTTCTTTTTTTTTTAGGCAATTGGGGTTAAGTGACTTGCCCAGGGTCACACAGCTAGTAAGTGTCAAGTGTTTGGTCTGAGGCCAGATTTGAACTCAGGTTCTCCTGACTTCAGAGCCAGTGCTCTATCCACTGCACCACTTAGCTGCCCCGAGAGTGTTAATTCTTGCCTGTCAAGAGTTAGGCTGTGGAGAGGAAGATGCCCAGATAAGCAACCTGCCCATCAGAGATGCTGCACTGGGAGGGACACCATAAGAATACTATGAAAAGAGAAAAGACATTGGGACCTTGAAGTCCTGGAGGTGTGAGCTGATTTGTCCACATATTCCCTAAGTCTGCACCTTTCTACTACCATAGCCTCTGTGGGTACTTACTCTTCCCATTGACAATGTAAGCATTTGTGGGAGACTGTGCTCCAGATTGATGGGGGAATGTTTTGTTGCTATTGTTCATCCTATGTTATTTTGGTGAATCTCTTTGCTTTAAGACAATTATGTCAATTGGCTGATTATTGAAGGCAAGTGCACCAGTTGGGGCTCATGAGCTGCATAGTTTTAAAAGTATGGACCCACAGAGTACCTTAAAGCTGAGGTAGCTATTCTTTGGGGAACCCAATCCAGGAATGAGGGTACTCCAGAGGGGCTGCTACATATGGATATTTACTTTTCTAACTAGATATCTCCCTTCCTCTACCCAATGGAGCCTGGGGATAAATACAACTCAGATACTATTAAAATGTTCCTCTTACCTAGGAAACAGGGCAATTCAATATACTACCCACTTTGCCCACTAAAGACAACTTTTTGTTAACTCTAGAAATGCTCTCCCACTCTTCTCCTCTCTGTTCTCTTATTCCTAGCTATTTGGGGGACTCACTCTGAGGCCTCGGATGTTTTTACTCCTCCCTTTTCTTACAAGAGTCCCCTTGGTAGTCCCCATGAGTTCATCTGAGGCCCTGATTCAGAAAGGAAGATCCCAGCAAACCTCTCTGACTCTTCTTCATTGTCAGGATTTAAAAGTCAGTTGAAAGGGTATACTTTGAGGTACCATCTTTTACTCATCAAGTCAATCACATAGATAAAAAAAGAATTAAAAAGATATGCTGTTGGAGGAGCTATAAACTGGTGCCATCTTTTTTGCAGGGCTACCATATCAGATATATTTTTGGAGGGAGTGGTTTCAAAGGAATGAGAGCCTGCCTTCCATGGCATGAAATCTCTTTCCCCTCATGCAGATCAGCAACATATCTGTAAATTGTAATCCTAGAGGTATTCCTGAGGCACTGACAGGTTAAATAGCTTGACCGTGGTCCTCGCGCTAGTACGGGTCAGAGGAGGGATCTGAATATGGGTCTCCTTACTCTTAGGCTAGGCCCTTATCCATGACTCCACCCTACCTCTCAAAATAACTTTTATGAGGCCAGAAGCAATAAGAGTTTTAAAATTGGCCCCAGTATAATAATACTCACATAACCTAACCCACAGGCCTCCTATGGGGAATGAAAATGCTTTGTAAACATTAGAGAACTATAGAAATGCCAGTTATTATTAGGATTGATTCAATGATCTCACAATTATGACTAAATAGCAAGGAATCTATTTAAAAGGAAAAAGTTGTACAGAAATGTGCATCACGTAACACACACCCTAAGGCGTACTCTCACAGCTTAAATTGGACCAGCAGGTTAGGTTCCCAGTTGAGGGGTTTACTGCTGCTCCCCCTCAGGATCCTAGGGATAATTCTGAGAAGACAGGGCTGGTTTCTAGAACCTGGAGTTATGTTGGACTTTGAAAGGCCAGCTTGGACACCATTTAGCTTGTACTGTACTCAATCAGCCATCTTTCCTGTTTCCTTCCCACCTGAGAATGGGATTCTATCCTAGAGACTCACTGAGCTTTCATAGCCAGTGTTGGCCTTATCTTGCTCAGTTCTAGGCCTCTATGTCACATTCAAGATATCTCCAAAAATGCTACCAGCCTCTTAACCCTACCCCAACTTTCAGATCCCCCTTATGTATTGTGGTCCTTATTTGAATTTAAGCTCCTTGAGAGCAAGAATTGTTTTGTTTGCTTTTATTTGCACCCCTAATGCTTAGTACAGTACTTAATAAATCAATCAATCTATCTATCTATCTATCTATCTATCTATCTATCTATCTGTCTTTCTTCATCTCTCTATCATCTCTCTATCTATCTATTAATCTCTATCATCTCCCTATCTATATGTCAAATTATCAATCCTCTACTATTATTCATGAGTCCCCAATCTGGTATATTCCCCCAATGTCTTGTAACCAGTAGATTATTCCCCAATTCACTAATTAACACCAATTAGCCTTCACAAAGGGATATTTAGTGAGAAGGTATAGCAAGGATCAAAGAACAAAACCCAAGGGGTACACTTTTCTATACACCCACACAGTTCCTGAGGAGAGTGGATTCAAACTTACAGTGAGTTCTACAAAACATTCCCTGTTCCAACCTGGGGTTGGGGGTGGGGTGACCATGGAAGTCCTTTTCCCCTTTCTCAGAGTCCTCAGGGAGTTCATTTCTGGCTGTGGCACAGCTGATGGCTCAGTTCCTTGCTGGGCTGGGTCGAAGACTTCACTCCTCAGAGCTGACTCCTTACCAAACTCAGCTGCTATCATCAGTCTCTGCTACCAATTACATTTACTGGACCTCTGATGGCTTTTTCCATCTTTTGAAGTTCACAAGGTTATGATCTGATCTGTCCCATTTGCAGATACTCATTCACCTAAGATCAAGAAAGGTTAGATACATAAAAGTCAATATAAACAGAATGCTAAATGCATTCATGGACACACAGCAACCAAGTCAGGGAGAGGGACTGATATCCCTTTCCCATTCAGAGTTCTTCCTCCTCTTTCAAAATCTACCAAAGAGAACAAAAGATTGTTTGCTTGAACCCTCTGTATGAACACTCAATCCTGTCTCAGCAATAAATTAAAAGACTTTTCACCACCAGGAAGCAGCCAGAGGAAACATACTCTTGCCCAAAAGAGAGGGGAAGGGTCTCTCCATTATACATGCCCAGAAGTATGTTCACCAAGCCTTGCCACTGACCATTCCCCACATTAATTGCTCCCCTCTGTTATTAAAAATTTTGGCAAAAAATTTGGCAAATCAACCAGGGTGCATTTTTAACACATTGTCTATAGTGTTAATCTAGAAGAGTTTTCTGGGGTCCCAGAGAAGCATAAGCATTGTCTTCTTACTAGTTTCCTTAATGCCATATAGGAAAAAAGTCTCAAAATGGTCAACCTGGCATAAATCATACAGTTACACACATACACACAAAACACTTTTCACACTAATACAAACAAATCTAAACAATTAGTGAAATATTCATTGTCCATGGGTAAGCCCAGCCAACATAATGAAAATGATAGAAATCATAATTTCTCTACCACAGAGCCGTGCAGATTCAATAAATAACATTTTGCAATGTTTATCAGAGGCTACTGATTGTTGAGTACTTAACAACATACTCTAAAATTCCTTCCCAGAGTCAAAGGTAAAGAAAAGACAAAGAATATCAAGTGTCCTATCTCAAAAGGAAACCTAATCCCTTTAGAGCTTCCTAGGTCATGTGAGGCTCTTCCTGCAGAGATTTAGGACATGGGGTTGACTGGTCATCCCCTCACCCTTAAGTGAAAATCCAGCTGATTTGGCTTGATGCCTGCGCAACAACACTTAGATACCAAGAGCTACAACATACAAACACAGAGTCCAAAGGTGAAATTGGGATGCCTCTTTTCACAAATGGCCCACGCGCACAAACTGGGTTTAATCCTATAAAATTCTTTTGAATCTCTGCAACTACTTAGAACACTCTTTTTTTTTTTCCTCTGGGGATCTCTGTGACACATAGGGAATCCGACTGGGAGTCCAGTTGAAATCTCTAGGTGTCTCTTTCTACACAGGACACACCTTTGGAATTGTCATGGGTCATTATACTGATTAGAGTAGCTAATTTTTTTTTTACAATTGATTATCATTACAATATTACTATTACTGTGTACAATGTTCTGGTTCTGCTGACTTCACTTTGCATCAGTTTACATAAGTATTCCCAGGTTTTTCTGAAACCATTCTCCTTGTCATTTCTTCTAGCTCCACAGTATTCTATCACATTCATATACTACAACTTGTTCAGCCATTCCCCAATTGATGGACATCCTCTCAATGTCCAAATCTTTGCCGCCACAGAAAAATGCGCTGTAAATATTTTAGTGCACATAAGTCCTTTTTTTTTTCTTTGATCTCTTTGGGATAGAGACCTTATAGTGGTGTTGCTGGGTATGCACCATTTTAAAGCCCTTTGGACATAGTTCCAAATTGCTCTTCAGAATGTTTGGATCAGTTCGCAACTCTACCAACTGCACATAAATGTCCCAATTTTTCCACATTCCCTTTGGCATATGTAATTTTCCTTTCTTTTCACGTTAGTCAATCTGTTAGGTGTGAGACAGTACCTCAGAATTATTTTAATTTGCATTACTCTAGTAATTTAGAGCATTTTTTTTCACATGACTATTGGTAGCTTTGATTTCTTCTTCTGAAAATGGCCTGTTCATGGCTCTAATTTTTATAAATTAGGTTCAGTTTCCTATATATTTGAGAAATGAAGGCCTTTGTCAGAGGAACTTTCTATAAAAAATATTTTCCAGTTTCCTGCTTTCCTTGTACTTTTGGCAGCATTGATTTTGTTTGTACAAAACCTTTTTTAATTTCATGAAATCAGAATTATCCATTTTACTTTCTGTGATCCTCTCTATTTCTTATTTGATCATAAACTCTTCCCTTATCCATAAATCTGATAGGTAAAATTTCCCATCCTCCCCTAACTTGCTTATGGTATCACCCTTTATGTCTCAATCATGTGCCCATTTTGACCTTATCTTGGTATATTGTGTGATATTGTAATCTATGCCAAGTTTCTGCCACACTGCTTTCCATTTTTCTCAGCAGTTTTTGTCAAATATTGAATTATTGCCGCCAAAGCTTAGATCTCTGGGTTTATTAAACATAAGATCACAATGGTTTTTTTGCTACTGTATATTATGTAACTAATCTATCCTGTGATCTACCCCTCTTTCTTAGCCAGTATTAGGCTGTTTCGATGATTACTGATTTCTAATATAGTTTGGGATCTGGTACTGCTAGGCCCCCTTCCTTTACATTATTTCCCATTGATCCTCATGATATCCTTGACCCTCTGTTTTCCCATTATACTATTCTTTTTTTTTTCTAGCTGTACTACAAAATTCTTTGGTAATTTGATTTTATCGAACTGAAAAAGTAAACTAGTTTAGGTTGAATTATCGTTTTCATTATGTTGGCTGGACTTACCCATGGACAATGAATGTTCCACCAGTTGTTTAGAACTGTTTTTATGTGAAAAGTGTTTTATAATTGTGTTTATATATATCTTCCCAAATATTTTATACTGTCTGAAGTGATTTTAAATGGAATTCTCTATCTCTTTCTGCTTGGTTTTGTTAGTAATATGTAGAAAAGCTGATATTTTATGTGGGTTTATTTTAAATCCTGCAACTTTCCTAAAGTTGTTAATTATTTAAACTAGTTGTTTTTAGTTTTTGCTGCTAAGGTTCTCTAGGTATACCATCATATCATCTACAAAGAGTGATAGGTTTTTTTTTCATTGCCTATTCTTATTCCTTCAATGTATTTGTTTTTCTCTTATGACCATAGCTAGCATTTCTAGTACAATATTGAATGACAATGGTGATAGCAGACATCCTTGCTTAACCTATCTGATCTTATTAGGAAGGCTTCCAGTTTATCCCCATTATAGATAATGCTTACTGATGGTAGAATACTATTTATATAGATAGATACTACTTATCATTTTAAGGAAAGCTCCATTTTTTCCCTATGCTTTCTTGTGTTTTTAATAAAAATGGGTGCTGTATTTTGTCAAAAGTTTTTTCTGCATCTATTGATATAATCTTATGGTTTTTGTTGTTTTTTTAATTGGCAGGTTCAACTAAGCTTATAGTTTTCCTAATATTGAATTCAGCCTGGCATAAATCCCACCTGGTCATAGTGTATGATCTTTGTGATATACTGCTGTAATTTAAACTTTTGGTATCGATATTCATTAGGGAAACTGGTCCATAGTTTTCTAACTCTGTTTTTGTTCTCCTTGGTTTAGGTATCAAAGCCATATTTGTGTCTGTATTAAAATTGTAGCTTGTTCTGGTCCCCCTGTCCACCACCCTTCCCCTTCTAGACAGTAAAGTAAGCTTATAAGTAGCCAGTATAAAGAGGCAATAGCAGGAAATAAGATTGCAAAGGAGAATTCATGTACAAACCACTGCAAAGATCAAATAAGCATAATTTACAAATTTTATCAGATAGTAACCAAAATTCACATGCTGATAATATGTTATGAATCAGCAAAAGCCTTCCATGTGTTGCTTATCAAGGTTTCTGGTCCTATGTTATGGAGATTTCAAACAAAATCTAGTCCTCCACAGTTCCAAGTCAACGGAACATCAAAAAGGTGCTGATAACTTTGAGATGTAACTTTGAAGTTTTACTTATAACTTTGAGATGATATGGATATGTTAATGAACTAACTCCAAGGTGGCACAGGTAGGAGTTGGTCTATTTCTCCCCCACAAAAAAAAAACCCCTAGAAAAGTGAGACCTCAAACTCCTGCTTCTCAGCACTTTTCCATCCCCATCAGGTCCATGCTGCCTAGTGCTCCCAACTTTAATCCATGGTAACATGAATGATATTCTCTGCCTCTCCCCCCTCCATCCTCTTCCCCATGCTGCCTATCTTACTTCATCATTCTGTCCCATGTTCCCACAGTTCCATCTGCCTCTGTATCCCTCCCCACTTTTTGTCAGTTGTCTCTGTGCTTTATCAAAGTGTGATCACAGCCCTGTTTCCCCATGCCAATTGTGGTCTTTCATAATAAGTACCCACAGAACTGGGTATGCCTGTCCCCATTTCATAGTTTCATAAATTATCAATTCAGTGTTATGGAAAGAATTTGCTAGGACTCCTTCTTTGCCTGTTTTCCCAAGTAATTTATATAGTATTGGAATTAATTATTCTTTATGTATTTAGTAGAATTCATTTATAAATCCTTCTGGTCCTAGGGATTTTTTTCTTAGGGAACTCATTTATATCTTGTTCATTTTTTTAAAAGATGTGGTTATTTAAGCATTGCGTTTTCTCTCCTGTTAATCTAGGCAATTTATATTTTTGTAACTATTCATCCATTTCACTTGGATTGTCAGTTTTATTTGCATATAATTGGGCAAAATAGCTCCTAATCATTGCCTTAATTTCATATTCATTAGAAGTAAATATAACCTTTTCCATTTTGATCCAATTTGTTTTTCTTCTTTCCTTTTTAAAATCAAATTAACCAATGGTTCATCTATTTTATTTTATTTTTCATAAAGCCAGCTCCTAGCTTTATTTATTAGTTTAATGGGGTTTTTTTGTAATTTCAATTTTATAAACCTATCCCTATGATTTTTCAGGATTTCTATTTTGTTATTAAATTGGGGTTTTTTAAGTTGTTCTTTTTTTTTAGTTTCTTTTTTTCAGTTGCATGCCCAGTTCATTGATCTGTCTTTTCTCTCTTTTATTGATGTAAGCATTTAGAGATATAAATATTCCCCTGGTTCCCCTAAATAATTCTTACTGCTTTGGTCAAATCCCACAAATTTTGGTATGTTGTCTCATTGTTGTCATTGTCTTTAATGTAATTATTGATTGTTTTCTATGGTTTGTTCTTTGACTCACTCATTCTTTTGGATTCAATCATTTAGTTTCTGGTGGATTTTAGTCTATACTTCCAAGGCCCTTTATTGAATGTAGTTTTTATTCCATTATGCTTTGAAAAGGGTGCACTTAATATTTCTGCTTTTCTGCATTTGGTTGTGAGATTTTTGTGCCCTAATGCATCATCAATTTTTGTGAATATGCCATGTACAGCTAAGAAAATGATATATTCCTTTCTATTCCCATTCAGTTTTCTTCAGAGATCTATCATATTTAACTTTTCTAAAATTCTACTCATCTCCTTAACTTCTTTCTTATTTTATGGTTAGATTTATCTAGTTCTGAAACAGGTAAGCTGAGGTCCCCTCACTAGTATAGTTTTACTGTCTATTTCCTCCTGTGATTCATTTAACTCTTCATTTAAGAATTTGGATGCTATGCCATTTAGTGCATATATGTTTAGCACTGATATTATTTCATTATTTATAATGCCTTTTGGAGGCAGTTAGGTGGCTCAGTGAGCACTGAGCCTGGAGTCAAAAAGACTTGAATTCAAATCCAGACTCAGACACTTACTAGCTGTATGACCGTAGGCAAGTGACTTAACCTCTGTTTGCCTTAATCAACTAGAGAAGGAAATGGCAAACTGCTCCAGCATCTTTACCAAGAAAAGCCCATAGCCAGTAGTGGTGTGCTACAGTCCACAGGGTCACAAAGAATTGAACATGACTGAATAACAACAACAACAATGGTACCTTTCAGCAAAAAATAGTTTCCCTGATTATCTCTTTTAATTAGACCTATTTTTCCTTTTGCTCTGTTTGAGATCATGATTGCTATACCTGCCTTTTTTACTTCAGCTGAAGTATAACAGATTCTGCTCTGGTCCCTTATTTTCACTCTGTATGTGTCTTTCTGTTTCAAGTGTATTTCTTGTAAACAACATATTCTTGGATTCTGGTTTCTAATCTATTCTGCTATCTGCTTCCATTTTATGGGTGAGTTCATTCATCCTATTCACTGTTATGATATTAACTATGTATTTCCCTCAATCATATTTTCTTCTATTTATCTGTCTCTCTCTGTCAGTCTGTCTCTCTGTCTCCCCTAACCTTCTTCAAAAGTCTATTTGTTTTTGACCTCTCTTAATCTATCCTCCCTCTTATCCATTTCCCTTCCTTTCTGTTAGATCCTTCTCCTACTTTCCTATTGGTAAAATAGATTTCTATACCCACCTGAGTGTGTATATGTATATGTATATGTATATGTATATGTATATGTATATGTATATGTATATGTATATGTATATGTATATGTATATGTATATGTATATGTATATGTATATGTATATGTATATGTATATGTATATGTATATGTATATGTATATGTATATGTATATGTATATGTATGTGTATATGTATGTGTATATATATGTATATGTATATGTATATATGTTCTTACCTCTTTGAACCAGTTCAAATGAGAATGAGGTTCCAGCATTGCCCACCCCACTCGCATTTTCCTCTTCACTGTAAAACTTCTTCCTTTTGAGCCTCTTTTATGTGAGATTATTTTCCCCATTCTTCCTCTCTCTTTCTCCTTCTCCCAGTGAATTCCTCTTTCTCACCTCTCTATTTTTTGAAGATCATCCCAGTATAATCAACTCATACCAGCGACCTCTGTGTACATAGACTCCTTCTAACCACCCTAATAATGACAACATTCTTAGGAGTTACATGTATCATTTTCCCATATAGGAACGTGAACAGTTTAATCTTATTCATCACTTATGATTTCTCTTTCATGTTTACCTTTTTAATAGTCTTCTTTCTTTCTCCCAGGGCGTCTTGTCTTTTCAGCTATGCTATTTTCTTATCTTATAGGTGACAACACAGCTTTCTACTGCTAAGATTTGAAGATGCATCTGAATACATACTCCATAGAGATTGTCCAATAGAAGGTGTAGCTCTAACAGACAGTATAAATGGACAATGAGTTAGACCCAGAGTTGAAAAGGAAGAGGATAGTGATTGAATTACTTTGGGAAAATTTGTAAAGGCCACTATCTCTTTTTTGGTTAAGCATTCATCCCTTAGCTATATCTGTGAACAGCATATGATCTGCTTCTTTTCCATTTTTTAATGGTGTGAGTTTTAATATTTGGGTCACAAATCAATTTTGAATTTTTTGAAGAATATGGTATAAGATGTTGGTCTAGGGCTTGCCAGATTGCTATCCCATTTTCCCATTAGTACTTATCAGGTAAGGAATTCTTTCCTAAGTATTTATGTTTTAGAGTTTTTCAAACACTGGGGTTATAAATTTCATTTTTCATTCTTCATTATATATCTATCTTCCTTATCTAGTCCATTGATTTTTCTGTTTTTTAGCTAGTGCCAAATGGTTTTGATGATGCTGGTCTGTAACAATAGTTTGAAGTCTGGAAGTTCTGCCTGCTTTCTAAGGAACAAACTATCTTTAAGTCTTTTCCTTTTTTGCTGTCATCATCTTGTACTCATCAAGACTTGGCTCCTATCTGATGAAACGGCATCCCTGGCCACCCTTGCATCACTGATTACATTTTCCCTTGTGTCCCAGCCTCTAACTCACTGGTCATGAGAAGGGAGTTGGAATACCCCTTCCTTTCTATTGCCACTTCCAAACTCTATCTCTAATATCATCACTCAGTAACTTCTTCTTTTCTGAGGTTCATTCAATCCATATTTATCACCCAATCAAGATTCTGGTAGCTATTATCTACTGAACCCAAGATGCTCTCCTTCCTTGTTTGATGAATTCAGTGCCTGGCTCAGTCTTTCTCTCCTTCCCATCTCCTGTGCTCATAATAGGAGATTAAAACATATAATACTTCCTCAAACACTCTAATCTCCCAGTTCCTCAATGTACTCATTTCCCATGACCTCCTCTTTCTCCACCCCACACCAACTATATCCAGAGATGGTCATGTCCTTGATCTTACCATCACCCACAAGTATTAAACTTCCTTTTTAATGAACTCTGAAATTCCTTTTTCTGATCATAATCTTTTGTAATTTCATCTTTCTTTTTGTCTTATAATGTCTATGTTCTTTGTCCTCACTATAGTTGTCTAACTACATTCTCCTCCTTTCCCCAAAAAGACCTCTTGGTGAACCAGTTCAACACTATCCAGTGTTCTCAGGTCCTTTGCCCCATTAGTCTATCACTGATCTTATTTTGCAAATCTTTAGCTTTGGATCCTTTCTACCATTTGCTGCCTTCAGTCCTTCACATGTGCTGCTGAATGAAGCTGGAGAAAATCATGAAACATGCTCATTGCACCCATTACAAATTTATGTTATATTATCTCAAATGGGCCCTTACTGCTGCAAAATAATCCTTTTGCATCTCCCTAATTAACTCACTATCCCACTTACCACAGCAGCTTTTCCAAACTTTTTCACCCCACCTCAACCCCACCTCCATTGTACCCCCTCATTGAACTCACCTCATATTTCACTGAAATAACAGAGGCCATTCAGTGAGAGCTTCTTCTTCTCCCCTCTTCCTCACTCAGCTACCCTCAACTACTCTCTCCTCCTTCACCCTCTTTTCACATGAGAAGTGGACCCTCCATATGTACATGTGATTCTATTCTACCCCATCTTCTTCAGAAGACTGTGACCTCAGTTATCTTCACTCTGTCAATTATCTTCCATCTCTCCTGGCTACTGGCTGCTTGCCTACTGTCTTCAAAAAGGTCCATCTTCAAAAAGCCCTCAGCTGATTCACCTATCCCTGATAGCTATTATCCTACATCTCTCCTCCCTTCCGTAGTTAACTTCCTTGAGAAAGCCATCCACTTCATACCTCTCTGTCCTTGCCTCTTACTTTTTTCCTAACTCTTTGTAGTCTGCCTTATGTAGTCATCATTTGACCAAAATGGCTGTCTCCAGAGTCATCTGTGGTCTCTTAATCTACAAATCTAATGGCTTTTTTCAATCCTCATCCTTCTGGACCTCTTTGCAGACTTTAACACTATTGATCCACCCCCTTTTCCTTGATTTGAGCTTTTCTCTAGGTTTTCTAGACAGTACTATGCCCTAGTTCTCCTCCTACTTGTCTGACCATTCCTTCTCAGCTTCTTTCAATGACTCTTCATCCAGGTCACTCCCACTAACTGTGGCTGTCCCCCAAGACTCTGACTTGGGCCCTGTTCTCTTATCCCTCTATACTATTTCATGTGATAATCTAGTAAGTGCCCATGGAGTCAATTGTGTTTTATGTAGATGATTCCAAGATAAATTTATCCAGCCTTAACCTCTGAATTGACCTCTAGTCTTGCATGTCCAAGTGTGTATTGAATATTTAAACTGCAAGTCCCATAGACCTCTTAAACTCAACATGTCCAGAACTGAATTCATTATCTTTCCTCCAAAATCCTTCCCTCTTCCTAACTTCCCTATTAATATTAAGGGTACCACTATCTCCCAATTACCTGGACTCATAAACTAGGTTTCATCTTAGCCTCTTGATTCTTAACTGCCTTGAAGGATTTGGAATATCTCTTTTTTCTGTTATCAGCTTCAACTCCCACAGGCTATAGTCTCCCTATTTTCAGGGAGCCAGAAGCTAGCTCTCAAGTCCCCTAACTATTTAACATCATTTGGCTTTTACAAGGGGATATTTATTTCCGAGATTTAGCAAGAACAAACATACAGAATTTCTTCCAACACCTCAGGAACATGATACCACACTATGCAACTTTGGTGGTTGGAAGAGGAATTAATTAGGCTCACAGCTTAGATCCATTCCTGCATGACATTTGGTCCCATCAAGTTCATGCCTAATATTGGCATCACGTTGGCTGGCTACAACACTCAGTTTGCATTCATGGGTCCCCGTGACTCACATTCCTGGCTCAGATTGGAGACTCCACCATCTGTACCTAGATTATAAAAGAATAAAGGCAAAGACCAAAGACCTGGGCCCATTTTGGGGAAGGGAGAAGGGTACCAGGTGGGAGGTGGTATAAAGCCTGGGAGGGAGGGAAAGACCTGACCAGTTAGTTCCATAGAAGCCACTAGTAAAGGAATCACCTTGTTTCCTCAGACACAAATGCAGCAAAAGCCTTAGCCACTGCTGACTTGGGACCTTTGAAGATTCTCAGTTCCAAAAATACCACCAATGTCTACGTGATAGGCTAATCAGAAACTGTTACCAAATGTCTACACATATTCCGGTCCTCATTATTCTCTCAGAGGCAGCTTCCTGGCAGCCTCCACATGGATGATGCCATTTGAGCAAACTGATGGGTCCTAAGAATATATTTGACCCCTATTACATATATAGCGGTAGTAATAGCAGCAGCAGCAGCAGTAGAAAGAGCTAGCACTTATATAATACTTTAAGGTTTGCAAAGCAGTTTACAAATATGATCTCATTTGATCCTCACAACAATTCTGTGCAGTAGGTGGTATTATTATCCCCATTTTCCAGATGAGCAAACAGGCTGAGAGAGGTGAAGTGACTCTCCCAGAGTCACACAGCCAATAAGTATCTGAGGCAAGATTTGAACTCAGATCTTCCTAACTCCAAGTCCAACATTCTATCTATTGTGCCATCCATCTGCCTTTCGCACATAGGTATAGACACACACTTATATATGTGCTTATATGTATTAAATGTATATGTATACGTGTGTAGGCATATACAAAATGAGTATGAGGTAGTTTGGGCAAGGGGTGTACTAACATCTAGGGGGATCAGGAAATGCTTCTTGTAGAAGATGGCTCTGAGGCCACACCTCAGAGGTATTTTAATTTGCATTTCCCTTATTATTAGTGATTTGACACTATCATTCTTATGTTTGTTAATTCTTTGGGAACTATTTAGTCATATCCTTTGACTACTTATCTCTCCCCTGGGGAATGGCATAGCCAAGGAGGAGAATGTCTGGGGGAGTCACATGGAGGTGGAGTTGGTCAGCTGGGTAGTCAAGTGATACTCCCTTTCCAGGAGCAATGGCGATTTGATTACTGATCCCAGAGTAAGAGGGGGAAAGGAGGCCTGGGGGAGGGGGGGAAGGCTGGAAGAGATGTGAAGCACAGTCTGGAGCTGGCTAAATAATGTGAGCTAGCTGAGTGGGCCCTCATTCATCAGCAAAGACAGTTCAGTTCGGGGCTAGAATTTAAAAATGAGTCAGTCAATTCCTCTGGGGATTGGGAGCATTTTTTTGGAAGACCCATAGAATTATATTGTGGTTATGCTTACTAAATCATGATGTTCAAGGATCTCTCTCCAGCCACTGATACTTTGCTTGTACTCATTCTTCAACAGTTAGCTCTCTCGCTCTCTCTCCCTCTCTCTCTCTCTCTCTCTCTCTCTCTCTCTCTCTCTCTCTCTCTCTCCCTCCCTCCCTCTCTCTCTCTCTCTTTCTCTCTCTCTCTCTCTCTCTCCCTCTCTCTCCCTCTCTCTCCCTCTCTCTCCCTCTCTCTCCCTCTCTCTCTCTCTCTTTCTCTCTCTTTCTCTCTCTCCCTCTCTCTCCCTCTCTCTCTCTCTCTCTCTCTCTCTCTCTCTCTCTCTCTCTCTCTCTCTCTCTCTCTCTCTCTCTCTCTCCCTCTCTCTC
The DNA here is from genome assembly GCF_003287225.1 of Phascolarctos cinereus. Classification (NCBI taxonomy): domain Eukaryota; kingdom Metazoa; phylum Chordata; class Mammalia; order Diprotodontia; family Phascolarctidae; genus Phascolarctos; species Phascolarctos cinereus. The sequence continues at coordinate 58,789,408 of NW_027555958.1, forward strand.
TCTCTCTCTCTCTCTCTCTCTCTCTCTCTCTCTCTCTCTCTCTCTCTCTCTCTCTCTCTCTCTCTCTCTCTCTCTCTCTCTCCCCATATTCCTCCCACACCAGTAATTCTGAAGCCCTGACTACTGCTGTACAAACCCTGCTGTACCCCATCCCCACCTGTCCTGTCTCATACTTCCATCCACCTTATCTCTTCACCTTTGGCTTATTCTTGCCTACTTCTCCTAACAGTAATAACAATAGTAATGACAGCTAACATTTATATAGCACCTACTAAGTTTCAGGCGCTGTGCTAAGCACTTCGCAGTTATTTCATCTGATCCTCATAATAACCCTGGGAGGTAGGCGCTATTATTATCCCCACTTTACAGTTGAGGAAGCTGAAGCAAACAAAGGTGAAGTGACCTTCCCAGAGTAGCACAGCTAGTAAGTATGGGAGGCTGGATTCGAACTCAGGTCATCCTGACTGCAGGCCCCTCACTCTCTCCACCTGCCACCTGGAAGATCTGATTCACAATGGACAAACTTCCTTTTGTCTTATACCTCTTTCTCTCTGTGCTTCCATCTTCTGGCACTCCCTGAGACCTGGCTCTCTCCTGATGACACCCTTTCCATCACTGTTTGAACTTTCACTCGTTCCTCTCCCTTTCCCACCCCAAACTCGATGATCATGATTGGGGAGTCAGAATATCCTCATGCTCTCCTCTGTCCTCTACCAACATTGCTCAGCCTACTAGGCTATTCCTGGCCCACAATATTCCATAGTCTCTGTATGGCTGTTCTCTATGCCTGGGACCTCCTCATCTCTGTCTCTTGGAATCACAGAATTTGTGATTTTGAAGGGGCTTCAACAGATATCTAATCCAATCCACAGGTGAAAGGAATTCCCTTTGTAACAACTTTCACAAGTAAATGTCCAAACTTTGTTTGGAGACCTTCAAGTTAGGGAATATACCACTTCTCTAGGCAGTCCATTCAATTTTTTGAAAGTTCTAATTGTTAGGAATTTTCCCCCTGATATTGAGGCAAAATTTTTTTTTCCAACTTCTACCCCTTGCTCCTGATTCTATCCTCTGGGGTCCAGTGGAACAGGTCCAGCCCCTCCATATCACAGATTTTCAAATACTTGAAGATAACTGTCATATTCCCCCTAAGTCTAATCTAAGCTGAGCGTTATGGGTTCTCTGAAGTGATCCTCAAAGAACTATGGTCTCCTAGACTTTCACTGTCCTGTTTGATCTCCTCTGACCACTCACCAGTTTACGACTGTCCTCTTAAACTGTGGTGCTCAGAATTGAACATAATACTAAAGATGAGTTCTGGGGAGAGCAGAGCACGCTGGTGTTCCTTTCTAACCTTACCTGTATGTATCGTGTATGTATGAATTTATTCACATGTTATATTGCAAGTTCCTTGAGGACAGGAATGATTTTTTTTTTTGCCTTCCTTTGTATGCCCAGGGGTCCAGTAGAACCCAGTGCTTACCACTATACCTGGCACATAGTAGGCACTTAATTGATATTTTTTGATGCATTAATTGATAATAATTTTTCAATCTTATTACACCAACTATGCAATTTTTTGGTTGAAATTTGACTAGTCAATTTCTTTCTTTCATGATGTCTATCAGTTCATAAAAGTTGACTGCAAGGTGTTTGTATTATCTGTCACCAGGTACGAAGCATGTTTCATCACCGGTTCTTTGGCCATTTCATTAATCAGAGTTTGTAAGTCTTGCTTAGTTGTTTTTTCCTCACCATGCTGTAATTCATATATTGTTCTTTGGGTTCTGCTCACTTTACTCTGCACTAGTCAACATAGTCTTCCACAGTTTTTCTTATTTTCTTTTTTTTTTGCTCTTCTATCATTTCTTATGATGCAGTAATATTATATTACTTCCATATACCATACTTTGTTTAACCATCTCCAGCTGACAGGCATATTCTTAGTTTCCAGTTCTTCGTCACCACAAAAAGAGCTGCTTGCGTTGCTTTTGTACATATGGACCTTTTGATTTTTCTTTGAATTCTTTTGGCTATTAAGCTTGTTTTCTCAACAGTTTTTGTCAAATTGTGAGTTCCTACTCAGTCAAATTGTGATTTTTACCCTAGTCACTAGGGCCTTTGGGGTTATCAACATGAGACTACTAGTTACCTTTGCTTCCATATGTTGTATACTTAATCTGTTTCACTGATCAACTTTTTTCTATTTCTTAACCAGAACCAAATAGTTTTGATGATTACAGCTTTTTAGTAGGATTGGCGATCTGGTGCTTGTTAGTCCCCTGCCCTTTCCACTTTTTTTCACCATTTCCCTTTATATTCTTCGTCTTGTCTTCCTCTGGATGAATTTCATTATTATTTTATCTGTCTCTGTAATATAATCCTTTTGGAAGTTTGAGTGGTGTGATACTGAATAAATACATTAAATTAGGTAGTGTTGTCATTTTTATTATATCGGCCCAGCTCAACAATGAGCAATTAATATCTTTCCAATTATTCAATCTGTCTTTATTTATATTGAGTGTCTTGCAGTTGTATTCCTGAGGTTCATGTATATTCAGTGATAGGTAGACTTCCAAATATTTTATAAATTTTTTAGTTTATTTTGAATGGAATTTCTCTTTCTATTTCTTCTTGCTGGGTTTATTGGTAATAAATAGACAGGCTAATGATTTGTGTGGGTTTACTTTATATCTGACTGCTTTGCTGAATTTATTATTTCAATTAATGTTTGGGTTTATTCTCTATTGTACCCTAAGTAGACTATCACATCATCTATAAAAGTCATCATTTTGTTTTCTCTTTACCTATGTTTATTCTCTTCAACTTATTTTCCTTTCCCTATTGAGACAGCTAGCATTTCTAGACAAATGCCAAATAATATTGGTGGTAATGGATATATTTGCTTTTACCTTGATCTATTTGGGAAGGCCTTAAATTTATCTCCATTATGTATAATACTGGCTTTTAGTTTTATATAGATATTGATTACCATATTAAGGAAAGGTCCACCTATTCATATAGTTTTTGTGTTGTTGTTTGATAGAATTTGCTTGTAAATCAGTTCAGTCTTGGGGTTTTTTCTTTAGGAGTTCATTTGTGATTTAATATTTTCCCCTGAGATTGGATTATTTAAGTCTTCCATTTCTTTTTCTATTAATCTGTGCACTTCATGTTTATGTAAATATTTACCCATTTCATTTAGGCAATCAGTTTTGTTTGGCATATAATTGAGCAAAATAATTTTTAGGGGGGAAGCGACTTGCCCAGGGTCACAGCTAGTGTCTAAGGCAGTATCTGAACTCAGATCCTCCTGATTCCAAAGGTAGTGCTCTTTCTACTGCACCCCCTAGCTACTCCTCCCCTTGCTTTTTAATCAAACTGACTGAAGACTTATCTATTTTATTGTTTCTTTAAAGAACCAACTTAAAATTTTATTTGTCAATTCAATTATTTTTTTTCAATTTTGTTAATACGTTCTTTGATTTTTAGAATTTCTATTTTGCGTTCAGTTTTTATTGGTTCTTTTTCTACTTTGTTGCTTTTTTAGGTTTTGTTGTTGTTGTTGTTACATGCCCAATTCATTGATATGTTCTTTCTATTTTTTATTAATTAAAGTGCTTAGAGATTTTCCCTTATGACTCCTTTGGCTGCTTCCCAAATATTTTTGCCATTTTCTTTGATAAAAGCATTTATTGATTCTGTATTTTGTTCTTTGACTCACTGATTCTTTGGGATTAAATTGGTCTTCAGTGAATTTTTCTTCAAATATCCTTTATTAAATATAAATATTAATTTCTTATAAGTAAAGGATATATGTGATTTCAGTGCATTTGTTTGCAAAGTTTCTATGTTTCAATGTTTGGCCAGGTTTTATAAATACGCAACATACTACTGAGAAATATGTACATTTTTTTCCATTCCCATTCAGTAGATAATATATCATATTCAGCAAAAATACATCCAGCTTTTCTAAAAATTCTATTCTTTATTCTATTTGTTAGATTTGTCTAGATCTGAAAGAGATGCATGAGCTCTCTATTTTAGTTTTACTGTCTATCCTGCCCTGTAAATTGTTTAGCTTTTCCCATGTATTTAGATGCTTCATCATCAGTGAATATATATTAAGTATTTACTAAGTAATCATTTGTGAGGCCTTTCAACATAATGTGGTTTCCCTGTTTATTTATTTTAATGAAGTTTATTTTTACCGTTGTTTTGTCCAAGACCATAGTTGGTAATCGCTGTTATTAGATCACCTGAAGCATTATGTTTCATATAAACAAGATGCTGCTGAATTTTAGTTTCTTATCCATCCTGCTATCCTCTTCCATTTTTATTAGGTTTCTGAAGGGACACTTGTTTCTTCTCTCCCTGTTAGAGTATAAACACTTCATCCTTGTTTAGCCTAAATTGCTCTAAGGTATTCACCTTTTTAATGTTCTTTTGACTCCTGTATCTATGTTTCATAGCTTTTGCTCAGCTCTACTCTTTTCATTAGGAATGCTTAGAAGCTAATGAAAGAGAATTTTGCTAAAGGTCCGTTTTTTCTCCCTGTAGGATTATACTCATTTTTCATGGATAAATTATTCTCAGTTGTAAGCCGAGAATCTTTTGCCTTTTGGAATATTTTATTCCAAGTTTTCTTCTTTTTTCAGATTAGTGACTGTCAAATCTTGGGTAATCCTCACTATGGCTCCTTGAAAATTGAACTCTGCCTTTCTGGATGCCTTTTTTTTTAATCTTTGACCTTGAACCTCTGGATTTTTGCTATGACATTTCTGGGAGTTTTCATTTTGGAGTGTCTTTCAGGAGGTGACCAGTGGAGCATTTCTTTTTTTCACTTTGTCCTTTGATTCTAATAAGCCTGGATAATTTTCACTCATAATTTCTTGAAATATGGTATCCAGGCTTTTGTTGCTGTTTATTGTTGTTGCTGTCGTCGTCATTTTCAGGTAACCTGATGATTCTTTGATTTTACTCCCCTTGTCTGGCTTTCCAAGGTGAGCTGTTTTTAATAGGGGATATTTCACACTTTTATGTTGCCAGTCTTTTGATTTTGTCCCATTGTCTCATGGAGTCACTGGTTTGTCTTGTCCATTTTTATTTTCAAGGATTCTATTATTGGGTAAGGTTTTGTGCCACCTGTATTAATCATCCTATTCTCCTTCCAAGTCTTTCTTCTAGAGCTCTGATTCAACTTACATAATTTTTTAAATCTTGCTTTATTTTTTCTAGGAGTTCTAGCTAACTTTGTGGCCAAGCCATATTTTTGCTTGAGTCTTTGCTTATAGATGTTGTCGAGTTATTCTCTTCTTCTGGGTTGTATGTTAGGTGTCCCTAGAGCCATAATATTTCTTTATTATTTGTGTCTTCTTTTGTTTGTTCTTTTTCCAGCCTTACTTCCTGAACTGGACCTTGATATCAGGGCAAGGCTCTGCATACTTCTGAAGGGAATAGTGGGCCTTCTTTGGTTCTCATTTGTAATAATAATAATAATAATAATAATAATAATAATAATGATAGCAATAATAGATAGTACTTTAAGGTTTTCAAAGGGCCTTACATATGCTATCTCCTTTGATACTCACAACAACTTTTTGAGGTATTTGAGGCATTATCTTTATTTTGCCAATAAGGAAACTGAGGCTGGGAGGGGTTAAGTGACTTTTCCAGGGTCATACAGCTAGTAAGTGTCTGAGGCAGGAATTCAACTGGGTCTTACTGACTCCAAGTCTCTAACTCTAGCCCCCATGCCACTTTGCTGCCTCAAATTACCTGGCATGGCTTCTTCCCAGTATCAAGTACTCTATTCTTCAAGGATCTCAGGAGTGGATCAGGCCACTGATTTTCTAACTTTCAGTGCCCTAGGCAAGCTGACTTAGGGCTTGATCTGATTACTACCCTCCCAAGTCTAACTTTGCAGGCACCAACTTGGGTCTGCATGACATAGCTGCAGGCTGGACTGTGGTCAGTGCACCAAGAGAGAGCTGTTGGCCCCAGCCTCTGCCAGCATCTTGAAAGCCTGCCCTGGTTAAAAGAAATAGAAATGCAGGCTTAGTCTAGGTTGATACTTTCTGTGCTGGGTACATAGCTGCAGGCTTCAGTCCCATTCTGTCTCTTAAAAGGCTCAGTAACCCCAATTTGGGGTCAGAGTAGAACAGTTTCAGGCTTGCCCCTGGAAATATTTTTCCTGTTCTTTCCTGGCTGAACCCTCTCTCCTGCGCCCACAAGCCTCCAGATGTTTCTCTCTACTGCCATGGACCTTTTTCCAGAATCTGCTGGCTTCGCCCTGAATTTCTCAACCACCGTTGTATCTAGTGTCTTCCTCATCTTTGCTGAATTAGTTATATGAGAGAGCTGGGCTTCACTGCTTCCTCTTACTTTACCATTCTTGCTGGCCACTCTATTTGGAAGATTTTTTTTTAATAAGTTAGAAAAGTTTATTTCTACTTTTTTTTTATGTGCAGTTGTAAGCATTTTTTATAGGTGACACATCATTCTTGGGAGTAAAAATTTAGTTTTAAAATTTCTTACTAATCATGATGAGAGGCAGCATGAAATAAAGGATAGAGAACTGGCCTGGAAGCCAGGATGACCTTTGTTGAAGTCTTGCCATTGATAGTGGTATGACCCTGGGCAACTCATTTATTTCCCAGGGTTCTAAGCAACTCAGTAAGACTATACATTCCAGGGGGCAGCTAGGTGGCACAGTGGATAGAGCACTGGCCCTGGATTCAGGAGGACCTGAGTTCAAATCTGGCCTCAGACACATAACACTTACTAGCTGTGTGACCCTGAGCAAGTCACTTAACCCCATTGCCTAGCCAAAGGGAAAAAAAAAAAAGACTATACATTCCAAAGAAGGTGCCAGCCCAAATTTATAGAGGAAGTTTTCTCTGCTGAATTCCCTATACCTATGAAATTACAAATTTGGTACTTAACCCTAGCCTGCTTTTCATGATGACTTCATGCCACCATTAGTCAGTATCTTCAGGTACAATTTACAATTATGGTGAGGTTCATTGTTAATGAATTAAGTGTTGATTAAGCACGTATGATGTGCAAAGCTCTGTGTATAGTGACAGTAGCTATAAATCTATATTTTAAATAATTTCTTGATCATTTTGAAATTCTTTTCTTTCTAATCAGATTTGATTAGATCATCGTTGGTCTTATAATGTGGATGACCTAAGATTCCTAACAGGATTTATGTGTTGTCCCTGCCATTTTCTTGTTGTTTGCTTGTGCTCACATTATTAGCATTATCTTCAATCTCCAGTTTCTTTCCAGGAATTTTTAAAATCCAGTTGTCCATTTTTGTGATGGTTAGTTTAATTAAAATTAGATGATATAGCCCAGGGGTGGGGAAATTGTGGCCTCGAGGCCACATATGGTCCTGTAGGTCCTCAAGTACGGCCCTTAAGGACCTAAAAGGCCACATGTGGCCTTAAGGCCGAAGGTTCCCCACCCTTGGTATAGCCTGTCAATCCTCCTAATTGGACACATATAAGCTGCAGTTCATATGTTATCATGAAAGAAAACAAACAAGTGAAGACATCATTGTCAACCTCTCAATACTTTGTAACTCCCACTCTCCTCCCATGATAAAATATCATACGCGATACATGATTGGCATACAGATGAAGTGAAGGCACCAACATCAATGTATATACAAAATATAAGTAAAGCTTCATTTTTCTTATGTTTTTTTTTTATTAAAAAATAGAAGTTTTAGGTTTTCCTTTCCACACCCCAATGGATCATCTTGCACTCTCATCTGGGTGTACATACCTCACTTTGGAGACCATTGTAAGAAAACATACAAAACTCCACCAAAGACCTACTCGGATGCATCATCTTGATGTATACCCTGGCGTCTAAAGGGCTATATGCCAGTAGGGTATACAACCCCTGGTAAATCCTACACTAATCTCGAAATAGTTTATATAGAAGCCTGGTGATGGGCTATGTATCTGTCATCTAAAAACTGGCATAAGTTCCCACAGGCTCATCACCAGATTTTCACAGAGCTATGAGTTTTTTGGCCATGGCAACTCTCAAAAATTATAGAATCATAGATTTAGAGTTGGGAGGGGCCTTAAAGGTCTTTGAGCCCAACTTCTCTTCTTATAGATGAGAAAGTTTAAGTGGTTAAGCTCAGGGTCACATAGCCAGTAAGTATCTAAGACAGGACCCATTTCTTTCTGGTGCCAAGTCCAGTGGTCTCTATGACATGCTGCTTCTCAATAATCTACTAAATTAAAGACAGTTAGTGTGGGACTGAGTTAAAGAGAGTTGAGTTGTGATCTCCTGTCTATAGGAAGAATGCCCACACTAGTGAAATCACATCTTCACAAAGAATTGAAGTAATAGAAGTTTCTGTCCTTGAGGCTTGCAACAGGAGCTAAATGATGGGTACCCATGATAGATGTTATAGAAGTTCATAGGAGGAAACGTCTCTATGGATTCAGATGTTCAATAAAATCTTCATGGGGACAGTAGGGTCAACTGACCAAATGAGGTCATTTACATAAAAAGGGATTTCTAAGCTTTAAAATTCTATAGAAAAATGCCAGCTATTGGAGGATTTAATGCTGGGATTTCAAGGGTGGGCTTTATGCGCAGGAGAGAGAATGATTCATGTGGAGAATGAAAGCTTTGATCCAACACTGCATTGAATAACAATGTATATGGTACATTTAAGGGACAGTAAGTGATCATGTTTGGCTAGAGCAGAGAGAGTAAGAAGAGAAAAGTTTAGGAAGGTAGATTGGGACCATATTGTAGAAAGCCTTGAATGCCATGCAAAAGTCTAAACTTTTTTTCTGTAGGAAATGGGGAGCCGTTGAATGTTTTTGAGCCAAGGATTGACATGAAGGCTATATTTTGGAAAGAGTAACTTTGTAGTGGTACACAGGATGAATTGGATGTGCTGGACATAGGGAATGAGAATAGAAGCAGGGAAATTAATACTTGTCCAGGAAGCGGAAGGAAAAACAGTGGCCTGAGCTTTACTGATCTAATTGTAGGATCATACATCCAAAGCTGGAAGGAAAATTTAAAGGTCATCCAGTCCAACTGCCTTGTCATTTCACAGAAAAGGAAACTGAGACCCGGAGAAGATGAGGTCACAAAGGCAGCCGAGCTAGCTTTGGAACCTTGGTCAGTGTTCATTTGCTCACTCCTTTCTTTGATTATCTATTGTGGGTTTCTGGGTAACCCCACTGCTATTCTTCCAATACTGTATGCAACTCATCTCTACTTTTTAAACTTGATCTTAGGTGGGTTTCTCTCTCCTTTTCCCTTTTCCTTTCAAAACCTTTTTGATCAGATTTGTGAGATCCCACTCAAATACTTTAACAGTAGTTATTAAGAGTCCTCCAGCCCTAGCCAAAAGCTACAGTTTAAGCCATGACCCAGAAATCCAAAACTAAATTCTCAGACACCAACTTAACTAACTGTTAACCTCACAAATCTACCTGTCTTAGGAAGCACCTGCCTTCCATTGCCAATGGCTTGGTATCCTGGGCATTTGGCTAAATTGCCTAGGAATACTATCTGACCATGGTTGAAGGACATGAGTTAGCAGGGCCTAGCCTACTGAATGGTGGTACAGTGGATAGAGCGCCATACCTGGAGTCAGGAAGACTCACCTTCATGAGTTCAAATCTGATCTCAGACACTCACTAACTACATGACCCTGGGCAAGTCACTTAACCCTGTTAGTCTCAGTTTCCCCATCTGTAAAATGAGCTGGAGAAGGAAATGGCAAACCACTCCAGTTTCTTTGCCAAAAAAATAAAAACAACAGCAACCACCCCAATAGTTTGACACAACAGAAACGACTGAACGAGAACAACAAAAGCCTAGAGACAGTTAGTCGACAAGCAGTCCTGAGGCACCTACTATGTGCTAAGTGCTGGGGAGAGAAAGAAAAGCAAACTGCAGTTCTTGCCCTCAAGGAGCTCATAAACTAGTGGGGGAGACACTGGGCATATATAAGATATGTACAAAGTATGTGTAAGGTAATCTCAGAGGGAAAGACAGAAGTAAGTCAGAGGCCAGGACAGCAATCCTTCCAAGTGTCTGCTGTTAATCAAAGGGAAGCCCTAGATCCCAAGGCTAAAGAGTTTCCTATTTGTGAAGAGGCTGATTTCCTTCAGGTGGTGACTCATTCTAAAGGGGTCAGGCTGCAAACTGAGAGCCATTGTTGACAGGAAAAGGGGTCAGACTTTCCCTTCTTCAACCCTGCTCCCCGGGCACCCAGGCAGCAACACATACCAACAAATAACCAGGATGAGCTCTCCTGAACCTCATAAGAGACACGCCCCACCCTTACCCCGCCACCGAGCTGGACGAGTCACATGACAACGTGAGCCTGAAATCACCAGTTGGGTGGTGAGTCAACAGAGTACTCTGCTGGAGAAGGGCTCAGACGTGAGGGTGGTGGGGGCCTGCAGAGGAAGGAGACCTCCCCCTTCCTATGACAAACAGCCTAACTGAATACAAAAGACAAACACAAACGTTACAAATATATGAACGTCCCAGTGCCGCCTGCGACATCTAGAATGGGGTGTGTGTGTATGAGTGAGTGTAGATGGGTAGGTGTGAAGTAGTGAATGAAGAGATAAGAGCTGAGCAGTCTTTCTGGAGAAAGTATTTTTAGAACAATTTTAGGAAAAAAAAAAAGGGGGGGAGGCATCTCCAATCATCCTGATCTATATCTCACCACTGGACCCAGATGGCTCTGGAGGAGAAAGTGAGGCTGGGGATTTTGCACAGCCCTCCCTCACTCAAATCCAATTCACTTGCAAGTCAGGGCATCACCTGCCTGATGCCATGGTCCTCTTCAAGAATGAAGGACAAACAACAAGAAAAAATGAAGGAGGTAGGTTACAGGGTCCCCAATGAGCCATACCCTAGAATTTGAGGATAAAGTAAAAATATTCATCCTCGGCATTTGAAGCCAACGATAGCCAACACAAAATGGATGGGAGTAGAGTCAAAACATTACCTTGTGACCTTGGGCAAGTTCCTTAATTTCTATGGGCCTCAGTTTCCTCACCTGTAAATATGCAGATAACTATCCCCAAAAGTCCTGTCGTAAATTAGTTGTTTGAAACTGTAAGTGAATTGTCCCATTGAAACATTCTATAAATTGTGGTAAGGGTTAGCCAACAAAAGCCTACATAAAGCAGTAGTGTAGGATCATAGATTTAAAGCTGGAGAAAGTCAACAGCTTTATTTTACAAAAGAGGAAACTGAGGCAAGAGGGGTCAAGTGAAACTTGTCACAATACTGATGATAGCATAAGCCTGATCACATTACACAGCAGTGTTTTTATGGGAAAATGTTCTGACATCTGCTTTAGGATGCCAAGAACATACCTCTTCCCACCTCCCACACCCAGGCCATGGGATCCAGACTACTTCCTCTCTGTCCCATCCTTCTTATCTGCTAGCCAATGAGAGTGGAAACATCGCTGTCTCCAGGGTATATAGGTGGTGGTTGTTAGCCTGGTCTGGGAGTACTCCTACAGGAACCAGCTAGACTGGTAAGTAGAGGAGATGGGGTGTGTGCGGAGGAAAGGAGGTGGAGAAAGCATGGTTTGGTGAATGGAAAAGCTAACACAGGCTAGATGACTGTCTTCTACTCCCAGGTGTCTCAGTGGTTAGACTGCCAGGCCTGGCATCAGGAAGAGCTGAGTTCAAATCTGGCTTCAGACATTTACTAGCTATGTGACCCTGGGCAAGTCAGTTCACTACTGTCTGCCTTAGTTTTCTCACCTGTAAAAAAAGAGGAAATAATAGCATCTACCTCCCAGGGTTTTTGTGAGGATCAAAGGAGTTGCTAGCTGGAAAGCACTTAGCGCAGTTCTTGGTAAATAATAAGTGCTACATAAATGTTAGTTATTATTATAATTAATTATGATTCCCTCCCTTCCTCTCACCATTACCACTTGCTCCTGGTGGTAGGAGAGGGACAAGCTGCTGTTTGTCTCTAGTGGTAGCAGAACAGGTTTTTGCTTTCCTCCCCTTCCCTGCCCCCTTGTCTTCTTTTCACTAGATCAGAACCAGCTTTGATGATTGGCCCTGGTCAGAAGGTAAGAAGCTGGAGTGAGAGGCTGAGGGAGGAAGAAGGATATTGGTCAAAAGCTCCTACAGGGTCTGCCATGCCAAGAGGAAAGAAATGGGAAATCCCCAGGGGCAGGTAGCTGGAGGAAAATCATGGCCATTTTTATGGGGCAATCAAAAGCAAAGGGATTGCTTGTGGTTGTAATCACTTTGAGAGTAATCCAACAATCCAATTCTTTTATGTACAAAGCACTACTTTAGATAAGGAAGATGGGAGTAGGTAGGGTGGAGAGGGAGTGAATGCAAAGTTAAAAAAAAGAATACTGGTCCTTAACCCTCAAATGAGATTATATCTGCCAGGAAGGGATCTCAGATGAGTATAATTTAACATAGAAAAGGATGGGATAAAGACCCAAAGTGCACTAGAAAAATTGGAAATGGGAGAGAATGATTTCAGCTGAATGTAGAAAAGCAGAGGTGATACCTAAATTGAATTTCAAAGGAAGAGAGCAATTCTAAAAGCAAGAGAAAGAAATGAAATCCTCTAGGATCAAGTAAGATAATGTATATTTTTTAAAAATGCTTTGCAACCCTTACTTTATAAATGCTAGCTACTCTTCCAGGCATTGGGGTTATCTACTCCAATTTGGGGGGGGGCAGAAGGCAGCATGTCTAATTTAGGAAATGACTATTAGTTGGGTAAACCTGGAATATCTAGCGTGTGGAGAGTAATTTGAAAGATAGTGGTTTGAAGTCAGATTAGAAGGGTCTTCAAAAGCCAGTATGAGGAATTTGCATTTTATTCCAGAGGCAATAGGGGAATACTGCAGGTTTGTTATTATTATTTTGGCATCTCTGGGCAACAAGGACTGGAGAAGGGAAAAACTCGAGATAGCAAAGCCATTTGGGAGGCTAGATTAGGTGAAAGGTAATGGAGAGCCCTACGCTTTATTGCATCAACTCTCTTTTCTTGGTCTCCCACTTCCTCAATGACTTCTAGCATAGTCTAGTCAAAAGATATGTTTTCTGTAGCTGAGATCAGCTGCTCAGAACCTGTGTGACTGTAGGCAAATCCCATATAACTTTTCTGAGCTTTAGTCTCCTGATGTGTGAGATCATAAGGGGTTAGACTAAACTATGTAGTAAGTGGTTACTCTACGTCTGTCACCAAGCTTGGTAAGGCATGCAAATACAAAAAGTGCAACCGTCCAGGTCTCCAGAAGCTTAGATAAGAAGAGTCAGCACATACAGAAGGGGAGTCAGGAAGAAGGGGTGTTTTGGTCAGGGAAGTCACAGGGGCGGTATGGAGTCACAAGATAATCGATAATAGTAATAATAATAATCAACACACAGTAATAATAGTAATAGCTAACACTTCTATAGCACTTACTATGTGGCAGGCACTGTGTTAAGTACTTTATAAATATTAACTCATTTGATCCTTACAACTGGAAGATAGGTGCTACTGTTAGCCCCATTTTACTGAAACAAAGGCATTCTTTGTGGCTCCCATTCCTTCTCTGGCTCATTGAACAGATGAGGAAACTGAGGCAAACAGGGTGGAGTCACTTGCCCAGGATGACCCAGCTAGTAACTGCCTGAAGCCAGATTTGAACTCATGAAGGTGAGTCTCCCTAATTTCAAGGCCAGTGCTGTATCCACTGTGCCACAGGTCTTCCTGTTCCAGGCCCAGCACTCTGTACACTATGGCACCATCTAACTACATAGTAGCCGCTTCATAAATGCTTATTTTCTTGCCCTTCTTCCCATCTCCTCCTTACATTGAGCTCTGGGCAGCTGCCTTCCTTGACTGCCCCTAGTCCCAGCCTTCATCATATCAATGTCATCATTCTGGCATTAGTCAGTATCTTGTAAAGATTGTAATGATGAATCAGTCCCCAAGAGTTTAATTTCCCCTGAAAGAATTAATAAAATGCAGCTTCTGATCATGGGAAGCTGAGGACCAGGTACTGGGCCACACGGATTCTACTGAGGTGTAGAGATCCCTGAAGAGCCTGCCTGCAGCCATAGTTTGTTTTGGCCTTAGCTTCAGGTTACGGTAGAGAAGGAGAGAGCTGTGGAAAGGGAGGGGTGGCATTCCAAGCTGGGGGACTGGCCTGGGTAAAGTATTAGGAGGTAGGAAGAGCAAGCCCTGTCTAAGGGAGACAAGAAGCCAGCTTGTCCATTTCTAACTCTGTAATCATGGACAAATCATTTCCCTTTTTGAAACCTTGTTTTCTTCTGCTATAAAACAAAGATAATGATCCTTTCACCGCCTCCTTTACAAGAAAATACCTTATAAATCTTTTTTTGTTGTTTTCTCCAGACCTGTGATCTCATTGACCCAGGAAATTCCCTTTCCCAATGCCGATTTGCAATGAGCTTGCAATTTATCATCTTAGAAAGTTCCCTGGGGCGATGAAAGCTTCAGCGACTTCCCAGAGCAATCTGATCTATTTATCAGAGGTGGGACTGGAACCCAGATCTTCCTGACCTTGAAGCTGGCTTTCTAGCTCCCCACTGCCAATACTGCCTCTCACTTTATAGATCTTAATGCACACACATATATACATGAGTTATGAATAATCTCTCTGCCTCCAGACTCTCCCCTTTCTATCCATCCTGCACACACCTACCACATTAACCTTCCTGAAGTACAATTCTGACCATATCCCATTTGTGCTCACATACCTCCTACTGCCTCTAGGAAACTTCGCATTTGCGTTATTATTGTTCAGTCATTTCTGTTGTATCCGACTCTTCGTGATCCCATCTGGGGCCTTCTTGGCAAAGATACTGGAGTGATTTTCCATTCCTTCTCCAGCTTATTTGACAGATGAGGAAACTAAGGCAAACAGGGTTAAGTGACTTGCCCAGAGTCACACAGCTAGTGATAGTCTAAGGCTGGATATAAACTCAGGATTTCCTGGCTCTGGGTCCAGAGCTCTACCTGCTAGATGCCTAATTTCATATTCTTTCTTCCATGTCTCCAACTATTCCCCTCATTTGGAATCTCCTTGCCTCAACCTCTCCACTTTACTGAATTTTACCCACCTTTCAAAATCTCCCGGAAATCTCATCACCTCCTTGAAGATTCTCTGAACATCCTAGCCTTCGGTGATCTCTTCTTCTTCTGAACTCCTATGGCACTGATCATGCTCCCTCATTTTTTTTATCAGAGTATAAGCTCCCTGAGGACAGGGACTGTTTTATTTTTTATATCTGTATCCCTGGTATTTAGAACAGTGCCTGACAGCTGTTAGGTAGTGCAGTGGATAGAGTGCTGGGCTTGAAGTCAGGAAGACCTGAGTTCAAATGCAGCTTAGATTCTTACTAGTTGTGAAACCCTGGGTAAACCACTTAATTTCATATGCTTCAGCAAAATGGAGATAATAGTAGTACCTATCAACCAAAGATGTTGGGAGGATCAAATGAGATAAAGCACTTAGCTCAATACCTGACACATAGTAGGTACTATATAAAGGATAGCTATTATCAGTTCATTCATGCATTCATTAATTCATTGGGCACTTAACATATATGGCCTTGAACTATTAGTTGTCTTTTTCTATACACATGCTTCATCTTCCCATCTAGCCTACAGGTTCTTTGAGGTCAATTACTGTCTTTGTATCCTCAACAGTAGGAAGCACACACGCACAGTGCCTTCTATATACCAGGGACTCCAAAAATGTCAGCTGATCAAACAAGCAAGTCCTGTTATCCCTTCCACATCTCAACTTTCCCCGTTGTGGTTTCGATATATTGCAAGTTGGCATAAGAAATTAAATGGGAATTTTGGGGGAGTTTTGCAAAAGCCACAAACAACACTTGAGGGCCAGCAGATGACACGGAAAAAGTTTAGAGACTCAGAATGCATAAAATATATGTATACTACTGTATAATATCAACATATTTTATCTTTTAGTACCATAATAACTCAGACTTCTTCTCTGGTATGAAGAAAGGGCCAAAATATTATGGGGGGGGGAGCCACACCCATAATTCCCACCATGTGGAAGGTATAACTGTATCAGTGTGCGTCCTGGATGCTACAGGACATTATAGAGGAAAGGTAAGGCTTAGGGAGAGCCCATATCACCCATATATGACACAAACAATTTTTAGAAAAGAGAAGCTAAAGCAATCTTGGACTGCATGGAGAGAGAAATAAAATGTCCAGGACTAAGCAGGTGATAGGTCCCATTGTACCCTGCCCTGATAAAACCACACCTGAAGGATTGTGTTCAGTTCTGGACATGACATTTTAGGAAGGACATTGATTAGCCAGAGTGTCCAGAAAACTAGAATGGTGAAGGGCCTTGAAATCAGGTCACATAAGGATGAATTGAAGGAAGGGGGGGGGTTGTTGGGCCTCCCTTCCCCCCCTCCCCCCCCAGGTGTTTAGTTTGAAGGAGAGAAGGCTCAGGGGCACCCAATAAATGTTTTCAAGTATCTGAAGGAAGCAGGATTGGGTATAATCTATTTGGCCCCAAAGAGCGGAGCTAGGAACAGGAGCAGTGGGTGAAAGGTTCAGATTTAGATATCCCATTAAGAGAATCTTCCCCTCCATTAGAGCTGGACAAAAGTGGAATGGAATCCCCCAGGAAAGAATGGTTTCTTTCTTACCAGAGGTCTTCAAGCAAAAGTTAGAGGGCCCTTTGTTGGGTTTGCTGTAGAAAGACTCTTGTCCAGCTATAGTTGGACTGATTTGCCTCTGAGTTCTGAGGTACCTTCCAATTCTGAGAGTCCCGTGAAAATTATGACAGAGTAGTCCCTGCTAGGCTGCAAAGTGCGTCAGTCAATAAGCATTTATTAAGTACCTGCTATATACCAAGCATTGTGTTAAGTGCCGGGATACAAAGAAAGGAAAAAAGCAGCTCACATCTAATGGGAGAGACAATAAGAAAACAGCTGTACACCAAGCTAAATTGGAGATAATCAACAGAGGGAAGGCACTAGCATTGAGGGGGATTTGGGAAAGGCTTCTTGTAGAAGGTAGGATTTTAGCTGGGACTTGTAGGAAGCTGGGGAAAGTAGGAGGTGGAGATGAGGAGGACGCAGGGGACAGCCAGCGAAAATGCCCGAAATTAGGAGCCTTCCAATATGGGCCATTGATGGATTATCCATGAATGTTGCTTACGAACACGTGTGCCTGCACACATACGTGTACATACACACAACCCAGATAATAGATACATTGAAACAAAAAAAAAGTGACAAGTGACTACACATATAGATACACACATGCATATACATACACAGTGAAATGTGCTACAGATACATGTGTATACCTACACATACACGTATGTATATATAGCACGCATACATAGATATGTATATGTGCATGCACACATGGTATGTATTTTTGTGCACATATACCCATGCGTGTGGGCATACATAGGAATAGCTGCTTCCCAAGTAAGGCTTAGGGAACTCAAAGGCTAAAGAGACAGTAGAAGGTCAGCTTAGAAGTTACCCCATCCGGACCGTGATGTTTGACTAATGAGGTGCCTCTAAAAGGCCGGTACCAATGTTCGATTTCCATTCTCAGCGCCTTCTAGAGCGTCGTGCCCTCTAAACCATACAGCACTATATCTCCACAAGTGAAGAAAACACTCTAATCATCATAATAGCAATAGCTAGCGTGTGTGTAGTACCTGCTATGGGCCGGGCATAGTGCCGAGTGCTTTACAACTGTCGTCTCCTTTGATCCTCACCACAGCCCTAGGAGGTAGGTGCTATTATTATCCCCATTTTACAGAGGAGGAAACTGAGGCAAACAGAGGTTAAGGGACTTGCCCAGGGTCACACAGCTCATACATGTCAGAGGCTACCTAGAGTTGACTTCAGGTCTCCGTGACTCCAGGCCCAGCTCTCTATCCACTGCACCATCTTACAACCCATAAAGGAGAATTCTAAAGAGGAAAAGGACAAAAAGTTATTCAGTACTCATCCAGCAGGTATTACTGAATACCTAGTATATCATTCATTCAACATTTAGCAAGCATTTATTAAGCACCGTTACTTACCAGACACAGTGCTAGGTGTCAGCAGATATAAAGACAAAACTAAATGGCCCTTGCACTTAAGTAGCTCACTTTCTTTCTTTCTATCTTTTTTTTTTTTTGGCAAGGCAATTGGGGTTAAGTGATTTGCCCAGGGTCACACAGCTGCTAAGTGTCTATGTCAAGTGTCTGGTCTAAGAGTGGATTTGAACTCAGGTCCTTCTGACTTCATAGCTGGTGGTTATCTACTGCGCCACCTAGCTGCCACAATAGCTTACTTTTTAGGGGCAGCTAGGCAGTGCCATGGATAGAGCACAGGGCTCAGAGTCAGGAGGGCCTGAGAGCAAAACAGTCTCAGACACTTACTACTCTGTGTGACCTTGGGCAAGTGACTTAACCCTGTTTGCCTCAGTTTCCTCATCTGTAAAATGGGCTGGAGAAAGAAATGGCAAACTACTCCAGTATCTTTGCTAATTAAGCCCCAAAAGGGGTCATGAAGGGTCAGACATGACTGAACAACAATTATGTACCAGGCACAATGCTAGGTGCTAGGGAAAGGCAACACGTCCACAGAGAAATAAATCCAGAAAGTAATTTGAGGGGAGAAGAGTAGAGGTACTCCCAAAAGGGGGAGGAGGGGTAAGAATAATCCTTATGTAAGAGTCAGTACTTGAGCTAAGTCTTGAAGGAAGCTACAAAATTTAAGAGGTGGCGGGAAGGAGGGATCAGAGACAACCTCTGCAAAAACATGGAAGGGGATGATGGGATGCTGTGTATGGCGAACAGCAGTAACCATACAGTGGGGTGCAATATGACTGAAAGAAGTTGGAATATCCCACGTGGAAAATGCCATTCTAGGAAAAATTGGGAGCAATTGAGATGATTAATACCCTGTCCTTGGTTAACCAGGTTGATAACACATGCACACGTATGACTCTGATGTAAGGGAATGTGTTGGGACTTCCACAGCACAAATGATTCAAGCCCCAGTCCAGGGATAGGATCAAGAAGGCTAATAAGTTGGACTTCAAGGGGATACTAATGATGATGCAGTCTCTTTCATTTTACAAAGAAAGTAATTGATGCTTGGAGAGATGTAGTCACTTGCCAAGCTAATTCATTGTAGAGGTAGGACTAGAACGCAGCTTTCTTCTTGCCATTATAGACCTTCCAAACTGGGCTCCCAGAGACCTCATCCTGAGGGCTGGAGGAGCTAAGCAATCCAGTTTTGGAATTCCCACCTTGGTTCTCCTGGTTGGTGAGGGCCAACATATGCAGCTGATCCAGACTGACCATGGACCTTGACTTCTGCTCTGATTCCACATACATAGCACCACTCCCCTCACTCCTCCCCCTTCTATCTTTCATTCTGGGATAAGTCATCAAGTCAAACCATTGCTTCTGAAAAGAGCATGCCAATGGAGTGTCCTATTGCTTCCCTCACTTCCTATGACTTCTCACACCAAAACACCTTCCTCTGGCCACCACTACCCTGGATGTGCCTCCTTGCAATGAAAATGTACACCCTTTGAAGGCCAAGACTATCTCAACTTTTTATTTGTCTCCCCAGTGCTCAGCACAGACATTGGCACCTCGTAGGTACTTAAATAAATGACTTTCCATCCTGCATTTGTTAATTTATCCACAAGCATCATATAATGGAAAGAACATTAGAGGTGTGATCAGAGGACCTGAGTTCAAATACTGGCTTTGCTACTAACAAATAGTATGGGACCTTAGGCAAGTCATTACTCCCTCTGGGCTTCCATTTTGTCCTTTATAAAAGGAGGGGGTTGGACTAGATCTAGTTCCTAAGAGCCCTTCCATTGCTAAATCTTATGAAAGTCTGCTCCCCTACCCCTAGCCTCCTGTTGCTCCTCTTCCTATTTACGTGACCCTTCCTCACCCTTCAGAATGAGCCTTCACTACTTCTAAGTCTTCAAGAAGCAGCACTTGACCGAGCATGTGACTTCTGCATCTGACAGTCCACTCCAGCCCGGAAGTGGTCACTTAGATCAAAAAGGTCAGCTTGCAACTGGAGGAAGGAAATGGGGACTTGCCAAGGGGCAGGAAGGGCCCCATTAGTGAAGGCTGACCCCTTCTCCCCCTTTTCAGCCCCCCATCAGGAGCTGCTGGGAATTTCCCAATTCCTAGGCACTTCCTGAAGGGCCTTATTAATCCTGGTCCTCTAAGGACGGTGGAGCTGTGAGGGGATTTTTACACAGCCCAGGAATTTGGAATGTCTCCCTATGCTTTCCTTTTCCAGATTCCTTTATCCTCAACATGCCCACTTCCTTCCTCCACCTCCTGCTAATACAACCCAGGTGGAATCTCTCCTCACTGCTGGGGTGACAAAGAGGAAGTTGCCCGAGTTTGCCCAGGACAGCACAGTTTGGAGACGCTGTCCCTTCCATCTTCTTTCCACTGGTTCATGACTCAGGAGCTGAGGACAAAAGCCAGGCCTGGCAGCTGCCAGAGCCCCACGGCTCCAAAACAATGAGACCACAATTCACAGCTTTGTGAGAGGAGAGAGGCAGCAGGCAGAGAAAGGCAGGGCTGGCCAGATGTAGTTTTCACTAGTCCATCTCAGAGGATATACAAACACATTCCCCAGCCCCTTCCCAATGAGCTATTTCCAGCTTTGCCTCATTCTGCTTAACGTTGCCTTCTATCACCTCCCTCCTATAGGCCTTTGGGGGGATGATGGTGGGGAAGAAGAGCGTTGGTTAGCCAGCTGGCCCTCAGGAAGCCCAGTCAAGAGGGAAGAATGCTCTGCTGTAGAGTTGAGTGGGTAGATCTGGCGCCTCTGGGATGCACATGGCCTAGGGCCCAGACGCTGGTCACTACTTGCTAACTGTGACTGCCTGACTGTATCTGAGAGGCCTCTAGTTCTGGCTGTTTTCTAACAGGTCCCCCCACCTGCTACTTACTAGGAATATAGTCATAGAGTCTGTGGTTTGGAAGGGACCTCTGAAGCCATGCAGTCCAAGTGGGACCCAGAGAAGAATCCCTCTAGAATATACTCAACAAGGGTGACATCCAGCCTTAGCTTGAAGACTTCCAGTGAAGGAGAGTCTCACTCAGATAGCTGGAAGCTCTAAAACCTCCTGCTCAGCCCAGCAGGGCCTAACAGTTCCATGACAAGAGAGATCATTGGAGAACATGCCCAAGGGCGAGTGTGATGACATCACCAGAAGATGGCAGTAATTTTGCAGCCTGAAGATATGAGTTGCCCCCTCCATGCATATGCCTGGGATACATATATTCCTTTTATCTTTGTCCCTACACATAAGTTCTTTATTGTTTTTTTGTTTTGTTTTGTTTGTTTTTTTTAGAGAGGCGACTGGGGTTAAGTGACTTGCCCAGGGTCACACAGCTAGTAAGTGTTAAGTGTCTGAGGCTGGATTTGAACTCAGGTCCTCCTGACTCCAAGGCCAGAGCTCTATTCATTGTGCCACCTAGCTTCCCCCACATAAGTTCATTAACCACACATTTTCCCTTGACCACCTGTATTCCCTACACGTGCCCACTCTTCCCGTGGCTGAAGGGGAAGGTTCCATTGCTACTTTCCTTCCTATGCTAAGTTATTAAATGCCTTTCCTGTCAACCAATTATATCCTTTCACTGAATAGTAAAAGTAAACATATTACAGGGGGTTATGAGTTACATTTTATGAAAAGGTATGAATTCACATTTGAGTAAGGGTGTTGCCCCATACGTCCTAGCTATAATTTCTGAATTTGCACTTTTCCCTTGTTAAGTAATGCCTGTGAAAAGCATAGAGAGTATCCCTCAGGCATCAACAACGAGTTAGCAAGCTCCTATTAAGCACTAATTAGGATGTGCTTGGAACATACATACAGGCAGAAAGAAATATGGTTCCTGCCCTCAGGAAGTTTACACTGTAATTGGGGAAGATACTGCATGAAGAGCTGGGGGAGGAGAAGGTACTCAAGCTGGGGTGTGGTAGAGTCAAGAGCCAAACCCAAGAAGAATGAAGACATGGCTAGCCTGCCTTTCCTCAAAAGAAAAAGAGACAAAGAAGGGAAAGGAAAATATGGTTTTTAGACTTAAGTCCTTGACAGATGAGGGGAGGAAGAGAGGACATGCTTCTACCAGGTAATCTTTTGAAACTGGCTACTTTCATCACATGATTTCTATACTCAAAAACCTTCTGGCCTCAACTTTGCAAAAAGCAGAAGCCAGCAGCAACCTTTCAAAGATAGGGCTCTTCACTATTTTGCTCAGAACTGACCATATCATTACAGCCCATTAAAATTGAACCTTTTGACCCATATTCCATAGGTTTCTGACCAAACACATCAATTTCACATTCAAGGTCAAATCTATAATCAAATAAAAATCTGGTCCTAACCTACCTTTCCAAACATCTCCCACTACACAAATGTTTGAGTCCAACCAAGCTAGTATAGATGCCTAATTTTAGTAAAACTGAAAATATTAAGAGAGAGAATATGTTTTTTCAAAGTCCTTTATAGACTCCTGGGAAGGACAAAAGGGAGAAAGGCCCTTCATTAATTTAATTTAATTCTAATCTCATTTCACTTCTTTGCCTCCCTACTCACTGGAATCATTCTGCTAAGAGCCACCCTTCTGTTTTGAGAAAGGATTAAAGAAGCAATGGAAGGGAGAGAAGGTCCCTTTGTTTTAATTTTAGGGTGGGCCAGCATGAGTATAGGGTAATGACTTGATTACTCAATAAATTCTGGAATTTTAACCCAGACTATTTTCTGATATCTTTTCCTTGTTCAAGATTCCTATGTTACCCAAAATTGTCTTGGGGCAGAGCATCATGTTGGAGGACATGAAGAATTATACCATTTGGGGAAGTCTCGCCAGGCTAGAAATTATTTGGATATAGATTCATGTTAAATAAAATTGTTTCTGGCAGACTTGAGCCTAAATTGCAGAGTATGGGATCAGTACTAATGACTTGTTTTCCAACACCAGTCTTCTCACTGTCTATCCAGCACCATAACATGGCTGTCACCATCTCTACTCCGAAAGACTGTTCATGCTCTTCTCCCTGCCTAGAATGACTTTCTTTGCTGCTTTCCATTTAACCAAAAAATTACTCATCTATTGGTCCAGGTCAAGGCCTACTACCTCTCCAAGAAGCCAGACAGAATATCTCCCAGCCTACAAACATCTCTCTCTCCTCTGAATTCCTTATAGGATTGTTGACCAGGTCCTATGCTGGAAACTTAAGAGATCTCAGAAAAACTGGAGAGCCTTTCTAGCTCTCACATTTTCTGGTTCTACGGTTCAAGATCACTTAATCCAATTCCCTTATTTTACAAGTGAATAAACTGAGGTTCGTGAAAGTTATTTTTTAATCATATTACTTTGTATTCCTATTTAGGGAACAGATAGAGTGCTGAGCCTGGAGTCAGGAAGACGAGTCTTCCTGAGTTCAAATCTGGTCTCAGACTAAATACTAGTTTGATGATCCTGGGCAAATCACTGAATCTCGTTGGCCTCAGTTTCTTTAACTGTCAAATGAGCTGAAGAAGGAAATGGCAAGCCACTCCAGTATCTTTGCCAAGAAAACCCCAAATGGAGTCATCGAGAGAGCGGATGAAACGACTGATTGACAGCAACTACTATTTAGTAATTTATTTGGAGGCAGAAAATCTGAGTCTAAATCTGGGCCTGTGTGATTTTTGGATGACTCCCTTACCTTTTCTGGCCCTCAGGTTTCCTCATTTGTAAAAATAGAGTTTTCAACTAGATGGCCTCTGAAATCTCTTTTAGCTTTAAAATGCAACTTCTTCTGTATTATCCATAGGGCTTGGCACAATTCTGAACACTAAATACATTTAATCACTAAATTAAAAATTGAGTCGAAAGCTTACTCATACATCCATGAGAAAAATATAAGATTGGAAACAGAAAGCTATAGCCAGGGCCACTGAATTCTGAGCTATTTCCAAAAGTATTGGGGAGATTCCTGAATGTGGCAAAATGAAAGTCATGCTTTAGGAAAATTTCTTGGAAAAATTAAATTTTGAAAGAGGGATGGGCCTCTTCATGGAAAGTGGAGTTGGGGAAGTTCTAAGTATGGAGAATGGCCAATGTGAAGATTCAATAACAGGAATCTCTTAACTCTTCCATCTTGCTATGAAAAACTTCATTGAATGTCAGTTTCCGTTCCTTTCCTCTAAATAAATTCATTAGCTTTTCTTGAATCTCCTCTCACAGCTGTTTCTTGCCCACGTATCACCCTTCCCCACATCATATTTGTGTGAGGGTTAAAATTGTCTAGCCTATAATAAAAGAGAGGGCTCTGAGCCAATGACATTTTGTGAAAGGGTCTGTTGTCCCCTTTAATGAAGTGGACCTCAGAGCTTCCTCATAATCCCCCTTCTTCCAGTACCTTGTTTTTGTAGGGTTTCCAAATATGCAAAAGAGGCACGGTGAAGTACAGAATCTCACTGGTTGATAGACCTCACTCTTGTGTGCCAAAAATGACATATTAGCAGGTGGGGTCACAGGTTAGGAGAAGCATAGGGCATCTCTACTAAGTGGTCACAAAATGATCATCTGCTCATGTTGGACAAGGCAGAATGGTCTGGAGCAGCAGTGGGGAACCTGTGGCCTTCTAGATCCTTAAGTGTGGACTTTTGACTGAACCCAAATTTTACAGAACAAATCCTTTCAATAAAAGGATTTTATTACCTCCAGACTTTGGATGTTAAAAAAAAAAATAAATTGGGGAACTTTCCAAAGCATCGAGGCATCCCACCCATGCTGAGTTTGGACATGGAATTTGAGTAAAACAGGATGGAGATATCTTTGTCAGAATTCTCGTGGTTGCACAAGTGAGCTTCATAACTTGGTGAGAAAGTAGGGAACATTAAATTAAAGTTTGAGGCCAGCTATAAGAACCTATCATCCCTATATGATCAGTACTGATTGGAATAGAGTAGGGGTCCAAATGAACTACTTCTCACATTCATTGACACTGGTACATCGTTGGTTAGTTAATAAATAAAGTAAAAGTGAAATTTAAAAAACAAATAAATATATATGGAGGGTACTAGGGAGGGAACAGTGTGCTAGTGTATCGGGTACAAAATGTTAAGCACCATCCCTGCCCTCAGGGAGCTTATGCTGTCATGGTTCACATTCCCCTAAGGAGCCCCCCTATTTGCTACTACCAGGTTTGTAATATTCAAGGGCTAATCATCATTCTCCATTTGAGGGCTCATGAATCCTCATATTCAACTAATCTCCTCTGACCTGGTCAGAATAATTCATGTGATATGATTTAGCAAAGCATTTACTTTAAAAGAATACAAGGTAAATAACAATTTAAATCCAGGGCTCCCCATCTCCATTTCCCAAAGCTCATTATACGTGTCTGGAAAGGAGAAGAAAAGGGGAAACTGGTCTCCGCTCCTGTTTAGAAAGCCTAGCCTCATCCTGCTGCATCCCAGACCCAGCAGGTGCTGTATCCATCAGGTCAGTCTCAGCAGGATACTAGCAGAAGGCTTGCAGCCACTAAGATGCAATTTCAATATGAGCATGGCCAGGCCTGTGTCCAGACCCATGCCCATTTCAGATAAGTAATAAAAACTCACCATTTAACTGCTGAGTGTGGAATATTGTACTAAGCACTTAAGGGACATAAAAGACATGATCTCTACACTTTCAGGGTAGTGGACAAGATGAATGACAGGAATCAGTGAAAACATATAATTACACAATTAGGGAGATGGTGGATTGAAGTTTATGTAGCTGATTCTCTAGCTCAAGAATGAATAAAAACGATAGTGATAATAATAATAGCAAGCATTTAGACAGCATTTTAAGATCTGCAAAGTCCTTTAATTTATTTGATTCTCACAATAGCCTTGGAGGTAGGTGCTATTATTATCCCTCTTTTATATGGAGAAGAAACTGAGGCAGGCAGAGGTTAAGTGATTTGCCCAGAGTCATATGGCTATAGCAAGTGTCAGGCATGATCTGAACTCAGGTCTTCCTGACGCAAAGTGCTATATCCACTGCACCACCTGACTGCGTCAATCAAATCCACTAGAAAGTCTTATTTTAAAATCCATCTATAATCTGGACCTAACCATCCATCTAACCTTACTTCCCACTGCTTACCAACTGCCAGCTGGTATTCTATTCAGGCTAGATAGTAAACAACAGGTATTTACTAAGTGCTTACCATATATCAGCCATCATGTTCAGTGTGAGAGATACAAAGATAGCAAAAAAAAAACCAACTAATGTCAAGGAGCACAACGGTGGAGACAATTTTGTACAAACAAGACATATGTTGGACAAATTACAGATAATTAACAGAGGGAAGACACTAACATTAAGAGAGACCCAGAAAGACTTCTTAGGGAAGGTACCATTTTATCCAGGACCCGAAGGAAGTCAGCTAAGTCATGAGATGGAGATGACAAAGGAGAAAATTCCAGGCACAAGGGATGCATTTTTTGTCGTTGTTCAATTGTGTTTGATTCTTCTTGACCCCATTTGGGGTTTTCTCGACAAAGATACTGGAGTAGTTTGCCATTTCCTTCTCTGGCTCATTTTACAGATGAGGAAACTGAGGCAAATGGTTAAGTGACTTACCCAGGGTCACACAACTGGGAAGTGTCTGAGGATTTGAACTCAGGAAGATGAGTCTTCCTGACTTCAGGCATGGTGCTCTATGCGCTATGGCACCACCTAGCTCTTGCGAGATGGAGTATCTAGTCTCAGCAACAGCAAGGAAGCCACTGTCAGTGAATGGATGGGTGACTGGAAGGAGGGTAAGTTGTAAGGAGACTAGAAATGTAGGGAAAGGCTAGCAATTAAAAAGGAAGGAAAAGTCAAAAGAAGGTAGAAGAACCTCCTAAAATGTCACAGGTTCTAGTGGAAAGAGCACTGACTCTTGAGTCAGAGGAGCTGGGTTCAAGTCTTCCCTCTTGTGCTTTCCATCTGTGTGACTTTCAACAAGTCACTTAACTTCCTAGGCCTTCCATTTTCTCATCTACAAAAAAGAGAGGATTGTAGTAGGGGGCCTCTGAGGACCCTTCTTGTTTTAGGTCTGTGCATTCTCTTCTCCCTATTTGTTCTCACCCCTAATGCTGCGTCTTCTCCTCACCCTTCTGCCCATCCCCTATCATACCCACTAAACTCCAGGTCAAATCCTATCATACATCTCCCCCATGAAGTTTCTCCTGCTAGCTTATGCCGATCTTTCCCTCCCTTCTCAGAATTCTTATACTGCAAAACTTGACCCTTTTTTCTCTTTTTAAATGAATTTTCTTCAAGAATTTATTTTCTCTGCCTCCTACCTCCCCAACACACACTTAAAGAGGAAGGGGAAGGGGAAGGGAAGAATAACAAAGCCCTTGTAACAAATATGCACAGCAAAGCCTATGCAAACAAAACATGGGGGCAGCCAGGTGGTGCAGTGGATAGAGAGCACAGACTGGAGTCAGGAAGACTCATCTTCTTGAGTTCAAATCTGGCCTCAGACACTCACTAGCTGTACGACCCTGGGCGAGTCGCTTCACCCTATTTGCCTCAGTTTCCTCATTTGTAAAATGAGCTGGAGAAGGAAATGTCAAACCACTCCAGTATCTTTGCTAAGAAAACCCCAAATAGGGTCATGAAGATTCAGATACAACTGAAAAACAACATCAAGGAAAATATATTCCTATATTTACCACATCCAAAAACGTATGTCTCATCCTGCACCTTAAGTCCATCCACTCTTCCATCAGGGAGCAGCCAGCATGTTATATCCTTAGTCCTATGGAATCGTGGTTGATCAAAGTTCTTAACCTTCCAAAGCTGTTCATTTTGCAGTGTTATTTTATATAGTATGCTTACTACATTTTTCTGGTTCTGCTCACTTCACTCTGCATCAGCTCGTACAGTCTTCCAAGGTTTCTCTGAAACAATTCCTTGTGCCGTGACTTTCAGCACATTAGTGTTCCATTTAGGGCTCAGGCAGATACAAATACCCAGTGAAGTAGAATCATGGCTGGGGAATTAGAAAGAACCTTAGAGATCACCTAGTCTAGCACCCTTATTTTACAAATGAGGACGAGACCCAGGAAAGTAGAACAACTTCCACAAGGCCACACAAGCAGCAAGACACAGCCCCGACCATCATGGAGCTTACAGCCTGGTAGGTAAGGGTTTGTGATTCACACACAAATAACTGTAATGTAAAATAATGTGTAAGTGCATGAGAAGTGCAAATGAGGAGCTCTGTAAGATCTGAAAGGGGCAAGGCCATTTCCTTACAGGGAAGGCTTCCTGGAAAAGGTGACATTCAAGTTAGACTTTAAAGTTTGGGTAAGAATTCAACAGGTAGAAAGGAAGGTCATTGCAGCTACAGGAAACAACATGGCCAAAGGCACAGGGTGGGAAAATGAGGGGCATGTACATGCTATAGAGTAAGTTGGTCCAGTTGGGATATAATGTAGAGCACAAGGAAATAAGTAGTAGAAGATGAGATTGGGCAAGCCAGATTGTGACTCCCTAGTTAATAGGGAGCCAATGAAAGTTTTTAACCAGAGTAACATTGGTCAGTCAGTAGACAAACTTTTTTTTTTGAGCGCCTGCTATGTGCCATGCCCTATGTGCAGGAGTTACAAAGAAAGATGAAAGACGGTCCCTATTCTTCAGGAGCTCACAGACTAATGGGGGAGATCTATGAACAACTATGCATAGAGGGGAAGGCATGAGCCCCTAGGGGAACCAGGAAAGCCCTCTTGCAGTAGGTTGGATTAAAATTTACATGACCAGCTCTAGGTAGGATTGTAGCTGTTGTTGTTAAGTCTAGACCAGTGATTTTATCCGTTTGGGAAAACCCAAGTGAGGTGATTCCTTCTGCCCATGCATATTGGCAATGAGTTTGTCCCTTCTAGTTTTAATTGCCTGGGGGATTAGAGATGGAGTGGCTAGCTCATGTTTGTACTGCTCATAGGTCAAAAGCACATGCACAGATAATCCTATCCTATCACAGGGTCAAAGATTTAGTGCTGCAAGGGATCTTAGAGATCAGTGAGTACAACTCCTTCATTTTAGGGAGGAGGAAACTGAGGCACAGAGAGTATCTTGCCTGAGATCCAAAGCTAGTACATATTTGAGACAGTATTTAAGTGCTGGTGAACTGGTGAGCCCAGTGCCCTATCTACTACCCCAAGCTGTCTTCCTGAGAAATCTTGTAAGAGTCTGAGGAATGGGTTGGGGAGGGGGAAGGAGAATGAAGATGGGAAGACCTGTTAGGAGATGGTTGTAATAATCCAGACAGGTGATAATGAGAACCAGAATTGGGTGGCACCATTCTAGATAGAGCGGAGGGGATAATAGGAGAAATATTGCATAGCTAGACTCACAGAGAGGCTCATGGACTGAGCCAGGTAGATGGACTTGGAGTCAGCATTGCTCGAGTTCAGATCTTACAAGCTGTGTAACTCTGAATAAGTCATTATACTGCTGTCTGCCTTGGCTTCCACATCTGTAAAAGAGGGACAGTAATAGCACCTCCTTCCCAGGATTGCTGTGAGAATCAAACAGATAAATACTTATAAAGTACTTAGCACATAGTAGGCACTTAACAAATAAATGCTTGTTTCCTTCCTTTCTAGAACTGAAAAGGATCTTAGAGATCATCTATTCTAACTCCTTCATTTTACAGATAAAGAAACTGAGGTCAAGAAAACCATCAGTCTCTGGTGGTTGAATGTATTTGAGAGGTGAGGCAGAGAAAGGGAAGATAATGCCGAAGTTTTGAATAGGGGAGGCTTAGGGAAGGGTGTCATAGATCCATTGGTCATTAGAGCTTAGTGATCTACCAGTGCAACTTCCTCATTTTTTGGAGGAGGAAACTGAGGTCCCAAAAGGGGAAATCACTTGCCTAAACACTCCAACACAGCTAGTTATTGGCAGGGCCATGTCTAAAACGAAGACTGCCAAATTCCTTATACAGGGAAGGATTCTTTCCACTTCGCCCTGCTGCCAGTGCTTCTGCCAGGTTTAGTCATTTATGCCACAGCTTGTCCGTAGGCTCTTCTAACTTCCTAGCACAGCCAGCCATCCCTGAGAGCTCCTGCTTCCTTTGGTTTAAAATATCTATTTGGCCTGGTGTCCCAGGGAGCAGGTCTGTATCCAAGCCAGGCTAAAATTGAATGAACTTAGCCAACTCCCTTTTTTATCAATCTCTTTCCAAAGGCCAAGCATATAAACACATCTTACATTCCAGCATTCTCTCATGACCTTATTCCAAAGAAGTGATAAGATTTCCCTGAAATTCTTTTCAGACTATCCACTCCCCAAGTATTTTCTGAGTACCTAGGTGCTTAGAGTGGTTCAAAAAAGCACCAGATACATGTTTTCCTGCCCTTTATATTCAGCTAGATGCAGTGGTGAAGAACCTGTGGTCTCGAGGTCACGTGTGGCCCTCTACGACCTCAAGTGCAGCCCTTTGACTGAATCCAATCTTCACCGAACAAATCCACTTAATAAAAAGATTTGTTCTGTAAAACTTGGACTCAGTCAAAAGGCCGCACCCAAGGACTTAGAAGGCCAAATGTGGCCTCAAGGCCGCAGGTTCTCCACCCCTGAACTGGTGAGTCAAGGTCAACCGTTTTAATGTGCAAGGCAAGATATTGCAGGAATCAAACTGGAGTGGGGTGGTATGGCCACATAGCTAATCTGGGCACTGCTCTACTGGATGGGATTTGTGTAGAGAATGGATGCTATCAGAAGATCCCTCCAGCTTATCCAGTAGCAGGTGAAATTAATATAGCTAGAGGGATCATTTTAAAGAATAGGCTGAAGCATGACTTCATCAATAATCTTTTGGACTTCCTTTTCCATTTGGCCAATTTTTCCTTTTTAGGGCATTTTTCTCCTCATTGGCTTTTTGGACCTCTTTTGCCATTTGGGTTAGGCTGTTTTTTAAGGTGTTATTTTCTTCAGTATTTTTTTGGGTCTCCTTTAGCAAGCTGTTGACTTGTTTTTCATGATTTTCTTGCATCACTCTCATTTCTCTTCCCAGTTTTTCCTCTGCTTCCCTTACTTGCTTCTCAAAATCCCTTTTGAGCTCTTCCAAGGCCTGGGACTGATCCATACTTTTCTTGGGGGCTTTGGATGTAGGAGCTTTGATTTTGTTGTCTTCTTCTGGTTGTATATTTTGATCTTCCTTGTCACCAAAGTAAGATAATATATCTGACTCTTTTTGCACTGCTTGCTCATGATCCCAGCCAATTACTTGAGTTTTAACCTCCTTGTTAAGGTAACAGTCTGCTTCCAATGTGGAGAGTGTACTGTCCCAAGCTTCAGGGATTTGTGTAGCTGTTTTCAGAGATACTTGTAGGGACCTATAAATTTTCAGTTCTTCCAAGGTGGTATGATAAGGGGCAAGATGTTTACTCCTTTCCTGGCCTGTGACCACAAGTATTCCTTTCTGTCCTGTACCTGTGAGGAAGGGTTCCTCTCTATAGCCACTACAAGTTCCACCACGCTAGCACTTCTCCTCACCCCAGCACTGCCACCCAGAACTGTGACCCAGATCCAAACAGGGGCAAAGCAAGAGATTCCTGCCTCAGCACTGGCAAAGAGATACCTGCAATCCCTCTCTGATCAGCCACTGGATTTCCCCTCAGTCTGTGGGCCGGAAGCTCGGGAAGCAGCTGTCCCGCCCAGGGCCAGAAGCAGACTTTTCCCACTGACCTTCTAAGTTGTCTTTGGCATTCATGGATTGAGGAGTCTGGAAACCTCCACAGCTGCCCGCGATTCAGTCCTCTGAGGCCTGCTCCAGGTTTGCTGCGGCCTGCGCACCCATGCTGCGCTCCCAGCCCGGCGCGATACACCTTTCTGATCAATCATCCAGGTTGTCTTGGGCTGGAAATTTGTTTCACTCTGTCTTTTTGTGGGTTCTGCTGCTTCAGAATATGTTTAGAGCCATTTTTTTTGAGTATTTGGAGGGGTTTGGGGGAGAGCTCAAGCAAGTCACTGCTTTCACTCCACCATCTTGGCTCCGCCCCCTGAAGCATAACTTCAGACCCAAAGGTAGACCTATGGACTGGAAGAACATCACAGCCACAGGTCAACCAACCTGGCAATCAGAAATTAAAGGCAAATTAAAGGGCATCTAAGTGGCACCATAGTGCATAGAGCAATTGGCTTGGAAATCAGGAAGATTTATCTCCCTGAGTTCAAATCTGGCCTTAGACACTTGACCCTAGGAAGTCACTTCACCCTGTTTTTCTCAGTTTCCTTATCTGTAAAATGAGCGGGAGAAGTAAATGGCAAACTGCTCCAGTATCTTTGCCAAGAAAACCCCAAGTGGGGTCACCGAGAGTCAGACACAACTGAACAAAAACAATCTGGGGGGAAGGTCTGATTCCCAATAAGGCAGAGCTGCTTTGGAGAGAAGATCGAGGGATGAGGCTCTTTGTAGCCTATGCTCAGAGCAGGGAAGGTCCTCAGCCAAAGACAGTCTGTTCATATAGACAGAGGGAAGAATGGCTGACCACCTCAGACAGGAGAAGCAGCCACATTGAGATAGTGATCCACCATCCGCAGCAGTATCTTCTGAACTTGGGGACGAAGTTTGAATCTATCCATTTTGATAAGAAATTAGACGCCACCACTCGGTCTACAGAGAGGGGTTTTAGGGACGAAAGGGAACAGGCTCTGGGGAATCTAGAGAATGGGATGGGATGGGATAGGGAGCTGAAAACTAGGACTGGTTCAGTCTGATCTAAGACAAACAAAGATGGCCCGTTCTCTCCCCCAGTCCCTCTCCCGGTCCCAGCGTTGTTTATCTGCAAACAAGATTGCTTTCACTGGCCATCTGCCATGCTTCTGCCTTCTAGCCAACAGAGGCTGATCTGTGTGACTAAGCTGCTCTTCCCATCCCCCACCCTGCTTGTTCCCTATCTCTGGCCGCCACCAGAATCATCATGAGATGGGGGGCGGGGTGGGGGAGGGCACCAGGGAAATCATACTCTCCTCCTTCTCCATCTATACAAATGCCATCAATGTACATGTGAAATCAGGTTTAAGTTGATAGTAAAGACATCCTGGCGGATGGTGGTAAGGGAAGGCAGCCCCCTGCTTCTTGGCCTTGGTGACCAAATGGAATATTCTGGGACTCTTGGATCCCGTTGAGTGGACAGCACATAGAAAGTGTCTAATAAATGCTTGTTGACTTGACCTGCTTATCAAGTCAGGTACACTCTTTAATAAGATCCAGAGTCACTCAGAAGAGATCAGTTTAGCAATCCACAGAAGAAATACCAAGCAGATAAAAAATGCGTGTCACCCAAATTATTGTATGCCTTTGGTTGGGTACCCACTGAGTTAGCCAATTAGTATGCATATCATCTTCAGTTAGGGAATGTGCATAAGAATTAGGCTCAGAATGAAATAACAAGAGGAGATTCTGCTGAATCACATTTGAGAAACTGTTCAGTATTTCACTCTAAGATGATCCCTGAAAGAAAAGCCCACTTTAAAAAAACCATCATTATTGTCTGGCTAACACTGTCTATGGCTTTGAATCATGCAGCTCCAACAATTTCGGTTGACCCCAAAGCTTAACAGAATGATGTGTGGAAGGCTTAAATAGTCTGCAGCATACTACCTGTGCTAAAACGCACAGAAAATGGCCTAGAATATGTCATCTGGAGTCTACAAGAATGGAAAAGGAAATGAGCAAGTTAGGTAGTAAGAATGTCAATAACATGGCCAGCCTATATGGCGTTGCTGTTGCCCAAATACCAAACCTACCACAGGGAAGCCTCCAGCACATTGTGCAGATTTGCTCAGGAGAATTTGTGAGAAACCATAGAGAAAGGCTTCATAGATCTGTATGGGTTTCATTCTTTACCAAGGGGAGAAATACATCTTCAAGATCATGGAACCAAAAAATTGTCAGGTATGTATGAGACTCTGGCCTTTAACTTTAAAAAAAGTGATTATTGAGACACTTTGTTTTTTAACACTGAAGACTCTTTCTAACAAATGCTTAAATAAATCCCCGTACAAAAAGAAAAGATGTCTGCTTTACCTTTGATGGTATAGTCCTAACACTGACCTTTGCATTTGACCAGAATTCTTTTGCTTTTTAATGCTGACTGCATTTGTGTTATTGTAGACTGTGCAAATATTGCTGTTCAGCCCTGTTTTCTTTACCATGCATCGCTTCATACAAGCCTTCCCATATTTCTCTGAGTTCCTCGTATTTGTTGTTTTTCTAAGGCCCCCAAACATTCCATTACATTCATACATATGACTTGTTCAGTCATTCCCCAATCATCAGACACATATTTTGTTTCTAGTTTTTTGTCATCACAAATAATCTTCTGTTTTTTTTTTTAAGTAATGTAAGGCCACTGACTTCCCCCACGTCCCCACCAGTCCAACTCCAGTTTGCTGATTCTAGAAGGGCACTGCCTACCCTGCCCTGCCCCCCCACATACACACCTCCAGTTCCAGAGAGCTGATTTTTAAATCAGCTCAGTAAGAGCTGAAACTAGAAATGTTTCCACCTGAGGCAAGTCTCACAAACCAAACCTGGAGCTAATGACATGAAATAGATTCTCATTTGGGGGAACATTGCTCCAAGGGAGGGGAACAGAGGTTGCAAGCCATTAACTTGGCACATATTAGCTGCTGGGGAGGGAATAAGCATTTATTAGGTGCCAGGCACCATACTAAGTGCTTTACATATATTTCATTTGATCATCACAACAGCCCTGGGAAGTAGGTGCTGTTATGATCCCCATTTGACAGTTGAGGAAACTGAGGCAAACAGAGGTTAAGAAGTAAGGTCATGGGGCAGCTAGGTGGAGCAGTGGATAGAGCACCGACCCTGAGGTCAGGAGGACCTGAATTCAAATCCGGCCTCAGACCAAACACTTGACACTTACTAGCTGTGTGACCCTGGTCAAGTCACTTAACCCCAATTGCCAAGAAAGAAAGAAAGAAAGAAAGAGAGAAAGAGAGAGAGAGAGAGAGAGAGAGAGAGAAAGAGAGAAAGAGAGAAAGAGAGAAAGAAAGAAAGAAAGAGAGAGAGAGAGAGAGAGAGAGAGAGAGAGAGAAAAGAAAGAAAGAAAGAAAGAAAGAAAGAAAGAAAGAAAGAAAGAAAGAAAGAAAGAAAGAAAGAAAGAAAGAAAGAAAGAAAGAAAGAAAGAAAGAAAGAAGAAAGAAACAAGGTCACCCGGTAAATATCTGAAGCCAAATTTGAATTAGGTCTTTCTGATTCCAGATCCAGTACTCCTTTATTTACTGCACCATCCAGAGCAGTGGATTAAAGGTGGAAGAAGGTGCTCATATTATCTGGACACCTGGTAGCTTCCTGTTTTAGTAAATTATCCTTGCTAACTAGATGCTCTATTGTTTCTCTGCTGCAGAAGGACTGCAAAGGATAAGTTCCCTCTAAATTTGGCACCCTCTAAATTCATCACACTGGGATTAAGCCCCAGTCATGCCACCTTAGTTATGGCTCTGAGTTCAGTTCAACAAACTGAAGGGCTTGTGATTATCCGGACCCTGGGGGTGGCTACCATTAGTCCCGGGAAACTATTTTCTAAGGTCCTCTGCAAAGTTAGCCTCTTTGATTAGCCTCTTGGCTATATGGCTAGGGTACCAAAGTTTCCTGGTCATCTAGACTTGGGCTAATTAGTAGTTGGCACCAGAGCCCTCCAGCTAATTAGAAAGATGGTGGAGAAAAGGGGGACTCTAATTAGAAGATGGTGGAGAAAAGGCAGGGACTCACCTAAGCGCTGACAAATTACCCTCCAAACAACTTTAAATAATACCTCAAGATGAATTCTGGAGCAGCAGAGCCCACAAAAGGATGGGGTAAAATAATTTTTCCAGACCAAGACAACTTAAACTATTGACAGGAATGGTCTGTTGCACTGTGGTGAGAGTGGAACTCAGTCCAGTGCAGGCAATGCCCCAGCGAGACAGCATCAGGTCTTGGGGGCCACTGAATCAGCAGTAGCTTCCAGAGCTCTTAGCCCACAGACAGTAGAGGGATCAGACAACTGGTCAAAAGGAGATTACAGGGGGCAGTGAGATGGTGCAGTGGATAGTCAGGAGGACCTGAGTTCAAATCCAGCCTGAGACCAAACACTTGACACTTACTAGCTGTGTGACCCTGGGCAAGTCACTTAACCCCAATTGCCTAAAAAACAAACAAACAAACAAAAGGAGATTACAGGGATACTTTGCTGCCAGTAGGTGCAGGACTCTGTTGTAGTGCCCAAACAGAAATCCAGGTCATAGTCCTGGGTCACGATCCTAGGCAAAGAGGAGCATTGGCATACTGGGGACTCTGGTTGTAGTTATAGTTCAGAAAAGAATACTTATGGTCTCTCACAGACCACAGCATAGGCCAGGAGAGTAGTGACCACACCTCTCCTTAGATCATGTCACCTTGGAAGAGCTGAAAAGTTACAGACCCCCAGAACTAACTCTGAAAACAGTTGCATAAAAAACTTGAAACATGGGACAATTAATTATTCCTCCACCTCAGGAGCAGAGCCCAACTTTAGCATAAAGTTAAAAGTCAAGAATTAGGCTGGGAAAATGATCAAGCAACCGAAAAAGAACCTGACCATTGAATGTTACTAAGGTGAGAGAGGAGAGCAAAACACAAACTCAGAAGAAAACAAAAAAAAGTTAAAAACTGCTACATCCAAAGCCTTGAAGAAAAATGTGAATTGGTCTTAGGCCCAAAGAGAATTCTTAAAAGAGCTCAAAGAGAGGTTTAAAAATCAAATAAGAGAAGTAGAGGAAAAATTGGTAAAGGAATGATAGTGATGCAAGAAACTCATGAAAAAAGAGTCGACAGCTTGGTAGAGGAGGTGCAAAAATATTGAGGAAAAGAACACCTTATAAAACAAAACAGATGGGATAATTAGTAGTTAGCATCACAGTCATCTAGGTATAGTTCCCTGGTCATATAGACTTAGGCTAATTAGTAGTTATCAACAGAGTCTTCTAGGTAATTGGGACAAACCATAGATCATAATATTCAGAGCTAGGAAAGACCTTAGAGGTCATTCAGTCCAGTCTCCTCATTTTATTAAAATGAGTAAACTGGGGCAGGTAAGTGGTGCAGTGGATAGAGCACTGACTTTGGAGTCAGAAGGATCTGAGTTCAAATCTAGCCTCAGACACTTGACACTTACTAGCTGTGTGACCGTTGGCAAGTCACTTAACCCTGATTGCCTCACAAACAAATAAACTTCATTTTAGAAAAATAAATAAATAAAATGAGTGAACCAAGACCCAGACAGTAACTAGTTCAAGGTCTAACAAAACTAGAATTCAAGCCAAGGTCATCTAACTCCAAATTTGTTAAACTTACCACTACACAACCCTGCTTATGGCCACACCAGTGTGACTTAAGAAAGATGGAAAGGCCTTTCTGTTCTCAGAGATCATTCCCACTGAAGGCTGAAATGCCATTAGCCCTTAATTCCCTTGGACTAAGTATTATCCCTACCCTCTTCTAAAATATAATTATTCTTGGAAGAGGTGACATGGTAAGTTTCCAACAGTTCAATATGAATGAGCTTATCAAAATTTACCCCTGTATGGAACACAGCAGCTGTTAGCACCACAGCATTCTGGCTGGCTGGAAATATTTGCAGTATGCCTGGTAGGCAGCCTATTCTGAGATTTCTTTTTTAAAGTCATCATTTGAATTTTGTATTTTCAGTTGTTGTTCAGTGAAGCTATTTTGAGTATCAGGTCAAGCCGAGGTGATGTCCTCTGATGATTTAAGGGCCCATCGAATTTTTTTTCTTTTACATTTTTTCTCTAGGTTGTAATCAACAGCTAAAAAATATTTTCTCCTTCATTGAAACTCTTACCGATGGGACCAGATGTTTCACTCAGCCTGTTATAACGTTCTGCATCCAATTGGAATTTATTTTGGTATTATTGCTGAAGGTTAGGGGCGTGGGGTAGAATGTAGGGAGGGAACCATAGAGACAAGCTTTGACTGCTTCATTGACAGTGTTGCCAAAGGTCAGTTCCAATGAACATGCACAGTTGTTTTGGAGAGGTAGACCCTGTTCTCTTTGAAGTTAGGTGTTAAAATAGAAGAAGTGCCAGACTTGGAATCACAAGGGCTCTGAGTTCAAATCCTGACTCAGACCCTAGCCATCACCTCCCTGAGTTTTGGTTTCAGCGTCTATAAAATAAGGATAACATTTACGCTACTGTTTTGTAGAGTTTGGTAAACCTTAACGTACTCTAGAGGTCAACAAGCACTTATTAAGCACCTACTATATGCCAGGTACTGGGGATACAAAGAAAGACAAAAACCATAATGGCCCCTGCCCTCAAGGAGGTCACAGGCTAATGAGGAAGACAACATGTAAACAACTGTGACTGTGAGTTGGTATATGAATACAAGACTTGGACAGCTTCATCCAGGAGCATAATGAGTGGAGAAGGGTGGGAAAGAGGCCAGCTACCTGCCCCTCAGTAATAAGATAGATCCCTTTCAGACTCCTAGGGACCAAGAATGGAGAGGGCAGGCCTGGCTGGGCCAGTCTTCTTTCCAGTGACCATCCACGAAGAAGTCCTGTCAGAGGCTGAGCTCTTCAGAGACTATGGGCCCTGAATGGAGAAGAGGGAGGGTTCCTCCCTACCGCTACAATCCCAAAATAAGCTAGACAAATAGGGACCTTATAAGCAGGGCCGGTCCTAGGAAAATTAGGCAGTCTTCAAGCTCCATCCTACACTTCCTGCCACTGTCCACAGCCTCCTCCAAGACTGTCTTCTCTCTTCTTCCCAGAAGACAAAAATCACTCTCTTGAAATTCAATTTAACAAACAGGCTTTTAGGCATTAAGCTATAACTACATGCAAGGTGCCTTATGTCTGTACATAGCAGGTACCCCAGGGATTCAGAGAGAGATGTGGTAAGGATCTCAATCTCATGGAATTTATAACCTAATGGAGGGGGGAGGGGGGATAATTTGATATCACTTTACCTCTGGACTTTAGTTTCCTCATCTATGAAATTAGGGAAGTGAATTAGATTCTCTCTAAGGTCCTTCTAGCTCTGGATCCTGCTGTTCTAAGAGCATATATCCAAAACACATATTCAAAGAAAGAGTATAGTAAGTACAAAGGACTATGCTATGAGAAATATGAGGATGGAGTGATTACTTTCAGCTGGTGCAATGGTGTGTTAGTAAATATTTAACAACTGGGTCTCCAAAAAATTTGTAAGTAGGATATGCTTTTTTTTTAGGCAATTGGGGTTAAATGACTTACCCAGGGTCATACAGCTAGTAAGTGTCTATGGCTAGATTTGAACTCAGGTCCTCCTGACTCCAGGAGCTATTTACTGGATAGAACATGAGGGTTGGTACTCTACCTACTGCACTACTTAGCTGCCCCCCTAAAATGTAGGTAAGACGCATTTTAAGTTTAATCTGAATTATTACCATTTTCTCCATCACTTTCTTAAGTCTAAACAACTTAAAAACAATAAATCAAACCCTGATTTATAGCATCAGCTGACTTGTAAGGTGTAAATGCCCCCACTGAAAGCTTAATAATTGACTCACAGGAGTTAATCCAAGCCAGCTCCAGGACACCACTGGGAGCGGGTCAAGGAAGACTTCATGGATACATTAATACTTGAATTATGCCTTCAAAGAAGGAGGGAACCTCAACAGGCCAAGAATGAGGGTGAGGGGGGAGAATCCATTCTAGACAAGAGGCAAGTTGTGAGAAGAGAGCAGAGGACTGAGAGTAAGTCGCCTGAGTACTCTGAGAGTAGTTAATTAACTAGAACAGAGAAAAGGAATGGAAGCAGTACAAGAAAGGGCTGGAGTTTAGACTTTATTTCACAGGAACTGGTGAGCCTACGAAGGCTTTTGAAGAGAGGAGTAACACCATTAGAAGAACATATTAGAAATAATATGCAAGCAGCAATATGGAAGGTGAATTGGGAAGGACAGAGACTGTGGGCTGAGTTAGGAACCTATTAAAATAGCCCACGAAGGGAAGCAGCTAGGTGGTGCAGTAGCTAGAACACCTGCCCTGAAGTCAAGAGGACCTGAGTTCAAATTTGGCCTCAGACCAAACACTTGATACTAGCTGTGTGACCCTGAGCAAGTCACTTAACCCCAATTGCCTAAAAATAAATAAATAAAATAGTCCAGGAAGAACTTCATAGTAGCACACTGAGTGGCAAAGTAGGTAGCTATCTATGCAGTGTTTTTCCAGGCTTCATGAAGGCCCCCTAACTAAAATTGTACCTTTAGGAATAAATTCCTAAAATTCCATCATTGGAGTTTCATTTCTTTGGCTTCAGTAAAATAGGAGTTTGATCCTCCGTGAAAGAGTAAATCCTTCAGGTGGGGTCACATTAAATAATTTATACATCAGAGTAAATAGCCAGAAACAATCCTTTCCAAATGCCTGCTGAAAAATCCCCTAAGATGTCCCTTTGGAACTTCAAACTCAACATGACTGAAAAAAAGAACTCTTCTACCCCTAAACCTGCCCCTCCCCCCCAACTTCCCAACTTCTTAATAATCCTATCTCCTATTCCCTCAAAACCTCAAAAACCTGAGTCATCTTTGACACTTCCCGTTGCCTCATCCCATACTCCACACATGCAATCAGTTAACTAACATCTCCCCCAATATCAATCACATCTGTATGTTCTTTTACAACCACCTTCACCTTTCTATTTTCTTCTTTCCTTCTTTCTTTCTTTCTTCCTTTCTTTCTTTCCTGGCAGCTCTGTTCCTAGCTCCACTCTTCTCCCCATCCCACCTCTGTAGGTGAGGAGAGTGAGGCCCAGACAAGTAGATTGCCATGATCATAGGACCATTTTGTAGCACAGTAAAGAACAGAACCAGGTGTCTTATATCCCCAAGTTGTTGTTTGTTTGTTTTGCTGTATCAAAACTGAGAAGTATGGAGGTTATAGGTTCAAGGCCTAGGTTTCTGGGAGGACCACAAGGTAGATCCACCTTCAGTCAGTCCAAAAGTCAGCCAACTATAGGTCAAAAAGCATTTATTAAGTATTACTATGTGCTAGGCACAGTGCTAAACACTGAGAACACCAAAAAAGGCAAAAACATTGTTCCTGCCCTCACAGAGCCCACATTCTAATAGGAGAATCAATGTGCAGTCACTGTCTACATACATACATGACACAGACTGTAAATGTCATGTATCATGTAGATGATGATTTGCTCACTGGCTTCGCTATTAGAATGTGAACTCCTTAAAGGGGGGAGGGGAGGGATTAGGACTGCTGATACAGATCTAAGAATCATCTGCATAGAGATGATAATGAAGCCCTTGGCTGCTAATGAGATTAATAAGCAAGACAGTATAAAGCAGAGGTGTCAAACATGCCACCTATGAGCAGCATGTGACCCACAACACAAATGGGTGAAGCCCAAAGTAGAAATGTATTGGGAAAATATTTAGCAAAATAAATGAAAATTCATTAAAATATAGATAATTTTACATTTTAAAACTAAGTTAATGTGTGGCCTGTAGGGATGCTTATGTGTGGTTTAGTGGTCCCTGTTTCAATTTCAGTGTGATACCCCTGGTCTAGAGGGAGAAGAGAGCCCAGGACAGGCCTTTGGGGGACACCTGTGGTTAGTGGGCATGACCTGGAAGAAAGTCCAGCAAAGTATACTGAGAAGAAGCAGTCTGATAGGTTGGAGGAGAATGGTAACAGAAGAGTGTAGCCAGCGCAGACATGGCCTCAGAAAGAAATGAGCAGGGGGTGTAGGGGGAGAAGACTAGGCAGTCATGGTAAGAACAAAATACAGTTAGGAGTTATAAGGATTAGGAAAAGATGAAATTATAAAAATTGTGATCAGATAAAGGAATTTCAGCGTTTTTGAACAGGGAATACCTTGTACAGTCAAGGGAACCAAGTTGGAGATCGTGTTCTGTCCGATCAGCATTGAATCTTTATAGATTCAATAGATTTAAAATAGATTTAAAGTCCATGGACTTTAGGAAGAAGGATTGCATGCCCAAAGGCTTTCACTGGAAGACCAATCATGTTAGACACTCTTATCAACAAGTGGGACCCTGGACTAATCTAGCATCTTCATTGTACAGGTGAGGAAACCGAGGCACCAGGGAGGTCAGGTAATCAGAATAATACATAGCAAGTACCATACTATATGCCAGGCACCATGCTAAGCACTTCACAAATACTATCTCGTTTGTAACTCACAAAAGCCCTGAGAGGTATTGTCATTACCCGAATTTTACAGATGAAGAAACTCAAGCAAATAGAAGTTAAATGACTTGTCTAGGATCACACACAAATCTGAAGTCAGATTTGAACTGAGGTCTTCCTGACTCCAGGCCTTGAACTTTACCCACTGGACTACCTAGATGCCCCATTTGTTCAGCTTCAAAAGGCTGGTAAATACAATCTAAGTCTCCTTATTCCTAATCCAGGGATCCTTCTGGCAGAAACTGATTGCCTGGTCTTCTTTCAATTACAGGTTATACAAAGAAGTCCCTGCCTTCAGAAACTAGCAAGAAGACGGTCCATTAGATTCTTTTTCTGGGACCACTGCTAAGGGACCCCGTTTTCTTATCTCCTCACCCTCCATTGTTTGTTTCTTTCTGCTCTCATGTAACCCCCAAAGATACCAGCAGAAAAGGAAAGAGGAGAGGTCCCCTTTTCTCCTGTGGGCTTTCATTTCAAACACTAATTGTGAGACACTTAGAAAAGACACTCTCCTCCTCCCCCCACCCCCACTTCACCCCCCCAGTAAAGACTAAACAATCTGATCGATATAGGAGAAAGGGTTCAGGACTTCTGAGTTGGACAAACTGGATCACAGACATTCTCGACCCATGGGAGAGAGGCTAACAAAGAAAGCTGAGATTAGGGAGATACAAGTAAAGTTAACCAGAGGCTTTATCTTTGAGAGTCAAACTTGACAAAGGATTATTTGGTCCCATACAAATGGTAACCCCTGGCCCCGCCTGTGAGGAACCCGGGAGAAAGAGACCACCCAGCAAGTCAGGTCCCCACTGGTGCAGCACCTAGGAGGGACCAGACCCTAGCCATAGCCACTTCAGACATTCTGCCTTCTTCCGTTGCTTTGATTTTTTTCCCCTAAGGTTTGGGGAAACTGTCATGTGTTCAAGTCTCTCCCTAGTTTCCTTCACTCAAAACAAATTCCCTTCTTCCTAATAACCAAGTATCCTAGAACAGCATAGAGGGTGTGGTGCAGGCAGTGTGCACTATAACTCAGACATAGGGCCCCTATGGGGGCTCCCAGTGAGCTCTTGGCCAGAGAGGTGCTCAGGGAAGATGAGGAGAAGTAAAAAGTAGACAGACCTCCCATAGGCACCACGGTCCCCGAATTCCTTTCCCTCCACATCCCCTTAGCCCACCCCCACCACGGTATCTGGGCCATGAAGAGTCCAAAGCCTATGGGGCCCAGCTTTGCCTGGCTTAACCCAGCCAGGCCTCTGCTAGCAGTGAAGCTTTGGGGCAGGGCTTCCATGACCTCACTGCAATAGTGTCCTGCAGCCGGGCCAGGAGGAGGAGAAAACAAACACTGAAAAGCTCCCCCCCTACCCCCCACCCCCAGAAATCCCAGCTGCTGGCAGAAGGAGGCCCAGCCGGCTCCAGGCTCCAGGCTCCAGTCTCTAGGCTGGGTCTGGGCACTGAGCCCAGCTCAGGAGGCCTGAACAGAATTTAAAAGCATTCAATTTCCCCCTGGAATTCCAAGGATTGCTTAACATTCCTTTGACCCCCGGGGCTCCAGTTTGGCAGGAGGTGCTAGGGGGCTGGGGAGTCAGAGGCTGTGGGGGCTGCAGTCTGGACCAAGGGTTATCAGGGAACAACCCCTCCCCAATCACTTCCTTTGGTCTACAAAGGGAGAAGGGAGAGCAGGAGAAGTGGGTGACAACCTGCTGGCCAGAGTCAAAGAGCAGGGTCCCCAGGGATGGGGGGGAGGAGGGATTGACAACCCAATAGGTGATAGACCAGGACCTGATTGTAGGGTGGGTGGGCTTAGAGGGAATGGGGGAAGGGAACAAAAAAAGAGATCTCCACTGTTTCCATAGTAACTGGAGCTAGGTTGGAAAAGGGAGTGAAGGACTTCTGTCTTTAAGAGATGATTAATTATAAACCCGAGTTTAATTTTATTAATGAGTTTATACTAATATCTCTCTGAGCCTCAC
Organism: Phascolarctos cinereus; assembly: GCF_003287225.1. Taxonomy (NCBI): domain Eukaryota; kingdom Metazoa; phylum Chordata; class Mammalia; order Diprotodontia; family Phascolarctidae; genus Phascolarctos; species Phascolarctos cinereus. The sequence continues at coordinate 58,833,714 of NW_027555958.1, forward strand.
TTACCTCATACATAAAATGGGGACAATAGTACTTTCATTACCTACATTATGGGGTGAAAGAGGTTATTGTAAATACAAGCTATGACCTGAGTTTGAATCCTAGCTCTTTCACTTATGATCTGTGTGATCTTGAGCAAATCCTGTCTCTAGGCCTCAGTTCTCCCATCTGTAAAATGAAGGAGTAAGACCCAATGGCTTCTGAGGTTCCTTCTAGGTTCTCACTCTTTCTATCATCCCTGTGATCTCCCACTCCTCGGTCAGGTCCCAGGATTTAGTACTCACACTCTCCGGCTCAGTTCCCAAATCCTGTCTCAATGGGATCTGGGTCAGGTCACCACAGGCACTCTGTCTTTCCATTTCTATTTCAACAAAAACTCATTAAAATGAGATTAGGCAGCCCACTAGATAACATGCACACATTCCGTGTCAATTCTCAAGCATCCACTCTTATGGGCTATCTTCAGTGACTTCCTCCTACCTAGAATCCAGCTGGGTCTTATCCATAGCAGAGTTGATCTGAGGGGCCCCAGGGTCAGATACAAGGGATATGTGTACAGGATTGTGTATGTGTATCTGGGTGTGTCTCTATGTACTAAGTAGACATACAGTTTGGACTGTGATGAAACAATGCCTCTCATTCTCTTCTTGTCCATAGATGTTATCTGTGTTAATATCACTATATTGTAACATAAATAATGGAGTACTGTAAATTTGTAACATAACTTTTGGACAGCTTCTTCGATGGGGAATGAGTCATTAGCCTTTGAAGGTAGGAAAATTGGTAACTAGTCCAGCAGGTGAAGTAAGAAGGGCCAGGAGTTTTGAAGCTCCCAAAGAAGATGTGCAGAAGTGGTTCAGTCATTAAGAACTATTAAGACCTAGGTTAGGCTGCACCTAGTGATGGAGCAGCTTGGAATCTGGAGTCAGAGGTCCTTGGTTGGACTTCCTGCTCTGTTCCCTGCCAGTGAGTACTACCTTTGTGGTTGGGTCCTTTCCAGTTCTGTATTGGTGAACAAGACACTCCATCTCTTGGCTCCCAGAATTCTCTCTGGCTGTCCCCCATGCCTGGAGTGCTCCCCCTCCTCCCCTCTGCCTATTGACCTCCCTGGCTGCCTTGAAGTCCCAATGAGAATCTCATCTTTAACTGGAAGCCTTTCCTAACCCCTTGATATCCTTGCTTTTCCTTTGTTAATTATTATCCTATTTATCCTGTATATATTGCTTTGTATAGCTTACTTTGTATAAATTTGTTTGTATGTCTTCCCCATTAGATCCTTGAGGACAGGCACTGTCTTTTGCTTCTTTTTGCATCACTATCACTTAGCACCGTGCATAACACTCACCTAATTCATAGTAGGCACTTAGTAAACATTTACTGATTGATTGGCGATCCTAATACACTCTGATGTATAATTAGAAAGTAAGGTAGCCTAGACCTTGGAAGAGAAGGCTCAAGAGTGAGGAAAGAGTGGGTACAGCGCTGGGCCTTGGAGTCAGGAGGACCTGAGTTCAAATTCAGTCTCAAACACTTGACACTTACTAGCTCTGTGACCCTGAGCAAATCACTTAATCCCATTGCCTACCCCCCCAAAAAAAAAGTGAGGGAAGGTCCTTGTAGAAGTCAGGTAGGATTAACTGAAGAAGAGAGATTTGTAAATGTGAAAATTCCAAGTCTTCTGTATTGATTTATTTGATTTTGTTCTTGAGTCGTGTCTGACTCTCTGTGACCTCATTTTGGGGTTTTCTTGACAAAGATTTTGGAGTGGTTTGTCTTTTCCTTCTCCCAGCTCATTTTACAGAGAGGAAACTGAGGCAAACAAGGTTAAGTGGCTTGCCTTGGGTCACACAGCTAGTAAGTGTCTGAGGCTGGATTTGAACTTAGGTAGATGAATCTACCTGATTCCAAGCCCAGTGCCCTATCCACTGTGCCACCTAGCTGCCTCAATTTGATTTTACTTTTCTCCTTTAATCCTCTGTGGTGAATTCAGTAGAGAGGTTTCTTGACATCAGTCCCAGAGTCATGATGATAGTTTCAGTTCCCTCAGGGGGATTAATAATAAAAGCACTTTGCAAAATTTGAAGTACTAAATAAACGTTAGCTATTAATATAAAAATTGATTGTTAGTGAGATTTACAAAAGGAAGAAGAAATTCTTCAGGGAAGGCGCTTTAGAGTTAAGCTGTTCTAAGGAAAGTGTGGCCAGCCAGTGAGTAGTATTTCTGACTCTGCAATAGACCTCCCAGTGTAGTTTATTCTCACAGAGCTGTTGTTTAGAGATAATATATGCTTCTATTCCACCCCTCTCCCCCCTGCCCCTGTCATCTATTAGGCATATAATAAAAATGCTTTCCTACTCGAAGTCAGCCAACAAATATTTGTTGAGCACATAATGGCTGAGTTCTATGGAACATTTAAAGGGGACACATGGTGGAGCAGGAAGAATACTAGCCCAAGAGGCAGATCTCTCTGGCCTCGATTTCTTTATCTGTAAAATGAAGGGGACTGAAGCAAATGACATTAAAGGTCCCTTGTGTCTCTAAATTCTATCAATAAGAAGTATAAGAAAATTTTCCCTGTTCTCCAGAAGCTTTCGTTCTTGTCAGGGTGATGCATTGACACATGAGAAAAATAGCTCTGTCAGTCTGTGGCAAGGGCCCAATGAGTGATAGGAAGCTGTAGAAACAGTCAAGAGAGATCAGTCGCTAGGGGCTCAATTGCAAAGGAAAGGCTTCCATTAAAATCCAAGTGTATGATTCAATCTTGACAACTTCAGAATGAGGGGAAGGAAAGGGGCAGATGAGTAAACGGGATCAGATACTGTTTTATGTCATGAGAATTTCTTTTAAAAAGATTTCTTGTTACACTTCCCCTTTAAAGTCTCTATCTTATTCCTATCTTTAAAGTCTCTATTAAATGATACCTATCTTTTCTCTGAATGATTTGAAATCTCTCCTAAAGTCTGGGGTGCACATCTGACTTTGTCCAATGTCATCTCCTTTCGCTATTATGATTTCTCAGAAGACTTGATGACATTCCTCCAAGGTTCTCTTTACCACCCCTTCACCAGCCATTTCTTCCTTGTTGGTTAGAATTGTCCAGAATCTTCCAAATCCAAGTCATCCTTGTTGAATCTTTGATGTTGATTTTTTTCTTAAAGTATTTCCAAACTGGTCCACCAATAGAATGCTGCAGATATACTGCCTCTGGATAACTAGATGGCAAGTAACAGAATTTTTCATGGTACTGTTGTGGATGAGATGAGGAAATTGCATGCTGAAATATGGTAAATATTAAATGAATTTGTTTTTGATAAATAATCCTGACCCCAAAAGTCTTGATTAATGGAGAAATGTCAGCCTGGAGTAAGCTCTCTAGTGGTGTGCCACAGTGCTCAGGCCCTCTTCCACTTTGTATTTTTTTAATCACTTACTTAGATATTGTGACATGATATGACAGAGAAAGCCATGCTCAGCAAATTTCCAGATAACACAAAAGAGGGATAACTAGTGCAAGTCATAAAAATTAGTGTTGAAATTGTTATCTCAACAGGTTAGAATGATGCAATTTAACAGAGATAGATAAAGTATCCTGCATTCAAGTTCCCTAATTACATTGTCCACATACAAGATGGCAGACATGACAGCATTTCATGTTAAAACATCTAGAAGTCTTAGCCAACTCAGTACAAACTGGCAGTAGGACTTAACCACCCAATAAACCAGTTCAATCTTAACCTATATTAATGGAAGTAAACTTTCCAGATAAAATTATAAAATTGGTTGGCATTCATCTAACATTTTAAGGATTGCAAGGCACTTTTACAGACTCTCATTTCGTGCTCTTCACAATCTTGTGAGACAAGTACCATAAATATTATTATTATTCCCCTTTTACTGCTGAAGAAACTGAGTCTCGGAGAGTTTAAGTGACTTGCCCATCATGACAGAGCTATGTATTGTAGTTTTGGGAAGCAGGCTATAACCGCAGGGTATTTCTTGACTTGAAATACAGTGTTCTTTCCATCCTATCAGGCTGCCTCTCCTTACTGTAGGATGCTAGGTAGTGTAGTGGAGAGAACACTGAACCTGGAATCAGGTTCAGACTTTTACCAGCTGTTTAACTCTGGGCAACTCAATTAGAATGAGCTACCTGTGATCTGAGGGCTTCACTATGCTTTTTAAAAGTTTTTATTCTGAACTTAAACACCAAAACAAGAGAGAACATTTTCATATACATGACTCAATAAAAATTAGGAGTGTATTTTAAAATATGAATCTCTATTTCATACTCCTTACTTTAAAAAAAAAAGCCTAAAATAATGTTACTTTCAAAACAATTCTGCTTCTCTGTGCTTCTTTCTGCCCTTCCTTTTGTTCCCTTCTGTGCATTTAAAAGAAATGTTTCAATGACTGTTTTTTGGTTGTTTTTTTTTTTTGGCATTACTAATACTAACCACCCCCTTCCCCTAACTACCTAATTAAGAGCTAAAAATAAGGGAGGAAACCTCATAAGAGATAAGCATAATAAAACAAAACAAAACCACACAATGGCCATGTCAAGAACTGTATGTCTCTTTCTGTTCCTTGAATACATCTTCTCTCCATCGATAGGTAACAAGCTTCATCGCAGGTCCTCTGGAGAAATGTTTGATCATCTTATTGACCAAAATTCTCAAGTCTTTTATTCTATATGGGTATCCTTGTATAAATTGTTCTCCTTGTTCTTCTTACTTTCCCCTACATCAGTTCATATTACACATATTTGTCTGAAATTAATTTTCATCATAAAAACATTACATTATATTCATATGCCCCAATTTGTTCAGCCATTCTCCAAACTGATGGACACCCCTCACCTTTAGATTCTGGATGTCTGCTTTTCTTTATAAAGAATACATTTTAATAACAAGAGACAACATGCAGAAGGGTATGGTGGCCAGGGAGTGAGTTGGCAATTTAGATGTGGAATATCACAACCATAATCAGAGCATCCAAGAAAATGGCTTCATCATGTGTTCCACAAGTTTTATGCTCTGATTATTCTTGGAGCTGATTATTCAGAGAATATTCTGGAGGAATTCTGCCACCATCTTGTATCCCTCAAGCATATGTCTCTGAGAAGCTTGAAGCACTGTATTATCCAACCTACAACTATTTTGTGAGGGGGTCCTCAGGTTGTCTTATTGTGTTACACGTTACAGGGTCCAAATTCACTTAATATTGGATATACTAGAGTAGAAACAATATGACTCTTCATCAGGTTTTAGAAAAGATTTCTGCATTGGATAGAAAATTGGATTAAATAGATGCTGAGGTCCTTTCTGATTCTAGGAGGGGTGGGATCTGAACTGGGCCTGTAAAGAATTGATAGGATGTAGAGAGGTGGGATGGGTTGGTGGGAGGAGAATTTCAGGTAGCAGGAAAAAGGATGTGGGACCAGGACAGTGTGTATGTGTTAGGGGCAAAAGATGGGGGGGAAAGAGCAGAGGAGTTTGATTGTCATAAAATATTTGTTTTGGAGAGTAGTGGGAGATAAGATGGAAAAGGTAGTTTAGGGGAATCATGAAAAACTAGGCTGAGAGTAGGGAAGAGGGTATTCCAGGAGGATAATGGTGATTGATAACTATATTCCTTCAACCATTCATTCATTCATATAAGGGAGTGTTTTTTTGTGTTCAAGGTACAATGCTATGCACTATCTGAACTAAATTCATGGGTAAGGCATGGTTTCTGCCCTCACTAAGTATACAGTCTAGTCAGGAGGATAAGACACGTATAAAAATAACTATGACATAATATAAAGTAGGATGTAAAAATTCAATAAATGTTGTTAAATATGATAGAACTATATCAATGTAAGATAAGTCAATCAGGGAATACCCCAGTCAACTTGACGAGTTCCCCCATCGACTTCATACTATTACAAGATGTAGGCATTCAGAGGCATCTAAGAAGCACTTTCCTATGGAATATGGGTGTGCCCACCAGTGCTTTGCTGACAAAACACAGAGGACTCCATATGATTGGCTAACTGAGACTCATGAGGATGAACTTTTATTGAGGGTACTTCCCATGGTATATAAAAGTGATCTGTGAGACCAGCATGCAAGAGTTGGAGTTTTCGTTCTCCATGAACTGCCATCTTGACCTGAATGGGTCTACTTCTACCATGTACCTCTCCAGGCAATCTATCAGTGTTTCAGTTGCTACCCTATGTTGTGCTGGGAAAGTCCACTCTCAGGATCTTTCTTCTCAGACCAAGTTCCAGTATATGTCTACTTCTGCTGTATGTTTCTGGTACGTCACCATTGGCTGCTCCTGGGGGAGAAAACTAAGCACAGGTGTAATTAATTAGTCAGCAAGCATTTATTAAAAACCTACTGTATGCCTGGGCTAAATGCTGGTGATACAAAGACAGAAGGGAAATAGTTTCTGCCCTCAAGGACTATATATTCTAATGGAGGAGACAGTCTGCATAATATAGGTATGTTTGTATGTCCCTATGCAACCTATGTATGTCCACATGACTTGTCTAAATGTAAAAGAGACATGGATAGATATGTCCAAAGGTCTGGACTATCTCTGAGAAGAAGAGCTGAAGTTCTTGCATCCCCATTGCCAGAATGCTAGCTGAAGGGAGGTAGGGGCAGGCTGGCCCTGGGAATACCACAGGACTGGCCATTCTTTTCTTCAGGAGTACAGTATTAGAATTGTATCTATCTACATCCCCATACACACATAGATCTTTAAATGTTTCTGGTATAAGTGTATAATTTTGGTTCACAAAAGCCACTTCTCTGGTCACTCCTAAGGGGGAGGGTTGCCTCAAGCATAGATCTATTAACTTGACCACCAAATGCTGGTTATACCAAAGACAATCACAGTAGCAGGAGGTTGGGCCAGGAAAGGCCTCATGCAGAGAGCAGTACTTGGGCTGAATTTTCAAGGAAGCCAGGGGTTCCAAGAAGTGGAAGTAAGGATACAGAAGATAGTTGGTACAAAGACATGGAGGAAGGAGGTAGAGAGTCACATATGAGAAGCATCAAGATGGCCTTTTTGGATGGACATGAAGGGGAGTAATGTGGATTATGACTGGAATTATGGGATGGAGACAAGCTGCAAATAGCTGTAAATACCAAAGAAAGTTCATATTTTATATTGAAGGTAACAAGAGACTCCTGGAGTTTTTTGTTGTTTGTTTTGGTTTTGTTTTGGGTTTGTTTGTTTTTTTAGTAGGGGGGATGACATGGTCAGACCTGTACTTTTGGACACTTACTTGGCAGTTGTATCGAGTGTATTGAAGTGGGGTGATTTTTGAGGCAAGAAAACTAATTAAGAAGGTATATCTAAATTACAAGTGAAAGGTAATGAGAGGTAGTGAGAGCCCAACTCAGACTGCTTGCTACGTACTCACCAGAAAGAAGGAATTAGATACAAGAGATGTCATGGGGGTAGAATGAACAAGGCTGACAACCGATTGAATATGTGGAGTGAGTTAGGAGTTGAGGATGACACCCAGGCTGTGAACCTGGGGGACTAGCAAATATTTACACTCCCAGAACAGATCTGTTCTGTCTGTCTTCTCCAAGTAAGAGAGATGGACACACAGACACAGACAACGGACACAGACAGTCCTGCAGACCACAGTTGGTCTCATAGCTTGCTTTTAGGTACCATGGGCAGGGCTGGCTTCCTCACTGTCCTATCAACAAGGTGTCCACAATGAGAAGATGATCTAAGCATGTTTCCGAGACAAACACCTCATAATTTTAGCAAAATGATTATATAACTCCTTTTGTCAATATTTACAAATACATACATTGAAGCTGAAAACCAAACACAGGTTAATGTTAATTGGGAAAGTAATTAGGAAGCTAAAAAAAAGCAGAATTTGAATTACCATTCAGATAGTAATATAAAGAGAGCCCTCATTTAATAATAGATTAATTATTCACACTTTCAAAGCACTACCCTGTGGTGGACACCAAAGATCACCATCACCACGTGTTTGGAGGATGGGGTTGGAGACAGAAGCAGATGTACTGGCCCTCATAAGGGGGAAACTCTGCAACCTTTCAAGGCTAATGCTGAAGAAACACCATGGGTGGGGTAGGGTTGGGGAAAGATGAGAAAGGATCAGAGAGCAGAACCGGACCAAACTAGGGAAGGGCTCATGGTGAGGCACACCTGGAAAGAGACCAACTGGTGGTTTCTTTTTTTTAACTAATTGTTTGCTAGTTAGGCACTAAACTTAGTTGTTGTGATGCTGTTGAAGAAGTTCCTCTGCTATCAAAATTTAAATGTATCAAGTTACTAAATTATATAACCTTTTAAAAATCATTATTTAAAATTTCAGGAATACATTTTTTCATTTCAACTTTTTCTTGGTACACCCTGATGCTTTTATTAGTTTAGGACTTGGAACTCCCTCTCCCAATTAGTGACTGTCCTGCTTCTTATGGTTTTAGATAGCTACCTGGGATATCGAGATATTAAGTCACTAGTTTAGTTGCTAAAGGTGATACGATGGATAGAGAGCTAGACCTGGAGTCAGGAAATGTGTTCAGTCTTGTTCAACTCTCTTTGACCCCATTTTTTGGTTTTTCTTGGCAAAGATGCTGGAGTGGTTTCCCATTTCCTTCCTTATTTTACAGATGAGGAACAAAGGCAGACAAGGTTGCATGACTTGCTCAAGATCACACAGCTAGTAAGTGTCTGAGGCCAAATTTGAACTCAGGAAGATGAGTCTTCCTGATTCCAAGCCCAGTGCTCTGTGCACTGTGCCACCTGGCTGCCCAGAGTCAGGAAGACCTGAGTTCAAATCTGGCCTTAGACACTTACTAGCCATGTGACTCTGGGAAAGTCACTTAACTTCTGTTTACTCTGGTTTCCTAAAATAGGAATAATAACAGGGTTGTTGTGAGAACCAAATGAGGTGATATTTATAAAGCATTTAATTAGCACAGTGCCTGGCACATAGTAGGCAGTATACAAATGCTTATTCCCTTCCCCTTAGAGTCACAGGATCAATATGTGCTTGAATTTCATTCATCCTGACTCTGAGGCTAGCGCCCTATCCACCACTCCATCGGCTTCCTCTTTCAACATCTTTTATTTTAAATTTTGTCCTGGAGCAAAGGTTCACCCCATTTTTGCGGCTGCGAGCACATCCTCCATTGCCACAGCCTGTACGCTAAAATGTGCAGGGGTTGCTATAGGCATTAGAAGAGGAAAACCCACATCCACAAAATCATAGCACTTTGGCAGGTTGAAATATTGCCAATTATAGCAGTAACTGCAGTATGAGCATACTCGGAAGAAGACCAGGAGTCATATAAATGTCAAGTTGCTTCTAAGTTGAACTAATCGTTAGTCTAATGAGAGCCAGAACCCGTCGTCTTCTGCTTTTCATGGGCATCTCAGCAAAGCTGTTAAAGCTAGGGCAGGTGTTGCACAAGCATCTTCTCTGGAATTTATGACTTGTTTGTATATTTCCCTTTGCTCTAATCAGGAACAAAGTGACATTTTTCAAATGAATAGTACTTGAATGGTTCTTTAAACTTGAAAAGGGTGCCTCTGTCTATTCCTGGTGAGAATGGATTTCTGTATGGCAACCCCAAAAAACATATGGGATGTATCAACCGTTCTAGAATGCTGTGTTTCCCATGTAACAATATCAAGCCGGGATCCAAGCTGGACAGAAAGAAACCAAAACAAAGAAATCAATGATAACCTTTCCTTAACATAAACTAACACTTCACCCCTAGTGTATACTAAGCAAAGCAGCCATTGCCTGTGGCTAAAGAAGGCCAAAATGGTGACCTTAAACACTCTCCCCAATGTAATCAGATACAATCAACAGGAAGTAGAAATGGGGACAAGCTGCAGTGTCAAGGTGAGAATGTAGGGAACGAGAAAGAGTAAATGAAGTAATTCAGAAATAGTTTGGGGAAGGCGGTAACCATAGAAATCTCAAGGCAGAGTACTTGGAGTGGAAAAAAGAAGCTGAGAGGGTGTGTTGGGAGTGGGGGTAGGGGTGGGGCAAGGATCTAGTTATCTGACACCGTCCTCTGGCAAACTCTGAGAGTGGCTTTGGTTTAAGTTAGGCAGAAATCTCTCTCCTTGTCTCAGATTCCTTACTCACCCAGTAACACTTTGGTGATTAATTAGATAGATCCGGTGGCCATTCTGCCTGGAAACGTGTTGCATTTGGCTATGATTAACCTGCCATCAGACAGGTGTAGTCGTGGTGATAAATTAGGCTGAGTCAGACTCAGAAGTCAGAATGTGGAGCTTTACATGAGTAAGTTGTTGGTCAGGGAGGACCTAACTATCTTTGATGTGATTAACAAAGGAGTTCTCAGGCCAGGAGAGACAAATGACTTGATCTTGAGCCAGTGTAGACCTCTTGGAGCAACTGTCCACAGAGAGACACCAGTCTATTTGCAAATGGTTTGACAAAACTTATCCAAACATGGGAAGGAATTTGGTTAATGGGTTATAAACTGGTTGATTTTTTTGAAATCCCCTAATATAATTATAGCAAGGACACTATCCTTAGAGAAAGACTGGCTACATATTCCCTTCAAGGTTTTAGGAGAATTTGTAAGGGGTTAGGGTAGCTTTCTCTGATAATATCCTCTTAAGCCACGATTTTGAGATATAGGTATCCCATGCCTCACACAGAGGCAGCTAGATGGTGAAGTGGATAGAGCACTGGGCCTGGAGTCAGGAAGGCCTGTATTCAAATCTGACCTCAGACACTCACTAGCTGTATGACCCCGGGCAAGTCACTTGACCTCTGTTTGCTTTAATCCACTAGAGAAGGAAATCTCTTTGCTAGTCTCTTTGCCAGGAAAACTCCATGGACAGTATGGTCCACTAGGCCACAGAGTCAGACACCACTGAACAGCAAAAACCTCGTACTTACTGATAACTGCCAGTGCTTAATGGTAGACTTCCATTTAACCAAACAACATGAACTAACTTTTATAAAGAGATATTTACTTTGCAGATGGAAAAAGAATGAAAATCCAAGCATTTCCCCCACATCCCCCAGCACCTAGGAAGCCCACTTTCTCCCATACTACTTCAGTCCCTTGGGAAAATGGGCTTAGGAATTTCTACATAGTTTTGGTCCCACCAGGTTCATATCCAAATGAGTCATAGCTACTGGATGAGTTCTCATCTCCATTACTGAGAGGCTGGTTCCAGGAGGTCTATCAGGGCTCCTCCTGGCCTCCATGCTGGACTGACTGGCTGCAAAACCTGGCTTGGACTCCTCTATCAGACCTCCTGGTGCCTCGTTTGGTTGACTTATCACAGGTTACAAAGTCAAAGCCACCTCCAACCTTTCTCCTAAAGGCAAGAAGACGCAACACCTAACAAAGCATTAGCAAGGCTGTTGCCTACATGCCAGCTTGAAATAAGCGAGAGCTCATTAGATTGGGGCCTCTCACCCATTCAGAGACTCTCAGTAACATGAGACTTTTCTCCAATGCCAACAAATCTAGAAAGATCCTTCACTAAAGGGACTATAGCCTTCTGGGGTACACCCCAATTCTGGTTCCATAGACAGTCAAAGAGATTCCTCTTCATCACATGAAACACAAGCTCCAAAGTTCATGTGGGCATTGCACTGGCCAAACACCCTCCACGTGATCATAAGGACTGGAATATGGGCCAATCTCATCACAAAAAAAGTAATGTTGGCTATTTTTAATTTAGTAAAGGTATCTATAATTAATTAATGTGAGGTAATATATTAATCAGCTTGAGGCATTATTAATCATTATTTATTATAAAATTTTACTTTTGTTTATCATCATTCATTATTAACCAATTATACATTAATTATGAATTATTTATTATTAAATATTAACTATGAATTAATTAATATGAGACTATAATCAATACATATAATTTTAATTAGCACATAATATTAGCTATATATATATTTATATTTATATTTATATATATATATATATATTTATATATGTCCCTGCCACAAAGTGGGATTGGTGGTCCCTATGTGGATATCCCTGTGACACTCACATGTGTAGAAAAATGTAACACCTACTTGGTTGAGAGATTGCTGGGAGAAAGAAGCAGATAGGATGACAGAAGACAAGGCACAAACTTTCAATGATGAAAAAGAGACTCCTGGTACTTTAATAATTTGGAGTAAAACTATTCCCTCATGTGTCCATTCATTCCCAGTGGCTGCAACCCAAAAGACTACTACAAAGGGACTCATAAGATGAGATCATTCTCTTCCCAATTGAGCTAAGATCTGATCTCATTCCAGGGTTATAGAACCCTCTGATCTCTGTGCATTCTATTGCCTAAATTAATCTATATGACCTTCCTGAAAACTATTTTGCTGCTTGCTTTGATGAACTTGTCTGCTTACTATCCATGGTTTTCTTTTGTGTAATAAGTGAATAAGTGTTTTTGGTGGGAAAGGAGCTAAGCTGGTCAAGATTGAACTCACCATTAACCTTCCAGGTTTAATGCTTCCTTATCTATATACTGCTGTTTGAATTCATGTGGACATCATCCATGGAGGGTCTCTCAATTCCCCTCTTGGAATTCCCCTCTTAGCCATTTCATAGGTTCCATCCAGAGGTAAAGCATTATCAGTTACATTCTATAAGTTCAATGTCATGAATCTATTGTCAGCCTTTTACTGTAAGGTGGTGTCTTTTTGTTCCAGAAGTATTTCTGTAAGTTTTTAACCTGTTTGTCATGTGATCTGAGGAAATCTACCCGTTTTCTTCCTCCTTTTGGTGAGGAAGTGTTAATATTTCTAAAGCTGTGTTTTGTAATATTACATGGGCTCTTTTTTTTGTTTGGATTCTTTATGAATTCTTCATAGTCCATTTTACTGTTGAATCCACGTTACACCAAAGTGTATACTAAGACTGGTCTTGTACAGTTGTTAACTTCTCTGATGCATTCTTCCCATTGAGATCTAACTTCAAGATGTCAATAAGTCACGAGGTACAAACTCAAGTGACCCATTAATGGGATGGAGTAAGTATATAATATAAGAAACAAAAGAACCTAGTAGCCAAATGTTCAAAGGACCCAATGTTGGAGTAATAACAAATTATTCAACAAAACCTTCTGGGAAAACTGGAAAGAAGCCTAGCAGAAATTGTATTTAGACAATACTTAACACCATATACCAAGATAAATTCCAAATGCATATATGATTTAGACATAAAAGGTCGTATCATAAATAAATTAGAGGAGCAAGAAAGATATTACTTTTTAGATCCATGAATAAGGAAGGAGTTCATGTGATAGAAAGGATCATAAAGGGTATAATGCACAATATCTATTACATATATTTAAAAGGTTTTTTTGCATAAACAAAACTAAAATTACCCAAAAAAATTACTGAACAAAACAGAAAAGAAACTAGAAAAGAAACAGCTAACTTGGGGAGGGGTCTTTGTAGCAAGTTTTTCTGATGAAGATCTCATTTCCAAGATAAATAAGGAACTGATTCATTTTTATAGATTAAGAGCCATTTCTGTTGAACCATAAATGGTCAAAGGACAGGAACAAACAGTTTTCAAAAGCAGAAATCCAAGCCAACAGCTACTTGAAAAAATGCTCCAAATTCCTAATAATTACAGAAATGCAAATAAAAACAACTCAGAGGTTCAATCATATACGCATCAGATTGGCAAAGTTGACCAAAAAAGTTGATAAATATTGGGAAAGCAGGCACCATTGATGCATTGTTGGTGGAACTGTGAATTGGTGTAGCCATTCTGAGAAGCAATTTGGAACTATGGCCCAAAAGTCACTAAAATACCCTTTGATCCAGCTATGCCACTATTGGACCTATGCCCAAAAAAGATCAAAGAAAGAAGAAAAGGTCCTATGTGTATGGAAGTGACAATAGCAACTCTGTATAACAGCAAAGAACTGGAAACTACATAGATGCCTTTCATTTGGGAGCTGGCTGAACAAATTGTGCATGAATGTAATGGAGGACTTGCTCTAAGAAATTATAAAAAGAAAAAAAATACAAAAGAAATTATAATACTTTCAGGGGAACCTGGGAGGACTTGTGTGAACTGATACAAAGCGAAGTAAGCAGAACCAGGAAAACAATTTATACCACTACAACAGCATAATAAGGACAAACAGCTTAGAAAGACTTAAGAACTCTGATGAATTCAATGACCAACCATGATTCCAGAGGACCAATGATGAAGAGTGCTACCTGCCTCCTGACAGAGAGATGATGGGCTCAGAATAAGACGTACATTTTTGGACATGAGTTACAGTTTCAGGCACTGCCAATAGGAGCATTTGTTTTGCTTCACTATGCACATTTGTGACAAGTGTTTTCTTTTTTATTGGGGGGGGCGACAGATGGAAAGAAAATAAATTCTTGTTAATTTAAAAAATAAAATTTATTTTTAAAAAAGTATTGTATTTGTTCTATTTGACATCTATATTATTATCATTACTATCATTCATCTTGTTCTTCCTGTATTTTTTGATATAGATCAGTTTGAATCAGTCCTGTGACAATCACTATCTAGCTATTATGCATTTACATTCAGTGTTCTAGAAGCAATTGCATAAGTGGATAAACTAACTTCCTTTTGTAATTGAATGAAAGCTATCTTCTGCAGGACAATTTCAATAACAAACAGGATAATGGGGATGACATTTAGCTCATCCTCTTCCCACCTGGTTTTAACTTTGACTAGGTCTCTATATTTTGAAAGCTTCTCATTCTATGTAGCTTAGAGATTATGGGTATTTGACATGGCAACGTCTATTTAAAATGTTCTAGCGTTTTTAGAAATCAATGTTGTGCCTGGATGACTGTGGTCAACACTTCTGCCCATTATAATGCTTCACTTCCAGTAAAGTTTGTTAAATTATTTGTCATCAACATTATCAACCACAGTGCCCCTCCCTTGTTCCCTCCCTCATATTACCTCAAATTTGAGCTAAGCATTAGCTTAGGGGGAACTAGTTCCAACTGCTTTTCTCTGCCATTTCAAAGCCTTATTGGTAAAGCTCTTAAAGCCTGACTAGCTCCCCAAATATATTCTATGCACATAAACCCATCTGTTCTCTGTATTATATCATCATGCTTCTGAGGATTCAATGACTTCCTCATGGTCCCAAAGCTACTTCATAGTTGATCTAGGACTAGAATTCGGGTCTGAATAAAACTAATTGTGTATAAATGCATCTTCTACAGCCTCACAATGAGCATCCTCAGGACAAATCCAGCAGACTACAGGACAATAGGGATGATATGGATCCCAGGTGACTCTGTCACACTGCCTACCAATAACAATAATGGACCTCATGCTTGCTTCATCAAAGGCCAGAAAAATCATTCATTGTGTGTGCAGCCAACCATGGATTAAATGACCAAAGCACAACCTACAATCCCTTCTCTACAAGAGACTCAGGGTAGCTGAGCTTTGGTCCTTGGTTTTGAGAACCAGTATTTACAGAGCCTCACTCAACATGTTAGCATCCCACCACCTGGACAACTAGTCAACCTGCAGATTTTTCACAGAACACTGGCAAGCTTCCTCCCCACCTTGCTGTCTATCAGACCCCATCCACTGTCTCCTAGGGTTTTCCAGTTGCCTGAATCTAAGTTGCATCTTTTAAAAACTGTATCTTTGATAAGGTTATTCAATAATACAAAGTATTCCAATTTAAGATCAGCTTTCCTTGGCTCCTGACAGTGTCAACAAATTAGACTATTATTATGGAGGGGGCAGGGTGGCTGCCTGTGGTGGGATTTCTGGGGCATTGGAATGACCTCTGCTGCACCCCACACATCACCACATAACAACTCTTCCCCTTTGTCTGGTGACTGAAATTTCCCAGTTGGAACTTAATTCCTTTGACTTAACTTTATTCCTTGTTAAAATGCATTGCACACTGGAAAGAACTAAAACACTAAGACTGTATCAATCATTTACACCTAATTTTGAATGCATATGTATATCCATTTCTGACATCAGATTAGAGAGAGGGGTAGAGTACAGGAAATGGTGACAAAGAATATAGAAGGCATGTTTTACCTCAATAATAACATTTGGAAGTTTACAAAGTACTTACGCTATTCAGGCCTTATTAGCCCCATCTACATATAGGGAAACTGAAGCACAGAGGTTTTTTCCCCCATGCTGATACAGTTAATGTCAAACCTAAGTACCTCTGACCAAGTTCAGGGCTCTAGCCACTCTATCAAGCCTCTTTTCTCTATCTTTACCATGCCCTCCTTCCTATCAAGCCCCAACCCTTACATAAGCTGGAGCTAAGGTTTCCACCATTGGCTATTCTAGACAGAAAAAAAGAAAGGCTGAGAAAACAAAACACGGGAAGAACCACCCAACCCCCCTGCAGTTCCCATAGGGACCCTAGACCTCTCCCAGGGCTAGCTGGGGGACTAATGCAATAGGAAGAGAAGTTACTCAAAGTCCTAGACTTCAGTCCTTCAATCCAAACCCCTCTCTTCTCTTACTCCTCCCAAACAACATTTCCCAGCCTGGCTAACTGCCAGAGGGCATTTGGTTTGACCTCAGTGAAAGGAGCTTGGGGAGTCCTCCCCCCCCCACCCGAGGGCTTGGGAAATCTATTGAGCCAAGTCCATCCTTTTAGGGCCCTCCCCACAATTAGAATAGGAGTGGACAGGGCTCATGGCGCCAGGCTTGGAAGAGGGGGAGGAGTAGTTCCTGGCTTTAAGATAGATGGAGAGAAACTGCCAGAGAGGGCATTTCAACATGTGCCCATTGACCTAAACAGCACTCCTACATCCTCCCATTAGTGACACTACCACTAATCCTCAGAAGCCCTGGTTCGTTCCCTCCCTTGTTCCCTCCTCCTTTATTTCCTGCCCCCAGCCACCCATTTGGCCTGGATTTCGGGAATTTGCTAGTTCTGCTAGGGGATGTTGTCTCATTCTTGCTGACTCTGCCATTCTTTCATGGAAAATAAAAATGAAAGGGGTAAGAAGGAAATTCAGGCCCCTATCGTCCCAACTGTTACCCACCCCTCATAGGCCTGCCCCAGGCTAAAGCCCTGTATCTATTCAGCAAGGCCTTAGGGATGGCTTTCCATAAGCCATGTTCAGTGTCAGGAATGTCTCAGGCAGTCAGTGGTCAGCACTAGCCCAAGGTCCTAGACTGCTGAGTCAAAGGTGGAATCATCCTGCTCTAAGAGGATCTGGAGCACACAAATGCCAGAGGTGTAAAGAGCAGCATATAAATGGGCACCCTAAGACAGTTATGCAATCCATTCATTACTTCATTTGGTTATTCAATATAATAACTAAGAGGCAGAATGGTGTAGTGGGTAGAATGTTTGGCTTGGAGTCAGGAAGACCTGGCACTCATATTCCCCCTTGGGACCCTTATTAACTGAGTGACCTCAGCAAGGTCAGTTAACCTTTCAGTGACTCTGGAAATTTCCTAAGACTTATCTAGTAATGACTATTATCTGCATTGGTAGAAGGAGTTCTCACTAAGGAAGTTCCATGTCCTTCATATGTATCTGTGGAGTTCTCTCTCACGTACATCTAATAGTGGCTAACATTTTTTTAATTTATTTTTTAGGCAATTGGGGTTAAGTGATTTGCCCAGGGTCACACAGCTACTAAGTGCTGTGTTTGGTCTGAGGCGAAATTTGAACTCAGGTCCTCCTGACTTCAGGGCCGGTGCTCTATCCACTACGCCACCTAGCTGCCCCAGTAGCTAACATTTATAAAGGGCTTTAAGTGTATTGACTTATTGGAGTCTCACAACAGCTACATGGTATAGCTATTATTAGCCCATTTTACAGATGAAGAAACGCTCAGGGAGGTTAAGTAGTTTGCGCCTTAGTTACACAAGCTAGTAAGCATCAAAGGCAGGATCAGGAACCATCTCTCCCCTAGTTCTTGGTGAGGCACTTTCCACTGTATTTCTTCTGCCTCTCTGAGCACTAGGGAAGATACAAAATAACAAATGTGAATGATAAAGGGGATGTAGAAGTGGCTAATAATAAGAATGGCTGATATGTATATCCTGCTTCATGTTTCCCAAAGTACTTTACATACATTATCTCCTTTGCTCATCACCACAACCTTACTTCAGTAGGTACTATAGGCGTTAGAGTATTATCCCCATTTTAGAGCAAAGCAGTTTGAGGCTCAGAGGCGCTTCTGAGGATTAGTGGTAGTGTCACTAATGGGAGGATGTAGGAGTGCTGTTTAGGTCAATGGGCACATGTTGAAATGTCCTCTGTGGTAATTTCTCTCCATCTACCTTAAAGCCAGGAACTGCTCCTCCCCCTCCCCCAATAGGCATTTCCTTCCTAACATCTCTTCTATGTTTCTCCTCCTCTCCATTCACCCAGCCACTATCTTGGTGCAGACCCTCACTCCTTGAGTATTGCCAAGAGCCTGCTGTTTGGTCTCCCAGCCTCAAGTGTCTCCCCACTCCAGTCCATTCTCCACTCACCTTCCAAAGTGATCTTCCTAACATGCAGGTCTGGCCATGTCATGCCTATCCCTGCCTCTTGGTTCAATAAACTCCAGTGGCTCACTATGGCCACCAGGATCAAATGTAAAATCCTCTGAATTTTAAAGCCCTTCATCTTACCTAGCCTTAATCATTGAATGGGTGTTGCCTCAGTCAAACTGAGACCTGGGAAAGACCTTAGCTTAAAAAGGCACAGGTCTCCCAGTGCATCCAGAGCCATCTTCAGTCCTCCTGATCTATGTCTGGTCACTGGACCCAGATGGCTTTGTAGGAGAAAGTGAGGCTGATGGCTTTGCACAGCCTTGCCTCACTTAAATCCAATTCACTGGCAAGTCTTGGTACCACCTTCCTGATGTCACAAACCACTTTGAGAGCAAAGGACAAATAACAACAACAACAATCTTTCTACCTTTCCAGTCTTCTTATACTTTGCTGTACTCTCTGAATTCTACAATCCAGTAACACTGGCTTTCTTGCTGTTACTGGAACACAAACACTGGCCCTCTCCTTGCCTTTCTTACCCCTACACCCAAATCCAACTTCCCTCACATCAAGAGTATACTGATCTAAACATATTCATTTGGGCTGAACACACATCCTACTTTGCATTTCTTCATTAGATTGTAAACTCCCTGAAGAAAGAGATCCAGCCTCCCCACTAGATTGTGAACATCCAGGAATCTGGGGCCTACTCTCCTTCCAAACAACGTGAACTCCCCGGAGGAATCAAGCTGGTTTCCAGATAGATTGGGAGGTAGATCCCTGGGGCCAGCTACCTGGCTTCACCATCTAGAATATTAGCTACAAGACAGCAAAGATTGTCCTTCCTATTAGAATAAAGAATTCTTTGAAAATAGCGATTTAATGTCCTCATTAGACTGAGAATTCCTCCGGGACAGATTCCAGGTCTCCACAAGAAGAAAAGCCAGTCAGTCCTGCAGTCATCGAAACCTTTAGGGGATATAGGGTATCCAGGCAGATCAGAGGCTTCCTCTTGCCTCCAGGACAAAGACAAATGCTATTTGACATCAGAAGCCCTTCATAAGTCAGTTCCCTCCTACCTTTCCAGTCTTCTTAGACCTTACTCTCTAACCTGTACTCTTAGGTACAGAGACACTGGCCTCCTGGCTGTCCCTCATACAAGACATTCTATCTCTTGGCTCCCTGTGCTTCAGGAATTCTTCCTGGCTGTGTCCTGTGCCTACAAGGCTCTCCCTTCTCCATTCTGCCTACTGACCTCCCTGGCTTCATTTAAGTCCCAACTAAAATCCCATCTTCTGTAGGAAGTCTTCCCTAACTCCTCTTAATTTCAGTGCCTTCCCTTTCTTAATTATTTCCTATTTACCCTGCATATATCTTGCTTTGTATATGATACACACACACACACACACACACACACATGTATATATGTATATAAAATTGTTGTACCTTGCTCCCCACCTCCATTAGATTATAAACTCCTTGAGGGCAGTAATTGTCCTTTGTCTCTTTTTGTATCCCCAGTGCTTAGCACAGTACCTGGCACATAGTAAGTACTTAATAAATGTTTATTAAGTTGAATTGTATATCGTATATTCCTCTCTCCATTTCCATTCTCAGTATTTCTATACAGGTCAATTCAGGTTCACATAAACATCAAGGACATTCTTGAAGGGAATAAGAAGTCACAGAAATGAGGCTCAGGAGAGGCAGTGGAGGGAATCAGTGGCATCAGCCTCAAGTCTTTTTCAATACCAGCAGAAGTCCCCATGACTATTTCACTGAGTAATTTACTAGTTGTCAGGGAAATTCAACAAACATTTATTAGGCACCAACTGTGCACCAGGTATTGTACTAGCTACCAGGAATGTAGAGACAAAAACCTGAACAGTCCTTGACCTCAAGGAGCTTACATTCTTCTGGAGAGAAATAAGTACATGGGTAAGTAAAGGTAAACAAATGGTTTCAGAGTAAACAAAATGGTGTCAGAGCATGAACAGCTGGGGGAATGGGGAAAGGCTTATCGCAGAAGATGACACTTGAGCTGAGCTGGGGATCGTAAGAGGCAACAGTATTCCAGGCATTAGAGATTCCATGCAAAAGTACCAAGGCTGAAGATGGACTATTATGTACAGGAAACAGCAATAGGCCAGTTTGGTTGGACCTAAAAATATATGAAGGGGAATAATGGGAAATCAGTCTGAAAAAATAGGTTGCAGCCAGATTGGAAGGGCTTTAAATGCCAAAGAGAATAAGTTTGTCTTTCCTCCTAAGGTAGGAAGGAGTTGCTGGAGCTTTTTGAGTCTGAGAGTGACAAGGTCAGAGTTTTGCTTTGGGGGATATCAGTATCAGCTTTGTATAGAACAGACTAGAAGGGAGACTTGAGGCAGGACAATTAATTAATATATTATTGTATTTATCCTAGTGAGAGATGATGTGGGCTTGAACTGGGGAAGGGGGTTGTGATGTACTTAGGAGGGAATGGATGCAAAAGATGTTGTGGCGACATAATTGCCAAGAACTGACAACTGCTTGAATAAGTGGGGGATGGGGAGTAGGGAGGGGAGAATGAAGAGTCAAAGATAACTCCAAGGTAGCCAACCAAAGTGAATGGAAGGATGATGGTGGGCTCAATAGAAATAGAGAAGTTAGGAGTCAAAGATCGGGGTACAAGGAGGGGGTTGGGAGAAAGATAATGAATTCTACCATGGGTATATTAGAAGACAAGGGATTAGGATAGTGGTGCATAGGATCCAAGACCTTCATTTTGCAAGTGAAGAAACTGAAGCCTGGTTAGGCTGTGTGACTTGCCTAAGACTACTATGACCCCCAAAATTAATCACCCGTACAAGCTCCCCAAAAGCTAATCCTGCCTATTGAAGAAGATTTGTTCTTGGATAGCATACACATACACACGAACCATCATTGAGACTGTCCTCAAAGCCTTTTCAGGTTGCTAAGACCTATTAGAACTGGCACTCTGCTGCTTAGCTGTCAAGAGCTCAGCTTTATTTCAGTGCCTCTAGGAGTCATCACAATCCTTTAGAAATGGATAAGAATATTATGAGGGCACAAATTATAGTCAAATCTAAAATTATAAGTTACTCTGTAGAGTAGTAACAGAGTCCTGCCTTGTACAGCTTAGGAGGTAAATCTCAGAAATGTCTTGGCTCCAGAAATCGCTGCCTAGCCAAATTAGTCAGTCCTTTCCCTTTCCCTTGTTATCCAAGAATTCTCTCTTTCCTCTTCTTCTCTCTTTCTAGGATTGAACAGGCTTGGTCCAGAACTAAGAATCTACGGTTATAATTCACATAGTAAGGAAAAGGGAGTCCCATGAGAAACAGACTACTACATTGTAAGAACCTGGGGTAGAGATAGAAGCAGGAGTATGCTGGAGCCACAGTCTATTGTTAAATTTTCAGTTTGAGCACTTACACCTTAGAAAGCAGCAGTCCCTACAAACCAAGTCTTGACTTATTGTCAGGACTTAAGAAAATGCTAACAATGCAGATTAAATTTAAAAGTGAGTGCAACATTCCGCACCCCCCCCAGATGATTGTTAAACATTTACCAGCATATTCCTGTATTACTCTATAAGTACTGCTTGAAGTCAAAGGGAGTGAAACAGAAGGCTTGAGGAATGACAGCATCACCAGGTTCAAAGCCTGGTGACCATAAGCTAACAATAACAGCAACAGCAGTAATATAATAACTGGCATTTATGTAGAGTTTTAAGGTTTGTCAAGTGCTTTACATCTATTATCTCCTGTGAGCCTCACAATTTCTTGGATAGAGGTGAAACATCTGGAAAAGACCTTCCAGATTTCTTCATAAATCTGTAGCAGAACTTAAATTCCTGGCCATGAATGGCCTGATGAAGAAGCTTCTAAAAGATGGAAAGTAGATGTGTTGTGGAGGGATATTAGAGGAGTGGCCTCAAGATCAGGTAGGAGGCCTTGTGTTATCAGGGGAGGAAGGATAGATGACTCAGAGAGAGTTGGAGGCCCCCTTAGGGTGGTTGGGATTAGGGCTTGGACTGAGCCCAGGGACTCTAGGATAAAAGGATGTGGCAGAGAAGCTGGTAAATCAATCAACAAACATTTACTAAGCACCAGCTGTGTGTCAAGCATTATTAGGACACCAGATGTAGTGGATACAATGACAAAAATGAAATATTCCTTCCCTTAAAAGAGTTTACATTCAATGAAAGGAGATGACATGTCCATATATACAGAGACCTATGGGTTGTGGAATATGATACAAGTGTGAGAAATGCCACTCAGGGGTTCTTCAGAATAACTGTACCAGTCCCTACTCCTGTGTCTGCTACTGGCTTATCACCTTGTAATTTTCTCTTTCCAAGTTCAAAGCCAATCTAGAGAATATATGCTGAAACATTCTCAGAAATAACAGGATTCAGAAATTCTCTCTCTTATTAGTGCAGGCCCCACTCTGGCGTAAACCAGAATAATCTCTTCATTCACAGGCTACTTTTGCCTCTCTTAAACTCAAAGCACCAGGTTATAAACTTGGACAAAATTTACAGACACCCATAATGTATTAGCAGTATCAAATAGTACAGAAACGTAGATAAACATTTAAACAAGACACAGAGAACTATGATGACGCTTGCAGCCAAAGTCAACTGTAGGAATACAGAAGAAATATGAGCTGTAGATTGGACTTCATTCTCATCAGCTTGCATAATGGCCACACTATGGGTTCTTCCTGGTCTCAGTTCCAATCCACTCTTGCTTGTCTTCTCTTGTTCGAGCATTCATCTGCTTGAATTTGTATTCACACCTCTCCACCTTACATGATTCCTCCAAACCTCGGAGGAAAGTCCCTTTCTCAAGGCTACTGGAACCCTCAAAATGAACTGAGCTTCTCTGAACGTAGGTGAACAGACTAGCCCATCCTGGAAAGCCCTCCAAAGCCTCAGTGATCCCACTGAAGGTACAACACCAGTATCCGAAGTCACTTTGACCTTTGATCTCAATATTCTGGGATTACACATATAAGTATATATGAAATAAGTACAAGGTAATTTGTAGGTAGAGGCAACAGCAGCTGGGGTGATCAAGAAAGGCTTCAAATAGGAGATGGCCTTGGGCCAATTTTGTAAGTAAATGAGGGATTCTGAAAAGTGTATTTCTGGTACCCTTTCTTCTCTCTCTCTGTCTCTCTGTCTCTCTGTATTTGTCTCTGTCCCTATCTCTCTCTCTCTCTCTCTCTCTCTCTCTCTCTCTCTCTCTCTCTCTCTCTCTCTCTGCCTCTCTCTGTCTCTCTGTTTCTCTGTATTTCTCTCTTTCCCTCTCTCTGTCTCTCTGTCTCTATCTCTATCTCTCTGTCTCTGTCTCTATGTCACTTTCTCTGTCTCTGTGTCTTTCTGTCTGTCTTTCTGTCTCTCTCTCTATCTCTCTCTCTGTTTCTCTTGTTTGTTGTCAGATCTTTTAAACTCACCATACTGAGTGAGGACCCAGGGAGGCCTGGCTCTTGAGGGGTCAGATGAGGGCTTTGCCATATGAAAGGCAGGGTGGTATGTACTGGCAAGAACCCAGAATTTGGGATGCCAAAAACCTAGGTTCAAGTTTCAGTTCTGCCATTCGCTAGGCATGTGATTAGGAGGAAGTCCCTTTGCCTCTCCTGGTTTCAGGGATTCACCTGCAGAAATGAAGAGTTTTTAGACTAGATGAACTCTAAAGTCCCCTGAAGCTCCAACATTCTACGATCCCTGGCCCTTAGGCCCTATGAGACCAATCACCTTAGTCTGTTCTTTCTCCATCACCTCTCTTTTTACAAGGAAACCCAGGCAGGAGACACTTTCTTGATAGCAAAGGAATATTCAGAGATAAATATGCAAAAGTTTTAACTGACATTTATAGGGCACTTTGAAGTCAGTAAAATACCTTACAAGCTTTATCTCATTTAATTCTTGTGACTACCTAGTAAGGTTGGTACTAAAGGAATTGTTAAACCCATTTTACAGATGAAGAGAGAGGCAGGAAAGAAAGCTTGACCTTGAAGTCTAGAAGGTCTGCATTCAAATCCTGCTAATAACACACAGTGACTGTGTAATCCTGGGCAAATCATTTTACTTCTCCGGGTCTTGGCAATTCATTAAGACTATGAATCACAGAGGGTAATTATGTAATTATATATATGATACTATACCAGAGAGAGTTACCTCCCTACACCAATGAAATCACAGCTCTGGTTTAATTCTTTTTCCTCACTCTCTATACCCCTTTATAGATGAAGAGGCTAAGTCACTTGTCTGTCCATGGTAACGCAGATGATAGGTGCTGGAGGCAGGCTTCAAATCTACTTCCGGCTGACCTAGAGTAACCTAGGGTTTTTCCTCAGGCTCTCCCCTTTCCATCTCCACCCCACCTCATTAGACCAGTATCTAAAATGGAGATGATGATATCCACCTCCCTGGGCTGTGGTGAAGATAAAATGAGATAATATTTTAAAGCTCTTTGTAAACTTAAAGTATTATTATTATTAATTATTCCCCCTGGGGTTGTGTATCGGTATATGGTTTCTTCCTTATCTTACCATAATGCTCAGCTGTGGTGGTCAGCCTATAGCATGCTGGGCAAACATTTAGGGATTCTACTATATACTCCAAACCCTCTGGAGCCAAATCTACAGGATATCTTTGTGATGTTGTCCAGGCAACTCAACATTGCCAATACAAACCAAGGCTTCTTGAATCATTTTTCAGAACTTGCTTCTGATTCAAGTTTAGAGGAAAAATTCATTACATAGTAAATGTGACATGTCATCTCATGGAGTGGGAGAGAGCTCAAGAACGGTGACTTAATAGATTTAAAAGTCCCTGCTTTGAAAACTCAGTTGGAGGGAGTGTGAGGAAGTGGCCCATTCTCCTATGTCTTCCTGCATAACAACACCCCCTTTCCACATGGCCCATTCAGTTTAATCACTGCTTCCTCCACACCCACTCACTCCTACAAATCCCACCCACCTTCTGGCCCTGGGTTTCAGATTACTTCACCCCAAAAAAGTATCACTAGGTCATTCTTCTGCCATCAGTTCTTTTTTCCATTGTTGGTAGAATCTCCCTAATATTATCTACCCCCTCATCTGGCTCCCTCAACCATTTTCCCCTGTCCTATGCAAAGAGACAGCTGCCCAGGGAACTTCCCTTAAATGTTTTGTTCTTGGATACCCTGGGAACACATCTGAATCTTGTGACTCCTATGTCATCCTTCCAAGGCTATGTGGCCTCCCTGGGACCTGAGTTTGTCCAAAAACCTTTAGAGGAGTCAGAAGGAACCAGGGGAAGGAAAAGATAGGGAGAGCCAGGTACTAGATTCTTGGGTGGTACAGCAGGCTTGTTCATACCAAAGAGAGTGTACATTTCTGCAGAAGATCATCCCTGCATGTTAGGGGCCAGTGAGGACAGAGGACTCCAAAGTGTGGCTGTTGGCATCAAGTGAGGTTAATCTGGGCTCTCTGCCCCAGCTTAGTAGTGAAGGGGAACCGAACCAGGTGCCTTCTGAAGTCCAATAAGAGATATAATGTGACGTTGGTTAGGGTAATGTGGATCCTACCCCTCCCCCCAGTACTAAAACAAGCACTCTTCTTTTTTCTCCTCTTTCCTACATCCTTTCTTTCTGAGACCTATGCTCAGCTCCAAGGGAGAACTGGCCAAGCCCACCCTGTCTCAGTACAGCAGTTGAAGAGGGGGAATGAATAGGTCTCCACTGCTGCACTGCTAGTCCTTGTTAAGCTGGGCTATATTTGGAGTGCTCTGGAAGTTTGATGGAATACATTTCTGGGAAGGGGAGCCAGGAGTTTCCCAATAACAATTTCCAATGGGTTTCTGTCCAGGTTGTACTTCTGTGCCTCTCCCAGCCAAAGAGAAAAGAATGCTTTCCCTAATCCTCTCTTTTGATCAAATTCTACACTTCTTTCTAGGCCTAGTTCCTGGCTCATCTCCTTCATAAAGTCTTCTTATGACTAACTCCAATGAAAGATAAGCTTTCCTTTCCTATGAATTCTTTGCAGGATGAAATGAGATGTTTTTAAAAACTTCCTCTAAACTGTAAAGACCCCTACCAGGTATTATTGTTATTATAATAACTTACGATCATAGATTTAGAGTTGGATGGGACTTCAGAAGTACAACCCCCTCATTTTACAAATAGCAGCCTCTCTGGCCTCACTCTCCAAACCCCTCTTCCCATTGGTTCCTTCCCAACAGGATGGCTGATATTTAACAACTAGCTTACAAAAAAAAAACCAAGTAAATAAATAAAAATGTATAGGTGACACCATTTTAATATTCTAAATTATTAACATTTTCCCCATTGCTTTAAGTCCAATCAATTAAACAACAAATCAAGCCCTGATTTATAGCATTTGCTGATTTCTAAGGTGTAAATACTTATATTTTAATAATCAGTCTTATGGTCCAGTTCCAGTTGGCTCCCAAACACTCCTGGGGTAACCCTGAAGGACTGTGCCTTCTAACGATATTTCTCATGAGCTACCACCCAGTGTGCACATATGCTTCTGATGTTAATCAATGAGTTGATATCAATTGACTTTTACAAAGAGATATTTCCAATAACAAGGTATAACAAAAATAAAGGTTACAAAAAATCCTTCAAACTGGGAATATACCCTCCCTGCTACCCACACTCAATCCACTAGGAAAACAGGTTTGAACTTTAAAGCACAAAAATAAATGAGGTATCCATGCAGGGAATGCAGGTGGCTCATGGGTACCTCTATTCCCTTGTTGGAATCTCCCCTAAGTTCACTTCTGGGTGTGGTATAGCTACAAGGGAGTTGCTCCCTTGCTCAGCTGAGCTAATTCCTTGCAGGACTCAATATCTTAGCTTCTGGGTTTCACAAGCAGGTCAACCCTCTAAGCTGGCTTCTCCCCAAACTCAGCTTCTGTTGCTACTGACTCCGATGACTATTTGCTATGATTCTAGTGGTCTAGCTACTCCTAGAGTGGTCACCAACTCTAATGATTAAGGACACCTCTGATGATTCTTCCAACCTTTTAAAGTTCTCATGCTTGTAACCTGATCCATTCTATCTCCAGAGAGTCATTTACCTAAAATCAGGGGAGGAAATAAACACAAAACAACCAGGCACCATGCACTTAGGGAGGAGTGGTAACTGAGTGGGGAGATAAGACAGCCTCCCTTCCACTCAGAGGCTCAAAGCAGTTTAGTGATGGTCTCCTGGGACCTTTTGTATGCACTCTCAGTTCTGTCTACTCAGCCAATTAGGAAACTCCTCATCAACATAGGTCTAGACCTGGAAGGCAGGTTCGCTAAACCTCCATGTGTTGAATTGAAACCATACAGGAAATGTTGAGTATATCCTAAGGACCAGGTGGTCCTTATTTACTTGTCCTCCATTAAAACAGATATGGATTGGGGAGTGGATAGAGCACTGGCTCTGGAGTCAGAAAGACTTGAGTTCAAATCTGGCCTCAGACACTAGCTGTATGATTCTGGGCAAGGCACTTAACCCCAATTGCCTTAAACACACACACACACACACAGAGGAAGTGAGGCTTAGGGAAAGGTGACATAGGTAGTAAGCTGGATTTAAACCTAGATGCTCTGATACCAGAGTTGTTATTAACAAGAATAAGGACCAGTGTCAATGAGCTTTGGAAGAAGACTGAGAAACACAAATACCAGATTTATTTGCAATTTGGCCTCAGCCCTGTAGAAATGAGTTCTGGCTGCCTTGGAAAATGGCGAAACAAAATGTATATGAAAGTAATGGAATATTACTGGCCTTTAAGAAATTATGAAGGCAATAAATATAGAGAAGTATGGGAAGATCTGCATGAACTGATACAGAGTGAGGTAAGAAGAGGCAAGAAAAAACCATACTCAATGTGCTTTGGTTTTCAAAATGACTTCATGATATTTTGAAAGGCTGTGTTTTACTCACATAAGATCACAAATCTAGAGTTGAAAAGGTCTGGTCATCTAACCTAAATACCTCTTTTTATGTATGAGAAAATGAAGGCTCAGAGAGGGTTTTACTTGACCACCTTCTACAGGGAGCCTTTGCTAACCCCCCCTCCCCCAGGCACCTCAGTCTTCTTCTCTAAGGTTATCCTCAGGACTTATCTATTTGTGTTTGTTTATTTGCAAACTATCTTCTTCATTACTGTGTAAACTCCTTGAGGATAGGAACTATATTTATGTTTCTACCTTTTTTGTGTGTGTATATCCTAGCATGTAGCAAAGTCCCTGGCACAAAGTAAATGCTTAATAAATGCATGTTAAACAAAGCAATGGACCTGAAGTGAGGAAAACCTGAGTTCAAATCCAGCCTTAGGCTGGGTCACCCTGGGCAAGTCATTTAACCTTGGTTTGCCTCAGTTTCCTCATCTGCAAAATGGGCTAATATTAGCTCTTACCTCCCAGGGTTGTTGTGAGAATCAAATGAGATAATATTTGTAATGCACTCTATAAATGATAGCTGTTATTGTTATTATTATCGTCATTATTATTGATTACTCAGAGTCATACACGTAATAAATGGCATAGCCAAGACCTGAACCCTGATTCCCTGTTTCCAAATCCAGTGCTCTTCTCACTGTACAACACTATTGTTGTTATTGTCTTTGAGTTGTATCCAACTCTTCATGACCCCGGTACCATACCGTCCATAGGGTTTTCTTGGCAAAGACACTGGAGTGGTTTGCCATTTCCTTTTCCAGTGGATTAAGGCAAACAGAGGTTAAATGATTTGCCCAAGGCCATACGGCTAGTGTCTGAGGTCAGATTTGAACTCAAAGTCTTCTTGACTCTAGGCCCAGAGCTCTATCCACTGAGCCACCTCACTGCATCCAACTATGTTCTATGGAGTCAATTTAGAAAATCAGGGGTATTCCTCTTATGAGTAGAAGAATTTGGGAAACATTCTTGGCCTATAAATTGACATTACCTGGCCCCCAACCCAGTGGTTGCTGGGTGACCTGCAGTAAGGTTACAGCCCACGAGAGGAAGAAACAGTCCATTGCAAAAGATCAACCACTTCCACCTCTTGGCCCTACACAGGGCACCTCATTCTTTTTTTCCCTGACTCATTTTTTCTGTTCTTCGTTCCTTTGTCTCCTTTGATGATTCACACAAGTAGAATGTACTTTCCTTGAAGGCAGTAGTTTTCATTTTTGTTCTGTTTTCCCAGGACCTAGCACAATGTCCAGAACATAGAAAACAGTGGAAAAAATCCTTGTTGAATTGAATTGAATTAAACTGAGCTGAATTTTGGTATCCACAGGTGACCTCTGGCTTCCTAGGCACTGCTGATGCCTGCCCTCATGAACTTTGCCCTCATGAACCAGCCAGGAATGATTGGCTGTCACTATGGAGTCTTGCTATGGATTTCCTAGCAGCTTCTTCTCTTCCTGGGTTTATTAATGTCTCTCCATGAAAATAAGTGGTGACGGGACTGAACTCCACGCATGTTTGTGAAGGACTAGGTAGTCATATTAGATGAAAAAACCTGGTCTATGTTGAGTAAATGAATGAATGAATAACAAACAGTCATTAAGCACTCTCTGTATGCTAAGCATTGTGCAAAGTGCTGGGGATGCAAATATAAAGATAAAGACAAGTCCTGAACTCAAGAAGCTTACACTCTAATAAAAAATATAGCATAGAGAGAAGAGTAGAAGCCAGGGAGCAATATTTGGCTTTGGGAGGGTTATAGGAATAGTGTACAGAGGTACAGGGGAGTAGAATGATACAGTCTTTCTAGAAGCAATGGCAATATTGATTGGATTATGGTTCTAGAAGGATACAATGGCAACACTGAAAAGATGAGATAAAGGTAAACTGAGGTGAAGAGAGGAGCACATATGAGTGAGCAGACACTTCTGAGTCTTGCCCAAGGGATTTGGATTTTCAGAATCTATGGGAAAAACTCTAGCCATTTTTCTTCCTCCTTAGAATGATTTGGCTACAATAGCTCCCACATCATCACTTCTTCTTTGTTCCTAATGCCCCCACCCTTACCAGGATTATGAGGGTGACCCTGACACCCTGGGGGTCACCCTCATGACAACCTGCTCACATGATTGCAACAACCATCCAACTTTCTGCCACTCCCTGCTCCAAACTCTCCTTCATAACTCTGCCAGAATCATCTTACTTGTGCCTAAGTACGGTCAAAGGTGGTTGTACCTCTTCTTCAGTCGTTTCAGTCATGTCCAACCCTTCAAGATCCCATTTGGGATTTTGTTGGCAAAGATCCTGGAGTGGTTTGCCATTTTCTTCTCCGGATCATTTTACAGATGAGGAAACTGAGGCAAACAGGATTAAGTGACTTGCCTAGGGTCAAGGTACTCTACTGAAAAAATAAATTCAATTAAATATTGATTAAATTGAAAACTCTGCCTGGCATTCAAGGCCTTCCGCATTCTGGTGCCAACCTTCTAGCCTTATCTCTTAAATCACTCCATGGATTCTATAATCCATCAAAACTAAACTCCTCAACTCCCTGAATACTCCCTCAAAGTTTCCCACCTCCAAGCCTTTGCTTAAGCTGCTCCTTATACCTGAGGATGTCTTCTCTCCCTCTCTTTGACTGTTGACTTCCTGCCCATCTTTTGAAGTCCAACTCAAAGTCACCTCTTCCAGGAAGCCTTCTGTAAGACCTTCCTATCAATAAGGATTTTCCCTCTCGGACTCAAATCATATTTTGTTCTGTACTTTACTAATGAAGTTGACACATTGATCTGTTTTTACCTTCTCCCCTGCTAAATTACTAGATATGAGATCAGGGAATATAGGTTATCTCAACTTTGTCTCTCTTCCAGTCCCTAGCATAGCACTCTGTACACAATAGGTGCTTAATACATGCTTGCCAAATGTATAAATTTTAAAAATGAATGTTTTCCTGAGAACAAATCGGCTAGCCTGTGGGATTCATTACAGAGAGTAGGCATGGCAGTCATACAAGTAAAGGACAACACTGTGGTCTATTGTCTTTTACTGCAAAGCCTAAAAGATACAATCTTTTAATTACAACTCTGGGTTTCATGGGTATCAGTCAGAAGAGGGAAACAAGAAAGAACCTTCTCTTCTCTTCCTAACTCACTCTTGTGAGGCCTTCAATGGGGGAACTTCCCCTCCACCTTCTGCTTTGGGCTTTGTCTCTGGGTAATTATGGCTTCCAGTAATAAGAATGCTAGGGGAATGGGAGGTAGCCCCAAAAGCCCTTTTCACGTCCTATTCCTTCCTCCTTTGGAGACGAGTGTTACGAGCTCAGAGGAGTTCCTCCATCATGGTTTTCTGAGAGTTACATTTGAAATGGTTTTAAATACATTCTGGGACAGCTGGGTGGTACGGTGGACAAAATGCTGGACTTGGAATCAGGAAGATTCATCTTCCTGAGTTCAAATCTGGCCTCAAACACTTACTAGCTCTATGACCCTGGACAAGTCAGTTAACCCCATTTGCCTCCATTTCTTCATCTATCAAATGAGCTGGAGAAAGGCAATAGCAAACCGCTCCAGTATCTTTGCCAAGAAAGCCCCAAATGGGGTCATGGAGAGTCGGACATCAGTAAACAACAATAAAATACATTGGAGTGCTCTAATGTAATGGAATACTAGAATGCCAGAAAGACTGACAAGCAAGAGGAGTACAAAGAAATATGGGAAGATCTTTATGAAATAATGCAAAAGTGAAAGGAAAATAAATCCGAAAGCAAGAGCATGCACTGACATAGAGAGAGGGGAAGTGAATGAGAATGAATTGACCAAGAATCCTATTGGGCAATTAGAAACTGGTTTGATACTTTAAGTCTTGGTATTAATTAATTTAATCATTTAAATTAATTAATTAAAATGTAAATAGTTACTAAGCAAGTTTAGATGGTTGTAATGATGTTCAATATTAAATTTTTGATGAGATATTTAATAAAAAATAAACTGGTGCCCAGGACTGAACCTGATACATTCCATTTGGGTTCTGAACTGGGGTAGCATACAAGAGGACTGTCACACACACACACACACACACACACACACACACACACACACACACACCCCTTCTCCAAATTCTGGACTCTACCTCTCTGAATTTGTGCCCTCCATCCAAGGGTCTGCTGGAGCTAGCCTGACTGCTCTCAAAGGCCAGTTGTTATATTTGTAGTGTAGTGTAAGCATTTGCACCTTGGAAATTGATTAACTATAAATGAAGGCTGGATTTATCATTCTGCTGTTTGGCTATATGTGAGAAAGTGACCAAAAATGTCAATAATGCAAGTTAAAGTTATAAGTGTGTCTAGCATCCTTTTTTCCCCCTGGAGAGTGAATAATTAAACATTTAACCAACCCTTGCCCCTGCTTCCATTGCTCTATGGTAGATTGGGAGAGTTCGACTTTTGTGACTCTGGGCAGTTACAGTCTCTCTGGGGCTCAGGAGCTACATCTCTCAACAGAAAAGGTTGAATTAGATGATCACCAAATTCTCTTCTGGCTTTTCTGATGTGTGAACCCAAGAAGATTTCTGAAATAAATTAATTCTCAAATTCAGCTGACTTTTTCCTGAGTAACAAAATACCATTTTATAACATTTTTACCAGTCCCACAAGTCTTACTACAAAGTAAAGATTGCATTAACTTTTTGGCTGCTTCCTTGTACTTCATTGCCTCACTGTTGAACAAAACTTCCAGAACTTTTCAGATGAACTACCGTCTAGTCACACTTTCTCCACCCTGTACTTAGGAAGTTGATTTTTTTTCTTAAGTTGTGTGAGATTTTCCATTTGTTTACTTCATCACACTTCCTCTTATTAGATTTAGCTCATCTTGCTAGCCTACTGACACCTCCTCGGGTCCCTGACCTTTTCATCCAATGTATTAAGGTGCCCCTCCCAGTCCCATGTCTTCTATAAGTGTGCTGTCTGGGTCTCTATGAATCAGGGAACCTGGGTTCCTGTAACTTTAGCCAAGTAGCAACCTCTCTGTGCAGGGGTGAGCTAGTAAATGTTTATCAACAACTTTCAGGGGCCAGGGGAAAATGCACATAAGAAAGACTCTTCAGATTAATCTACGTTATTAATATATTTCTTCATCACTTTCTTAAGTCTACAGACAACCAACAAAACAATAAACTAAGCCCTGATCTATAGTGTCTGCTGACTGCTGAGGCATCACTTTTCACACTGAGAATTTAACAATCAACTCTCATGAACCAATATTAGCCACCTCTGGCTAATATCATTCATCGTGAACCAATATCAGCCCCCTGCCTCTGGGCCTCAGTTTCTTCATTTATAAAAAGAATTTGGACTAGATAGTTACTCAGATCTCTTCCAGTTTTGAATGTCTATGGTCCTTTGTATCAAACTGAAGAATTTTAGCATAAATTAATTTTCAAAATTCAGTCAACACTTTCCAGAATATAAAAATGTTGTTCTATGAAACCGTACAGAGCCCATACAACTTCAAAGTGAAAAGCAGTAGTTAGACAATTTTCTTTTTAAAACAATAATGACAAAAATCTTGTCTTAATGTATCCTTGGGAAAACCACTAACTTATGGAGGGAGTCCTCCAGAGAAGGCTATCTCAGGTTCCAGATGATCTGTGGGTCCTTTGCAACCACTTAAAACTACGGCTTACGAGCTCCCACTGGCTTATCTACATTTGTAGTTAGCTAGAGGACACAATTAGTTCAAAACAAAGGCATTTTGTGAAATATCATGAGAAGAGAAGCAGTAAAATCTGGGGCATACTCTCCCACAAATACCCATTCCATCAGTGGAAAGAAGGGACATATGTAGGGAACATATGTGTTACATGCATAGAAAGCCCATCCATCCTTCAAAAACTGTAGGCTCAGCAGTGTCCACCACCAAAACTCTTCTGTTGTTGTTTTTGCTCAGTCATGTCCAACTCTTCGTGACCCCGTTCAGGTTTTCTTGGCAAAGATACTGGAGTGGTTTGCCATGTCCTTCTCCAACTCATTTGACAGATGAGGAAACTGAGGCAAACAGGATTAAGAGACTTGCCCAGGGTCATCACACAGCTAGTAAGTGTTTGAGGCCAGATTTGTACTCAGGAAGATGTGTCTTCCTGATTTCAGACCTGGCACTCCATCCACTGAGCCACCTAGCTGCTCACAAAAACCCTACATTGCTGTATTCTTTAAATTATTTGGGGAGATTCAACATGCTTTCTTTTGCTAAGCAGAAGAATCAAAGCCAAGTACAAAAGTTAAACCCAGGGCTCAAGGTTACTGCCTATCTCCTAACTAACTATATTCCTAGACTTTCATATGTATATCCTCCAGCAACACCTTTTCAGGCTTTGAGCTCACCCTACTTTATGTTAACAATATAGTATTTTCCTTCTTTCCAGAGTTACTATGAAAACGACATTTTATAGAAGGAAGGCCAGAGGGATGCACAGTAAAGCAGGACAACTTTGAAAGTTATATGTTCAATATGTTATATACCAAAAAGGAAAAGCAAATCTATGTAATATAGATTCATATTTTTCATGTACAATCTTTTTTCTGTTCTACTTTGTACATGAAAATGCTAATTGTATTTAGTAGTTAAATCCAGAATATATTTTTAAAAGGAATAAAACAAAATTCTTATAAAAAAAGAACTCCAAGTAGTGAGTTGTCTCTCACTGTGTGTACCCTAGCATAGGTAATCATGATTTTTGTCTTCTCTCCAAACCAAATAATTATATATGGCAAAAGATTATAGCCAATTGTTGTGAGCTAATGTTACTGGGGGGAAGGGGGAGCAGAACACTGGTCCTGGAGCCAGAAGGGCCAGAGTTCAAATCTGACCTCAAACACTTACTAGCTGTGTGATCCTGGACAAGTCACTGAACTTCTGCCAACATAAAACTGGAGAAGGAAATGGCAAACTACTCCAGTAACTTTGCCAAGAAAACCTCGTGGATAGCTGCTCTACAGAGTCACAGAGAGTCAGACATGACTGAACAAATGAACAAAAACAATATTATTGGAGGGGAGGAGAGAGAGAGAGAGAGAGAGAGAGAGAGAGAGAGAGAGAGAGAGAGAGAGAGAGAGAGAGAGAGAGAGAGAGAGAGAGAAGAGAGAGAGAGAGGGAGAGAGAGAGAGAGAGAAGACAGAAGAAAGAAGGAGGAGGAGGAGGACAGGAGAATAGAGAAGGGCTTGGAGATTTTAGGTAACATTAGACCACAGAACAAATTGGGCATCCAGTGAAAAGTAGAAGGTAATAAGAAAGCCAAGGAATTAAAAGAAAGCTAGGCAGCTGGAAAGACATGCTGCTCAGAGATCTAGAAAAACTCAGTCAAGGCTGAGTAGAAACTGGCTGAGTGGATGGGTAGGGGATCGGGGGATTCCTCCACTGGACTAGGGACTTCAAAGGCAATTCTGCATGCTTAGGGAATGGAAACAAAATGGAACTAAGGGAACTACAGGCCTCATAGGACAGAAGGGCCTAGGCTGGGTAGGAATAGGCTAGACTAGGGTGTCCAGACTAAGGATTCACTGAGACTTATCTTCTACCCTGGACTTGAGCCACTTGGCATTGATCAGCTAGTACTCAGTGGGGGTGAGATGTAAAATAGTTAATAGGCAGCAGTCACTTGATTAGAATCCACTTGCTAATGTCCCAGTGAGGGTTGAATACTATGATGTTTTATTGTTTAACATTCCCTTTTCTGTGCGCCCATTCCGTATCTGAATCATATACCCTTCTACTTCCTTCCCCTTACTAGGGAGGACCCCTTAGATTAGAGACAAAAATAGAATTGTTCCTCAGGAATCTGAGCCAAGTTCTGGGGAGCCAAGTAGCCCCAACAAGGAAACAAGCAACCTCATCACAATAAAATCAGGGCAAAATTTGAGGACAAGTAAAGGACAAGGATTGTCGGAAGTCACTAGCCCCACCTCCTTCTCTCCCTTTTTTTTCCCTACCCCCACCACTTCATCCTAACAAATACTAGCTAAGAAGCTTAGAGATCACCTGGTCCAATTCTTTTATTTTACATCTAAGGAAACTAAGTCTCAAAGCAGTGAGACCACATCCGTAACAAGTGGCTATTTGAATCCAAATCTTTTGACTCCAAATCCATTGTTCACTCCCCTACACATTCTATGCTGCATCTTCATTAAGTCATTTCTTGTCCAGAATAAACATTCTCTTCAAATGATCCATGTATAATATTGTTTCCAGTTCCTTCCCCATCTCAGTGACCACTCCAGCTTGTCCCACTCCATGCACTTTTCCTATTATCCTGTAGTTAATGAGTCCAAAGTCATGGGATCAGCTCTTGGTCTGAGTCAAATATCTTTAGAGGGAGGAAAAATAAAATATTTTCTATGACTACAAACTACATCTTCATCCCTAGCCAATCACCTCATAAATGGTCACAAGGGGTATCAGGAGAAAGAGTGCAGATGACTCATTTGTAGACATCCTTCTCCGTTCTTGGGAAGACAACTCAAAGCGGATGCTTGATCGAGGGCAGGGCAGGAACCATCCCTAGATAAGCACAATGCCCTGCGATGACCTAGGGAGGACAGGGCTGGGCAGAGAGCACATGTTCAGTTGACCAAATCTCATTGCCTCCAAACCACTGGGTGGAAAAGGATTCAGAGGCACAGTGGGGTGGCAGGAGATAGAGTCCAGTTGAGCAACTGGAAACATCACCCTTTCATGAGCAAGTTGCCTGCTGACTCAATAACATTCAAAGGAAATGGTAGCTAACAAAAGTTCCCTTTTTGTTCCGTATCTAGCCACATACATTGACGCATAAGTTAACATGGTGTTAGTGAAAGAGAATTTGATGAAGTGTTTCCATATTTGGAACACCAAGGAGTTATTTTCAGCCACAGGGAACTTTGTTTTGTTTTGTTTTGTCTTTTAATAGTCTCCACAATTGAGTAACACACACACACACACACACACACACACACACATAGACACACAAAGGTTGAGGCAAAAATCAGGGCACTAAAGGTAATCTTGCCATTCCCATAACTGTTCTTGTGAGGCCATTATAACTATATGGCATCTGTCCCCACTAGGGGGACAAGTAAAGGCCTTGAAGATATAGATACTATTTCTAGACAATTCTCAATTAAAGGTGGGGGGATGGGAAGGGAGGGAACAAGCATTTTTTAAGCACCTACTATACACCAAGCACTTTATAAATATCCCATCTAATCCTCACAACAACTACATAAGGTGGGTGATATTATCACCAATAATTTACATTTAAGGAAACATCAATCCATGGACAGATGTCCTGTGAGATATCCTCTTTACCGCAACCCAAGTGTACAATGGGAGAGAATGGAGGAAAGGGAAAGACGTCACGCAAGAAATGCAACCTTAGGGGCAGGTAGGTAGCTCAGTGGATAGAGCACTGGCTCTGGAGTCAGGAGGACCTGAGTTCAAATCTGGCTTCAGACACATAACACTTACTAGCTGTGTGACCCTGGGCAAGTCACTTAGCCCCATTGCCTAGCCAAGAAAAGAAAAATTAATTAGAAACTAAATAATTTGATCCTTAAAAAATGAGCAGATCAAAGAACAAACCACAAAAAAGCCAATTATTAAAGAAAAAGAAATGCAACCTTATTTTAACTTCAACTGTACAAGTAACCAGAAAGGCAACTATAATAAAGGGAAAAGATAAAATAAAATTAATTCAACATATAAATATGTTTCATTTTAAAGAAGAGATTTATTGTATACAGCAAAATTGCCTGTAAAGGGCTGTTAACACTGTTGGCTGTCATTCAATGAGTACTCTATTAACTGAACTAGATGACATAGCATATAGAGTATTAGACTTGGACTCAAAAAACCTGAGTACAAATCTTGCCTCCCACACTAACTAGCTATTTGACCCTGGGTAAGTCACTTAACTTTTCTCAGCTGCAGTTTCCTTGTGTGTTAAACGGGGGTGATTATGACTCCTACCCTTTCCCTGGGTCGTTAATGAGGATCGGATCAGTTTATATATATATATATACATATATATATATATATATATATATATATATATATATATATATGTGTGTGTGTGTGTGTGTGTGTATGTGTATTCACACGTATGGATGTGTATACATATATGTATACATAATATATATATATATACATAGACTTTGCATATCTTAAAATGCTATATAAATGCTAGTTGTCATCATTATTATTATTATTCATTACAATCTTGAGACCTGGCAGTGTTCTAAAATGTCTTCTGAATCATCAATTAAATATTACATTCTACATAAGCTTAATTTTCATATTAAGTGCATCTGTTTTATGTTTTTCAACTGGACCCATGATTTTATTGGTATAGGGAACTCCCAGTGTGGACCTTCTCTTCACAATTTGCAGTCTTGGAGAATTGCTTGGAGCACTGAAAAATTAAATGACTCACCTGGGGTCTGAGTCAGTATGGATTAGAGACTGGACGTGAACTTGGGTCTTCCTGATTCTAAAGTCAGTGCTCTATCCATGAGGGCCAATTGCTTCTCTAAGGGATATCATTACCTGGGAAATAGTTAAGCCATGCATATGTTAACTCTCAGTTGGTCACAGTGTTTTATAACTCCATTCTCTAAACTCACCAGATAACAGAGAGCATACTCTGAATTTTTGAAAAGTAGATCCTATTTTTCCTACTGATTTTTAATTCCAATTTAGAGATCTGTTCAGAGTGAGTGTGGGAAACCTTCCAATAAATCGACTTTGAAGGTGTTGAAATGATAATTGAGTGCATGATTGTGCTGGATCCTGAGTACACTAGCAGTGCTGGGTCTGGTAGGAATCCTCGGCACACTGGTTCCATGTTAGGAAGGAAGGTCGGATCTAATGACCTTTCCTCAGTCCTCATCCTTCTTGACCTCTGCGGCATTTGGTACTGACCACTCTCTTCTCCTAAATATTCTCTTCTCTCTGAGCTTTCATGATGTTGATCTCTCCTGGGTCTTCTCCTACCTTATTGACTGCTTCTTCTCCATCTTGTTTGCTGACATCAGGAGCCCTAAATGTGGGTGTCCCCTGTGTTCTATCCTAGGCTCTCTCCTCTTTTCTCTCTACACTTTCTTACTTGGCGACCTCATCAATATACTCCATTTAATTACCATCTTTATAAAGACAACTTCCAATCCCTGTCTGTCCCCTGAGCTGTAGACTGGCACTCAACCATCTGGAACACACTTAAGAAGCCAAGAAGTAGGTGGGGAAAAATCCCTGAGTAGCAAAGAGCTATGAGGACACCATACACACTTCTCCACAGGGGCAGAGGAGGCCAAGAGAACCTTAAGCCCTCTCCTAGACAATGGTGTATAAAATAAGTCACCAGGTTATAGAAGCACTCCACCAATAGTAATGAGAACCGAAAAAAGGATTAGGTAGGTAGCACAGTGTATAGGCCACTGGACCTGGAGTCAGGAAGACCTGAGTTCAAATCCAGCTTCAGACACTGACTAGCTGTGTGACCCTGGGCAAGTCACAATCTCCATTTTTCATCTGTAAAATATACTAAGAAGGTATAGCAAGAATAATAGTTACAACTCCTAATCCCTCCACTCTTCAGGCTGAGGTCCATCATTCCCTTGCACATACGAGGTCCCTGAGAAGAGTGGGCTCCAAGCTTAAAATATAGAATTAGTCAGGGACACACAGAAAACATATGTGTCCCAGGCAGCCATGTGCCAGTAATAAACATTTAATAACCAGCTCTCCAAGAAAAAAAATGAACGCATGGCACACTTTTAAAATTTTTTCTGACTTATTAACATTTTCTGTATCACTTCCTTAAGTCTAGACAATTAACAAAATAATAAGTCAAGCCTTTGATTGGCATCACTTGCTGATTTCCAAGGTGGAAGTGATCACCATGAAATTTTTTTTGGGGGGGGGCTAGGCAATGGGGTTAAGTGACTTGCCCAGGGTCACATAGCTAGTAAGTGTCAAGTGTTTGGTCTGAGGTCGAGATTTGAACTCAGGTCCTCCTGACTCCAGGGCTGCTGCTCTATCCACTGCGCCACCTAGCTGCCCTTCTCACAATGAAATTTTAACAATTGGCTCTTATGATCCCGATCAAGCTGGTTTTAGCATATCCCTGGTTGAGGCAGCTCCCAATTCCTGGCCCTAGAAGTCCTTCTCTGTCTTAATAGAAACCTCATAAGGTTCCTCTTAGGTATTGCTCTCGGTTGGGCTCTGAGGATTATTGGTTTTCATAAGCCTACAGCTAGCATTTCTCTCCACCAGGAAGGATCACAATCTCTGAAGCTAAAATAATTTTGGGAGAAACTGTCTTTCCACCTCTGTCTTGCAGGTGGTTCCTCTGTCACCAGCCACTTATGCTCCAGCAGACGCTTGCTACTGACTCTGGTTGGCGGTTGGACTTCTGATGGTTTTGATGTGTCTCCCAAATTCACCAGTCAACTGGGCACTCCCATCTCAGGATATTCATTCACCTATCAGGAAAGAAGAAACACAAAAGAAACAGAGATAATGCACGCTCAGACACACATGGTGGCCAGTGAGGAGGATGCAGCTAGCTTCTCTCATCCACTCAGTGACTTATTGAAGTCCTCCTTACTTAAAGGCCACCAGGGAAAAGAACAAGAGCTCATCTACTTGAATTTTTTACATGTATAAAAGTCATCAGTCCTTCAATCTCTGAAGCTCATGATGAGGGTCATTCTCATCATATGGCACAAGCCCCTCAGTTACTCGTGGACTAAAGTAGGCTGGGGCAGGTAGGTGGCACAGTGGATGGAATGCCAGGCCTGGAATCAGGAGTTCAAATCCAGCCCCAGACACTTACTAGCTGTGTGACCCTGGGTAAGTCGCTTAAACCCTGCTTGCCTGAGTTTCTTTATCTGTAAAAGGAGCTGGAGAAGGAAATGGCAAACCACTCCAGTATCTCTGCCAGGAAAATTCCAAATGGGGTGCCGAAGAGTCAGACACAACTGAACAATGACCAAAGAAACCTCACCAGGTCTCCGTGTGCTGGCTTGGAATCAGGCAGACACATATGCGTGTATGCTATGTACAGCTCGTCAGGATGGGAAAATCCAAGCATACGTTCAAGACTGTGTTCTCTATGACCTAAGTTTTGAGTTTATCTGAAAAAATTAATAAAATCATTTGAACCCAAAGGGGCCTCAGAAGGCACCCTGTCTAAACCCTACCCAGAGCATGTATTGTCTCCAAAATACCCCAGTCAAAGGGGCAGCTAGGTGGCGCTGTGGATAGAGCACTGACCTTGGAGTCAGGAGGACCTGAGGTCAAATCTGGCCTCAGACATTTGACACTCACTAGCTATGTGACCCTGGGCAAGTCACTTAACTCCAATTGCCTCAAAAAAAAAATCCCAGTCAGGGTGTGACCTGGATTCTTTCTCATAAAGAACTCATGTTCTTATGAAATAGCACATTCCATTTTCAAGTGGCTCTAATTATTACAGAATTTTCCTGCAAGGCCTAAAATGTGCCACTCTGCCGAAACACTTGGTTAACAATGTTATCTGCTAACCACTGATTTGAATCTCCTCTCTAGAACCCAAAGACCAGATTTAATTCCTCACAATAATTGTTTTAGTATTTAAAGAGAATTATTATGTGAAGCAGTATGGTGTGATACAGATAATACTAGCTTTGGACTCAACAGATCTGGGTTCAGATTCTGCTCTTGACTTATTATTCATATGATCATGGGCAAGCTACTTCCTGGGCCTCAGTTTCTTTATCTGTAAAGTGAGAGGCTTGGATTAAATAGCATCAGGTCCTTTGCAGCTCTTGTTCTAGGACCCCATGGTCTTTCCTCAATCTTCTCTTCAGCAGGCTAAATATCCCTAATCACTCTTCTGGTAAGGGGCAGAGGGAAGAAGGGGGAAAGAGGTTCCCTTGAGGCACTGTATTGTCCACAAGCCTGTAAAAAATTCAGAGTGCATTATCTCGTTACCTCTCCTTCATCAAATCTCTAGCTTTCTTCAAAACAGTCATCCTCAGACTTTACAGCCTCATGATCCCTAGGTGGTGGAATGCATAGAGTGGGTGGGCCTACGGTCAGGAAGACTCCAGGTCAAATCCAGCTTCAGACATTCACTAGCTGTGTGACCCTGGGCAAGTCACTTAACCTCTGCTTGCCTCAGTTTCCTGTAAAATGGGGATAATAACATTACCTACCTTGCAAGGTTGTTGTGAAGATCAAAAGAGATATTTGTAAAGCACTTGGTACATAGCAGGCACTATAAAAAATGCTTATTCCCTTCCCCATGTGTGCTTAAAAATTACTGAGGTCTCCTTTCCATTTGTTAAAATTACTGAGCACCACTAAGAGCTTTTGTTGATGTGAACTATATTGATATTTGCCACATTAAAATTTTAAATGGATACAATTTTAAATAGTAATTGATTTTAAAATAACAATAATAAACCCCTTAGACAATAACACAAATAACCTTTTTAATGAAAATACCTATATTTTCCAAAACAAAAATAAATCAGTAGAAGAGTGGCATTGTTTTACATATTTTTATAAATTAATGATTGGCTTAGTTCTCATATCAGTTTCTATATTAAATCTGCTGCGATACAGATTTTTGGCTGAAGTATGTGAACAAAATCTGGCTTCACATGGATATGTAGTTGGAAATGTAGTATTTTAATAGGTAAATAACATCTTAGTATTATTTTGAAAGTAGTTTTGACCTTATAAACCCTTGAAAGGGTCTGGGACTGAGGGAGCCCAGGGGTTCAAAGGATCCCATTTGGAGAATCAGGCTTCAAAATATAGTTCAGGTGGCTCCTCCTACAAAAGGCCTTTCTTTAATCTCATGAAATTGCTTTGTATTACTTTATGTACAGTCTATATTCATTTGCACACATTCTCCACACCTCAATAAAATGTAATATCTTTGAGGGAAAGGACTATTTTGTTCTTGTCTTTGAACCCAAACACCTAACACAGTATTTCCTGGAAAGGACATATCCACCAACTGTCCTATGAATCCATTAGCCATTCCTATGACTTCCATACTCAAACATCCATTCATGACCACCACTCCCTTCTATGGGCAGCAGTC
This sequence comes from Phascolarctos cinereus, assembly GCF_003287225.1. NCBI lineage: Eukaryota > Metazoa > Chordata > Mammalia > Diprotodontia > Phascolarctidae > Phascolarctos > Phascolarctos cinereus. Next base: position 58,877,304 of record NW_027555958.1, read on the forward strand.
CCCTTTTAGAGTACAAAATCCTTGAAGACTGTCTTACTTTTTCTTCTTGTATTCCCAGTCATTTAGTGCAGCGCCTGGAATATAGTAAGCACTTAATAAATACTTTTTTCACTCATTCATTCATCCATAAATGTTTGTTAACTTTAACTGAATTGATCATACTCCCTGCCTCAGAGAAGACTGGTTAGGTTTCTAGCTTGCCTTATTAGAGTCTGGGTAGAAAGGTCAGAGATCAGAGATAGGAAGGTCAGAGACAGAGATCAGAGACAGGAAGGTCTGAGTGGTAGGAATGGAAGAGAGAGCCAAAGAAAAGCTGAAAGAGAGCAAGAAAGGGAGAAGGTGAACAAGGAGCCAAGAGGCTTCTGTTAGTTGTACCTAATTCCTGCCACTCTTAACCAGAGGCTTCCCTTCAAACATGTCAGCAATGCCTTCTGTACTAGAAAGCACTGTTGGCAGATTTCTCCTTATATGCAATTCTTATTCCAAGAAGTCTTACAAGTATCAGTGTTTCCCAGATCCAAGGCTGAGATTCTACACTTTTCAAACATTGAGATCTCACTGTCAGATCTTAAGCCACTTGTCTTCGCCTGATGGATGACAAGCCGGAATATCTTGTGTATTCCCTGAATTTCAAAGTGATGAGGGGCAGCTAGGTGGTGCAGTGGATAGAACACTGGCCCTGAAGTCAAGAGGACCTGAGTTCAAATCTAGCCTCAGACCAAACATTTGACACTAGCTGTGTGACCCTGGGCAAGTCACTTAACCCAATTGCCTAAAAAAAAAAAAGTGATGCCAATAAGGAAATATAGGCTTCCTTAGAGATGAATAGGCTTGCCCTGGATTGGAAAGTAGGAGAAGATATAGAGGGGAGGGAGGGAAGGAAGGAGTAGTGAGAACATTTGCCACTTGATTTGAATTCTTTGGTTTTTCATAGGATGATAGACTTAAAACCAGAAGGCATCCCAGAGGCCATCTCTCATTTTCTAGATGAAGAAACTGAGTCACAGAGTTTGTGATTTGCCCATGGTTATACAGACAGAGGGGGAAAAAAAATTAAATCCAGGTTCTCTGACTCCAAATCCATTGCTATTTCCACTAGGCCATATGGCTTCCTAGCCATTAGTGCTAACTCAAATAGAAAGAATGGCCTTCTTTAGGAGGTAGCTGGTACCCTCTCACTAGAGGTGGTCACAGGCTGAATGACTGACCATCCATCAGAAACATTGTAAAGGGGATTCAAACTATTGGTTTGAATCTCTCTTCTAGTACACAAAAGAGTAAATCTACTTCTTATTAGTTGTTCCAATATATGAAAACAGTTTTCAGGGGAAGCAACATGTTCCATGGAGAGATCCCTAGTTTTGAACTCAAAGAATATGGGTTCAGATTCTGCCTCCAATGTGATAATAATACTGACCTAAGTTGTTTTACATGGTCTCTAAGATCCTTTCCAGGGGCAACTAGGTGTGGGAACAGACAGAGTACCAGGCCTAGAGTCAGGATGACTCATCTTCTGAGTTCAAGTCTGACTATAGACACTTACTAGCTGTGTGACCCTGGGCAAGTCACTTCACCCTGTTTGCTTCGGTTTCTTCATCTATAAAATAAACTGGAGAAGGAAATAGCAAACTACTCCTGCACCTTTGCCAAGAAAACTCCACGTGGGATCACAGAGAGTCTGACACAACTAAAATGACTGAACAGCAGCAGCGAGGTTCTTTGCAACTAAGATTTCCTAATTCTGGTCTAACCAGGGCAGAAGACGGTGGAATTGTCACCTGCCTTAAAAGGACCACACTTCTATGAAAGCAGTCTGAGATCACAAGAGTGCTTCTGGCAGCTGCTTTACCCTGCTGACTCACACTTCACATGTGGTTAAGCCAAACCCCCAAGTTTATGTTGATCCCTGTACTGTGGGATACAAAGTGTTAATGGGTTATAACTTGTGTGACTTCCTCCACCTTTCGCGGAAGATCTCAAAGTCCTTGGCTAAGAATAGAAGCTGACATTTATATAGCCTTTAAGGCTTATCCCCTCCTCCTCCTCAAAAAAAGAAATCATTTGAATATCATAACAACACTACGAGGTAGGTAATTCCTGTACCATCTAGCTTTCAGGGAAAGGAAACCAAAGGATTTGGTTCCTGGTGAGTAGGAAGTGATAGCTGAATCTTGGTTCCTCCTGATTCTTTCTGATACACTATACTATGCATTCACAGCTCATCCTCACCACTTCCAAGAAGGCCAAGGGAACACTAGTGCAAACTGAAGCCTATCCTCACCTTAGCTATCATCCTATACAATTATTTTCAGTTGCTTTCTATAAACTCCCATAGAGTTTTAGCCCAATGCACTGGAGACTTTTCTTAAATTCTTTAGTTCACAGATACCAGTTGTTTCTGGCTGCTTCTGCTCAGGACATGGCCCCTTTTTTCTGCCTAACACCCTTTGTTAGAAACTTCTGTGCCCCATGATTTACAGCCAGGACAGGGAGAGAAAGGGGGAGGGGGAGGTGAAAGGGAAAATTCCATGGCCATTTCTTAGCATCTACCTTCCTGTGACATCAGGGGTGGAAAACGATTCAGACAAACCTGACTGAGATTCTAGCCACCCTTATAAAAACCTGTGGAAGGAAGATGGGAAGAGAGGGAGGAAAGAAGGAAGGGAGGGAAGGAGAAAGGAAAGAAGGAAGGAAGGAAAAAAGGAAGGAAGAAAGGGAGGGAGGAAGGGAGGGAAGCAGAAAGGAAAGAAGGAAGAAAGGAAGGGAGGGAGGGAGGAAAGAAAGTAGGAAGGAAATAAGCATTTATTAAGCACTTACTACATGCCAGGCACTATACTAAGCACTGGGATATAAATACAAGCAAAAAGACAGTCTCTGACCTCAAAGAGCTTACATTCTAATGGGAAAAGACCAAAGGGAACTGGAAAAGACGGGCTTGGGCCCCCCTTACCTGTTTCATTGTTGTCTTAGTAGGTGGGCTATCCTGGGCTGCCCTTGTATGGGTGTGGTTTTGGGCCATTGTCGCAGATTTGGAGATGCCAATGCCTGGGCCCAGTGTGGGAGATGGCATGTTGCCCTGGTGGAGGAGACGATGAGATTACAGTCATCTTTCACACCAATTTTGAAAAGTGAACAGAAAGCTACAAGTGGATGTGCCTAGGCTATAGAGAAGCCTCTCTGTAACCCCCTTTTTCCTCTTACTATAGCTCAAAGACCATTGTGTGGATCTCTAATGACAGCTCTAATTGTATCTTTTTGTGACAGATGCCCCACTGTCACTCAAATATAATAATGCAGCTCTACGAATCTAAGCCTGGTGCCCCCTCGACATGTGGAGCCCCAAAAATGCTAACCCAGAACTGATGTACTTTGTGAGTCACCCTATTTCAACACAGACCCTATCTCTGAGGCTATCTGTCAACCATTGGCTGAGCTCACGCCCATCTGGCAGCAACTCCTCTCAGGCAGACCCTAGTCTGTGAACATTCACTCAGACCTCCAGTTCATAGTTAAACAGTTTATTTAGATCAGTAAAAGCAGGGCAAAATAAAGTATTAGACATATCATTGAATGCAACATTCTACTCACTTCTCAGTCCCAACCCCTTTGCCCTCCCTACCCCCTCCCAAGGCTACCTTTCAGATTGGAATTTATTTCCTCTTTCTTCCTTCACCCAAATGGAAGGAAAGCCAGCCAAGAAGTCCAATGTCTTATCATATTTCTCACATCACGTGGCTGAGTGAGAACAGGACACAGAACATTTAACTTATGATAGGTTGCCACCAAAAAATGGAAGATACGGTAGGAACTTGTAATAATTCTCTTGGCTTCAGCAGCACAGGTGACTGGGGAAGCAGCATTATCAGTTCAAATGCCCAGAAAATGTAACTCTAACCCTAAAAAGATGGAAAGGAAGGACTGACTCTATGCCTGAAACACTAGCATGGAAAGGAGACACTGATTAGATACCCTAAAGGTTACTGACATAGGGAGCCCTGCTTGACTGTCACAGATAGAAGGCCAGCAAGGAACAGGGGGTAGGTATAATCATGGTATAGCCCCTGCTGCCATTTCTTTTTCTTCCTTCCCCTTGAATCCTCACCTGTCACTCCTATGTCTTGTTCTACATTCTCTAGCCAAACCAGTCTAGTCTAGGCTGACACCAAAGGCACATTATGCCCAGCATTGGCAATTTTTGTGCAGATGCTTATCTCTGAGGACCTGATATCATGTCCCAATAGAAGCAAGCCCTGAATCCTCCTCTCAGTAGCAATTTGGTATCCCTTGAAATTATATGGAGTACACAGGAATATCAGAAAGCATACATAATATATTTAATGAATGCATGTATAACAATCATTGGTTATTATCCAAACTACAAAGTACACGTACAGGTTCCTCAAACAATGGATCATAAGATTATAGATCCAGATCTGGAAAGGACCATGGAGGTCATTGAGTCCAACCCCTTCATTTTACCAATGAGAAAACTGAGGTGATTCGCTCAAGCTTACACAATTAGTGAGTGTCAGAGGTAGGATTCAAACCTAGGTCTTTCTAACACCAGATCTAATGCTCAGTCCACTACTCCATGCTACCTCTGAGAATTATACTCAGCAAGCACGAACAGCATATGCAAAAACATGATGTATAGCATACAATCAAGAGATAACTCTAAGAACTCAATATATAGTATCATATAACAATATTATATGTAGTAACCAAACACGTAAGACATTAAGAACCTTGATGCATATACATTTAGAATTAGCATGTATAACATTAGCATTTTAGCGTATATACCCAGGAAGAATCATGCAACAAAAATACAATACATGAAATACTACATTTTAGTTGCATATAAAACATATCATATAAATCCTAATAGTGGATGTCATCTGGCTACATGGGTATTCACTGTAACTATTACACCCTGAGCATTTTAAATCAACTTGGTCACTGGATAGAATTTCTAATCTATCCTATTTTCAGTTCTCTTTCCTTGGTATAGTTCAGAGGTGGGGAACCTGAGGCCTGGAGGCCACATGTGACCTTCTAGGTCTTTGGATGCGGCCTTTTGACTGAGTTCAAATTTTACAGAACAGATTATTTTATTAAGGGGCTTTGTTCTGTGAAGTTTGTTCTCAGTCAAAGGGCCACACTTGAGGACTTAGAGGGCCACAGGTTCCCCCCCTTCTTCCCCCCCATATAATTAAATTTCTTAGACATCTGAATGTTCTAGATTGACTGTCAGGATCCTCTAGCGCTACCAATGGCCTCCCTTTTTAGGAGCCCCCACAGCTGAAATATTAACCAGGGAAAGGATAGCCTGGATCCAGCCCCACTCCTGCGCTGTGCAAAGACCTCTGTGGTTTTCTCTTACCCTCTGGAGTGTACCAACATTTTCTAAGAGTCTGTCTGCAGCTGGCAGCTAGGAAGTGTTGTGGATAGAGTGCTAAGCATGTAATCAGGAAGACCTGAGTTCAAATCCACCCTCAGATCCTTACTAACTATGTGACTCTGGGCAAGTCAGCTAACCTCTGCCTATATCAATTTCTTCAGCCATAAAATGGAAATAATAATAGCTCCTACCTCCCAGGGTCGTTGTGAGGATCAAATGAGATGATGTTTGTAAAGTACCTGGCACATAATAGATGCTTTAAAAATACCTTCCCAGTGGAGTGAGTCCTTCTTCTTGGAAGCCATTTAGCTAACTCTCCATGGTTCTTTTCCTCCTGGTCCCCAAGGATGTGACCAACTCCTTGGCGGACAATAGGTAATTGTAATGAACTGTCTTTGAAAGGCCATGATCTGTGGCTAGATGATAAACTATCCTTTGCTCAATCTTTCAACCTCTTGGTATGGGATGGCTTCTCATCAGTTTGCTGTCTTGTGTCTTCCCTGCACACAAGACTTTTAAGTATAACTCTATCCCCTTGGTGGAGTTCTTGACAGTGAACATGAACATTATACCATTGCTTGGTCTTATATCAGAGTTTTCTGCAACTGAAGCCATAGATGGGCAACAAATTTCTTTCAGGTGATCTCTCACCCAAGAGATGAACAGACTTAAGTTTCCACAGCATCCCCATCTTCTGCAATTCTAAAGCATAATCAGTGGGCAAACATAGATCTCTCCCAAACATCAACATGCATGTGGCAAAATCTGTCGTATTCTTGTTGGCATCCTATGTGTGCACTAAAAGCACCACATGTTGGCTTCATTAAACCTTATGTTCAGGCCTTAGACCCCAGCATGGTCAGTAATCTGATTAAAGTGCTTAGGCAGCAGAACTCCTGTCCTCAAGTAGCTTATTCTCAGAGTCTCCACCTTGGGCTTCCAGAATACATCCTTGCAAGGAAAATGGACTTCTCCCACAATGACTTGGTTACTGTAAAAGGTTTCCATTTCCTGGTTGGATATAACTGCATATGCCTGGTGAAATGATCTATCGGCCCTAAGCTAATGCATGTATACAAAGGACACCTGCAGAAACTTAATACCTATACAGTTAGTTTTGACATGGTTAGTATTAGCATTTTAACTTATTTACCCAAGAAGCATTACACCACGAAAATACACCATGCAACATCATATGTATGGGTCATACGCATCTTCCTATTTCATATTATTTCAGTCTCCTGCTAGACGTAAAAGGTCTATCCACACGAGATCAAAGGGTTTTCAAGTACCTAAGATCTCTGGATAAATTATATAAGTCAGTAGAGTTTCTCTTTGAACACACACCTTGAGGATAGCTGCTGCCAGCTTGGACTAGTAGAGGGTGCTCTATTTGGCCCAAGAGTCACCTCAGAATCCAAAATCATCAGCTAGTGCTTTCCTGGCTATAGAACTAAATAACTTGGGCAGCTTCCTCATACCATGTGTGGGATTGGTTTCAGTCTGGCACAGCCCTGCTTTGTGAAGCACCAACTTCTACCATTCTCTCGACTGTGGGGTGCCCTCTGGTGAAGGAAGCTTGAATCCTCATAGATCACGCCCTCCTTCTTGGCATGCATCACTTCTTATAGTTCTTCATCATTCAGTGGCTCCCATCATCAGTTATCCAAGGACAGCTGAGGCATGGAAGGTTGGTTCAACACTAGAAAGTTCAACTGATGGCACATTCTGCCTGCTGCCCCTGAATTTCAGCACTGTGTCAGTGGTCTGGCTCCCTGAAGGCTCCATATTGTCTTCATCCCTTCTATGAGTGTCTTCTCATGAAGCACCTACTACATGCCAGGTGCTAAGAGCTGGAGATACAAATACAGAAAAAGACAACCCCTCCCCTCAAGGAACTTACAATCTAATGAGGAAAGTCAGTAAATGAAAGAAGGCTGAAAAGAGGGGAAGGAGATAACGCCATATCACCAGAGCATCAGATTCATGAAGCCTATGAATAGGTCACCTGTCCCTACGATAACATTCTCAGGACAGTAGCACTTGCTGAAAGAATCGGAAATCGAAGGGTTGCCCATCAATTGCAGAATGGCTGAACAAGTTGTGGTACATGATTGTGATATAATACTATTGTGCTATAATAAATGACAAAAGGATGGTTTCAGAAAAACCCGGGGGGAGGGCAGCTAGGTGGCGCAGTGGATAGAGCACTAGCCCTTGAGTCAGGAGGACCTGAGTTCAAATCCGGCCTCATATATATAAAACACTCACTAGCTGTATGACTCTGGGCAAGTCACTTAACCCCTATTGCCCTCACCAAAAAAAAAAAAGGTAAACGCAGAAAAACCTGGGAAGATTTATATGAACTAATGCAAAGTGAAGTAGGCAGAACCAGAAGAACCTGCACACAGTAAAAGCAATAGTGTAAGGATGATGAACTGTGAAAGACTTAGCTACTCTGATCAAGACAATGATCCAAGGTAATTCAAAGGCCCCACGTTTAAAAATGCTATCTACCACCAAAGAAAGAGAGCTGATGAACTCCAGAGAAAGATCAAAGCATACCTTTTTTATTGTCTTTATGTTTATTGTTTTATTTTGTTTGTGTTTTCTTTTGTAACATGACTAATAGGGAAATACATTTGGCATGACCTCACATGTATAAACAAAATCAAAGTACTTGCCTTCTCAAGGAGGGGGGAGAGGAGGATGGAGAGAGAGAAGTTGGAACTCAAAATTTTTAAAGAGACAGTTTTCAAATTTACATGTAATTGGGACATATTTAACAACAAAAAATTTTAAATAAGAGAAATTTTACTTGCTAAAATCAGAGTGAGCTAGAGCCAGTCTCCATCCCTGGCAGGCATCACCCAAATTGACATCAATGGATTGTTTCTGTCTACACTTAAATTGGGCTCCATATATACAGTCTCAGAACTTATTAATGGCAGACCAGCTCAAAACTAAGGACTCCAATTTGTGGGTGGGATAATGGGCTTCATTGTCAATAAATTGTCTATTGGCAAAGGCATTTGGTTTCTGGTGGCTTCCAGCTCTCCTGGAAGAAAATTGTGCCTACACGTTTAAGGCTTACCTCAATATACAACACAAAAGATTTGCTTGGATCTGTCTAAGCCAAAAAAGGTTCTTTTTTTTTTTTTTTTTGGTTTTGTTTTGCTTTTTTTTTCTTTGCTAGGCAACGGGGTTAAGTGACTTGCCCAAGGTCATACAGCTAGTAAGTGTTATGTGTCTGAGGCCAGATTTGAACTCAGGTCCTCCTGAATCCAGGGCCGGTGCTCTATCCACTGCCCCACCTAGCTGCCCTGCCACACAGGGTTCTCGAATGAGGCAATTGACCAAGTCCTTAAAAGACTCATGCCAATGATCTCCAATTGGTGACAGTTCATGCCAAATTGTCACTTCTTCCCTGCTGCCTTTGATTATTCTCAGCCACATATCCGTAAGCAAGATCATTAATCCTTCACATATGGTTGAAAGTAGTTACCAATTGGTTTAGTTCATGAAGATTCTTTGTAGGTGGCCAGCTGACAAGCACTTCTATCTTCTTAGGGGTTAACCCCTAATCAACCAGACCAAAATTATTAAGTGCCTGCCATGTTAATCAGGTTCTATGTCAGGTCTGGGGAGACAAAGACAAAAGTTAGACTGTCCCTTCCCTCAAAGAGCTTATACGCTATCTGGAGACTCAATATGTACATATATGTAGATACTATATACACATATATGTGTGTGAGAGATATCTATATCATCTATGTGATGTATACAAGGTAATTTTTGGAGGGAGAAGAGAAAACTATTAGCAAATGGAAGGATCAGGAAAGGCTTTATGCAGAAGACAGCAGTTGAGCCTGGCCTTGAAGAAAACTAGAGATTCTAAGAGGTTAGAAGTACATGGGGGAAGTGCACTGGGATGTGAAATGGAGTGTCATGCACGAAGAGCGATAAGAAGGCTAATTTGTCTGGATTGATGTATGTGTGAAGTGGAGTGGTGTGGAATCATTATTCCACATCAGAAAGGTAGTATGTGGTCAGATTATCAGAAGCTGTAAATGCCAAACAGAACTTTATATTTGACCATGAAGGTAATAGGGAATCACAAACATTTTTAAAGTATGGAATTACACAATCATACACCCTTTTGGAAAATCAGTTTTGTGAAGGATGGACAAGAATGGGAGAGAGACTTGAGGCAGAGTTCAATTCAGAAATTATTCCAATAGTCCAGAAGAGAGACAGTAAGAGTCTAGACTAGAGCAGTCACATCAGGAGTGGAAAAGAAAAAAAAATGCAAGAGATGTCATGGAGGCAGAAAAAGCAAATTTTGGCAAGTCACTAGATACGTAGAGTGAGTGAGAGCAAGGACTGGAGAATGCCACTAAGGGCAAGAGCTTGGATGACTTTAAGCATAGTGGTTCTCTCAACAGAAAAAGAGAAGTCTGGGGGGTGGAGCCAAGATGGCGGCATGAAAGCAGTGACTTGCTTGAGCTCTCTCCCAAACCCCTCCAAATACCCATAAAAAAATGGCTCTAAACAAATTCTGAAGCAGCAGAACCCACAAAAAGACAGAGTAAAACAAATTTCCAGCCCAAGACAACCTAGATGGTTGATCGGAAAGGCATATCACACCATGTGGGTAGAAGAGCATAGTTTGGCGTGGGCACGCAGGCCGCAGCAAACCTAGAGCAGGCCTCAGAGGACTGAATCACGGGCAGCTGTGACGGCTTCCAGACTCCTCAATCTGCAAATGTCAAAGACAACTTAGAAGGTCAGTGGGAAAAGTCTGTTTTTGTGGTGAGAGAAGAGCTAGGTCAGAGCCAGTTCCAGAGCGCAGAGCGAGGGTGCCAGGGCGGTGGCTGTGTCCTGAGCTTCTGGCCCACAGACTGAGGAGGACTCAAGTGGCCGATCAGAGGGGGACTGCAGGGATCTCTTTGCTGGTGCTGAGGCAGGAATCTCTTGCTTTGCCCTTGCTTGGATCTGGGTCACAGCTCTGGGTGGCGGTCCTGGGGTAAGGAGGAGCACTGGCGCCGTGGAGCTTGTAGTGGTGATGTAGAGGAAACCCTCCTCACAGTTCCAAAAGAGAAAAGACTGCTCGTGGCCGATCACTCAAAGACCAGAGCTCAGGCCAGGAAAAGAGTAAATACCTCGACCCTTATCATACCACCTTGGAAGAACTTAAAATTTACACGTCCCTAGAAGTATCTCTGAAAACAGCTATACAAACCCCCAAAGCTTGGGACAGTACATTCTCCACATTGGAAGAAGACTTTTACCTTAACAAAGAATTTAAAACTCAAGTAGTTGGCTGGGATCATGAGCAAACCTCGCAAAAAGAGTCAGACTATATTATCTTACTTTGATGACAAAGAAGATCGAAACATACAACCAGAAGAAGACAACAAAGTCAAAGCTCCCACATCCAAAGCCTCCAAGAAAAATATGAATCCTCCCAGGCCTTGGAAGAGCTCAAAAGGGATTTTGAGAAACAAGTAAGGAAGTAAGGAAAAACTGGGAAGAGAAATGAAAGTGATGCAAGAAAATCATGAAAAACAAGTCAACAGCTTGCTAAAGGAGACCCAAAAAAATACTGAAGAAAATAACACCTTAAAAAATAGCCTAACCCAAATGGCAAAAGAGGTCCAAAAAGCCAATGAGGAGAAGAAATGCCCTAAAAAGAAAAATTGGCCAAATGGAAAAGGAAGTCCAAAAGATTACTGAAGAAAATACTTCCTTAAAAATTAGAATAGAGCAATTGGAAGATAGTGACTTTATGAGAAATCATGACACAGTAGAACAAATCCAAAAGAATGAAAAATTAGAAAACAATGTGAAATATCTCATTGGAAAAACAACTGACCTGGAAAATAGATCCAGGAGAGAGAATTTAAAAATTATTGGACTATCTGAAAGCCATGATCAAAAAAAGAGCCTAGACATCATCTTTCAAGAAATTATCAAGGAAAACTGCCCTGATATTTTAGAACCAGAGGCAAAATAGAAATTGAAAGAATCCACTGATCCCCCTGAAAGAGATCCCCAAAGGAAAACTCCTAGGAATATTGTAGCCAAATTCCAGAGTTCCCAGGTCAAGGAGAAAATATTGCAAGCAGCCAGAAAGAAACAATTCAAGTATGGTGGAAACACAATCAGGATAACACAAGATTTAGCAGCTTCTACATTAAGGACCGGAGGGCATGGAATATAATATTCTGGAGGGCAAAGGAGATAGGATTATAACCAAGAATGACCTACCCAGCAAAATCGAGTATAATCCTTCAGGGGAAAAAATGGTCATTCAGTGAAATAGAGGACTTTCAAGCATTCTGGATGAAAAGACCAGAGCTGAATAGAAAATTTGACTTTCAAATACAAGACTCAAGTGGAACATGAAGAGGTAAACAGGAAAGAGAAATCATAAGAGACTTATTAAGGCTGAACTGTTTACATTCCTGCATGGAAAGATGATATTTATAACTCATGAGACCTTTGTCAGTATTAGGGTAGTGAGAGGGGAAAAAGCATATGTATATATGGATAGATAGATAGATAGACAGACAGACAGATAGATAGATAGATAGAGGCACAGGGTGAGTTGAAGATGAAGGGGTGATATCTGGAGAATAAAATTAAGGGTGAGAGAGGATTATACTAGGAGAAGGAGAAAGGGAGAGGTAGAATGGGGTACATTATCTTGCACAAAACAGACAAGAAAAGGTTCTTACAGTGGAGGGGAAACAGGAAGGTGAGAGGAAATGAGGGAATCTTATTCTCATAGGATTTGGCTTAAGGAGGGAATAACATACACACTCAATTGGGTATGGAAATCTGTCTTACCCTACAGGAAAATAGGGGAAGAAGAGGACAAGAGAGCAGGGGGGTGATAGAGAGAAGGGCAGATTGGGAAAGGGGTAATCAGAAGGAAGTACTTCTGAGGAGGGACAGGGTCAAAAGAAAGAATAGAATAAAGGGGGGCAGGATAGGATTAAGGGAAATAGAGTTAGTTTTTCACAACATGTCTGCTATGGAAGTGTTTTGCATAACTGCACATGTATGGCCTGTATTGACTTGCTTGCCTTTTCAGTGAGGGTGGGAGGAAGGGAGAAAATTTGAAACCCAAAGTTTAAAAAAAAATGTTTCCACATGTAACTGGGAAATAAGAAATACAGGAAATGAGGTACAGAAATCTATCCTGCCCTACAGGAAAATAGAAGGGGAAGGGGATAAGAGAAGGGGGGGAGAGATAGAAGGGAGGGCAGACTAGGGGAAGGGTATTCAGAATGCATGCCATCTGGGGGGGGAGGGGCAAGATGGGGTGAAAATATGGAATTCAAAATCTTGTGGAAGTAAATGTTGAAAACTAAAAATAAATAAATTTATATAAAAAAAGAGAAGTCTGATAGAGGGGCAGGTTTTAGGGGGAAATTCTGTTTTGGACATGTTAAATTTGAGATGCCTGTGGGAAATCCAGTTAAAAATGTCCAAAAAGAGCAGTTGGTGATTTGGGAATAAAGCTGAAGAGGGAAATTAAAGCTAGCTGTATACATCTGGCAACCATTTATCCAGAGATGATCATTCAACCAGGGAAGACCACCAAGACAGGATGTATAAAGAGAAGACCCAGGACTATGCTTTGGGATATACTCACAATTTGAGAATGTGATCATTTAGCAAAGGCAACTGAGGAGGAGTGGTCAGAGGAGCAGGAGGAAAACTAGTTTCAGAAAAGCCTGGATGTGAAAGAGGCAGTGTGTAGGAGGAGAGAATGGTTGTTGTTATTATTATTCAGTCATTTCAGTCAACTGCCGTCTTCAGTATAAAGTCTTTTCCAATCCTTCCATTTGCTAGTGGTTTTCTCCTCTCCTTCCAAAAATTACCCTGTATATATCACATATATGGTATAGATATCTCTCATATGTGTATGTGTATATAGTATCTACCCATATGTCCATCCACTGACTCTTCATGACCCCATTTGGGGTTTTCTTGGCAAAGATACTGGAGTAGTTCACCATTTCCTTCTGCAGCTCATTTTACACATGAGAAAACTGAAGCAAATGGGGTTGAATGGCTAGGTTACACAGATAGTAAGTGTCTGAAGCCATATTTGAGCTCATGAAGATGAGTCTTCCTGACTCAGGACAGGCACTCTATCCACTGTACCACCTAGAAAAATGGGTAAACAGCAAAATTCCCCCTTACTATCAAGGGCACCACCATCTTCCTAGTCTCCAAGGTCTAAGTGTCATCCTCAAGACCTCTTTTGCACTGACTTTACATATTCAATCCATTGTCAAATCTTATCATTGCTACCTTTATGACATCTCTCATATGTGTTCCTTTATCTCTGTACTTACGCAATTACCACCCTAGTTCATCCTCTCATCACTTATCCTACTTCTCTGTGTTTCCTTCTGAACTTCTTTTTGTTCTATTCTGTGCACAAAACACACACACAAACACACAAGTAACTTTTCTTCATTGATCTTCTAGAGTTTTGTATGTCAGAGTTAAGTGTAGGTAATTTTTTTTAAAAGGAGTTTGGTTAAGAAAGGATGGACAATCAGGCAGCCTACATTTTCAGTACTCACTATCACAGATACAAGAGGTCCTATTAGGCCAAGTGGAAAGGATACAAGAGAAATTGTTAAGCAAGGCACAGCTTGGGTGTCTCAGGGTCTGGAACAACCCTCATTCCTGACTCCAGACTTGTTTCCCAATGCTAGTCTCGAGCATTCAGCTTCTAGTGCACCAACTCTACACTCCTCTCCTGAGTGTGCCCAGTCAATCAACAGAATTGCTCTGTCATTCTAACTGTGTTCTGTTAGTGGTTTGAGCACCAGGCTGCTGTAGCCACTGATTCTACAATTCTCTGTCTCTCTAAGAGGAAAGGTTCTGCCAATGTTCTATTTCTCAGTAGATTTGCCATGAGTTCCTGCTTCTGAATCTTGTCAACCAAGGGTGGCATCTCACTTTGTCTCCATGGCCCCTGCATGAGTCAGGGCCATCATGGAGTCAGATGAAAGAAGCCTTCTTCATCATAGACCCTCACTTCCTTCTCCCTCCTTTCTAAACTTTGCTCAAAGAATTTCATTCTCTAAAGCAAATCTGACATAACCTGCTCTCCAGCTTCTTTAAGTATAGTCAAGTGTGCCCACTCAGAGGTTCCTTTTGCCCAGCAACCCAGTGGGAGCTGAGTCCCACTTGGGAATGTCCAGCTCTTCTGCCCTTACCGATTCTTTGGCAACCAATGTTTGGAACAACCTTGCCCCACAAAGTTTCAGAGGGTTTCTTTCACTCCTACTGAGAGCTATGAATAGACCATATCTAGGTTTACTACAGGGACTCTACTTCAACAAGTACTTTGTTTGCAAGCATTCACAAGCAGCAGGCAACAAGCATTTATTAAGCTATAACAGGCACTATGCTAAAAAACAGTCCCTGACCTCAAGAAGCTTATCTTCTAATAGGGGAAGACAATACATAAAAGGAAGCTGAAAAGGAGAGAAGGTATCTGCAAAGTTCAGAGAGTCAGGAGGCCCACTGGGAGGGAAGGAAGGAAGGAAGGAAGGAAGGAAGGAAGGAAGGAAGGAAGGAAGGAAGGAAGGAAGGAAAGAAACAAACATTTATTAAGCATTTAGTATGTGCCAGGCACTGTACTAAATGCTTTACAAATATAAATTTGATCTTCTCAACAATCCTGGGTGGTAAATGCCATTATCATCCCATTTTACAGGATGGGAAACTGAGGCAGGTGGGGGTGAAATGACTTACCCAGGGACACACAGCTAGGGTCTGAGGCTGCATTTGAACTCAGATCTCCTTTAATTCCAGGGCCAGTGCTCTATCCACCACACGACCTAGCTACCACTGGATAGGTGGCTTTATTCCTAGGGAAATAGAACATGGCAAGCCTGAGCCTGTCCTCAAAAAGGAGATTAACATGGCTTCCCATCAGCCACCACCCTTCTTCTATATCAGCCTCTTGCCTCTGCTATGGCATTTCAGTGGTCTATAGTAACCAGAATGCAAACATCTCT
Organism: Phascolarctos cinereus; assembly: GCF_003287225.1. Classification (NCBI taxonomy): domain Eukaryota; kingdom Metazoa; phylum Chordata; class Mammalia; order Diprotodontia; family Phascolarctidae; genus Phascolarctos; species Phascolarctos cinereus. The sequence goes on from NW_027555958.1 coordinate 58,892,760, forward strand.
CCTGCAGGGGGATGAGGATGCTCCTCTGAACAGGTCCTTGGTTCTTTGAATTTGCACTAGCAGGCTTACAGTCTAACCTCAGGCTGGCCTTCTGCTGCCAGAACTGTGTTAAGCCTCCTTGATATCTCCTCATCCTCAGTGGGAGGTCTAATAACTAGTTTCCAGACTCCCTACACACACACACACACACACACACACACACACTTCACCCCTGACTTTTATCTCTCCAGGGATGCTGGAATGTACCACTAATTCAGATGGTTTACATAAGACAGAAGCTTCTTTGTGGGACTTTTTGTACACTTTTAAAACTACCTCACATCTCCTCCAAGCTGTCCATGGCATCACAAGCCATTTTCAATATCTTTTTGCCCTAGTCAACAGGCACCCCTAAAACTAGGTGTCCCTGGTGAGGATTCAATCCCACGGATGGGCATCAGTATTCCAATGACTAAACAGCCCCAGCGCACACTGCACAATGTCAGTACTTCATCATTCAACAAAGCAATAATGTTAACACTTACACAAAAATGCGATAATGTAAACCCACAAGACACAAAACACTCAAGCCTGGGTGACATCAGAGTGGTATTTTACTGCTGTGAGAGGACTAGGAAGTCACAGCTGGTCTGTTCAGACCAAACCAGATCCAGGTGTGGTCTTGGCCACTATGTAAGCCAGGTAGAACATGGCCTAGTACTGATATTCACCCCACAGACACATTCCTTACACTCTCCTTGTTTCCTCTGGCTCCCCTGTCAGAGCTCCCCACCTCTGGGAGTTGTTTTAACCCTCAAGCTCTGTTTGGTATGAGTTAAAGCACCATTAATAAAGGTTTCTTGCTTTGAGCATCTCTGGAAGGACTGCTTGTTTTGTGAAAGCCTCTTTTAAGTCTAAAGATTTCTGTGGCAACATAAAAAAATAATGCACCAGTCAGGCTTTCCCTCTGGTATCTTTCATCTTCTACATGAACAAATCGTGTGTGTGTGTGTGTGTGTGTGTGTGTGTGTGTGTGTATTTCCAAAATGCAACCCATTCCACTTTCTTGCTCTTTTTAAGTTCTAGGTCCAGATCATTTTCCATTTGTTCTTCCTGTCAAAGATAGATGGATGGATAAATACATACATACATACACACATATACATACATACATATATACATGATTGAGATAAAGACAGAGAAATATAGAGATACATAGAGACAGATACACACCTGCATGCAAGCATGCATACATCCATCTTAACTCAGTGAGATGCCCATCCAATTATCTATTATAGTCTGGACAATAGGCATTCTTATCCACGTAGTTTTTCCTGTGTGAATTATTAGGCCGATCTCTCGTAAATGGTCACGGATCTCACTTGAAAAGGTACTGTAGTAGGGCTTAAGCAAATAGAACAATATCATTTACAAACTACAGAGAATTTCATTATCTGTGGACAACCTCATCTTCCATTTGGATTTATCCACCGCCTTTTCACTATCTTCCATGACAATGGCAAATGCCTTTGGTGCATATCCATTTACCTACTTCATGCCTCACTTGATATTGATTTTCAATGACTGAAAGATCATTAAACAAAATGATATTAATGGTTCTGTTTTTCATGGGATTTTGTATGATCTTAACAAATGCACAGGAGATATGTTTTTGGAGAAGCCTTCAAGGTCACATTTTGCTTTACTGAGCCAAATGCTTTTTTGTCATAAACAAGAGGAAACAGTGGGCTCTTATGTTTCTTTTCACTTTTCATTCAATTGTGTGACTGAAAATGTAGATAGAGGGGGCAGCTAGGTGGTGCAGTGGATAGAGCACTGGCCCTGGATTCAGTAGGACCTGAGTTCAAATCTGACCTCAGACACATAACACTAGCTGTGTGACCCTGGGCAAGTCACTTAACTCCATTGCCTAACCCCCCCCCAAAAAAAAGTTTAAAATAAAATGTAGATAGATATAGAAAATGTCCGGCAAGCCTGTTTTACACTTATGCTTTAATGCCTTCCATGTGTATATAGACCATTCTCATGAAGATTTTGTAAAGACGAAAAAAAGGAATATTGATTGATAGCTGCTGATGTCTTCTCAGTTGCCTTCTTTGTTGATGTGATTATCTGTAATCTTTTCAATCCTTTTGGAAGCTTTCCTCCTTTAAGATATCTTGAAATCCAATCCCTGGCTGCCTTTAAAATTCTGTCACGTCTAGGACAGAGTTTTTGTGTAAATATTTAACCAGATCCAGCCATTCTTCCCAGTTTCATATTCTGAAAAGCTATTTCCACATCCTAATAAGAGTATACCAGGTGAGATAGTCCACATATGGCAGTTAGATTGCCTCAATGATGAAAATCAATAATTGTACAAACATTGAGGGATCAATCCCATTTCACATTTATTTGTTGGCCTTTCCGTTTTGCTTACAAATGCTCTTGAAGGCAACATGATCTATGCAAACTCATTTCCTTCTCTTTGACATTTGATTCATAATCTTACGCCATCCCTCCCTATAATGTTTTGCAATTGGGCTTCCATTCCAACTTAATTTCTCTTCATTTCTCCTTGCTAGCTGTCTTCTCACTCTGGAGAAACTTCTGTGCTCAGGGCCCACTCTCCTGATCAGAGGCTGCCTGCCCAGACCCACTATTTCAGGAGGAAACTTATCTATGTTTTATTTCCACTCAACTTTCTGGACTTTCTCAACAGCCACCTCATCCCCTTATCCAGCTCATTTTCACTATTAGAATGTAAGCTCCTTGAGGGGAAGGACTATTTTGCTTCTTATATTCTATCACCACCACTTAGTACGATGCACAGAATATTGTTAAGTGCTTAATAAATGCGCTTTCCCTGTTGCCTGCAAACAAGTCCGTGTCTTTCCCATCCTTAAAATATCTTCACTTGATCCTATTACACACTCTCCTTAGCTATACTCTATATGTATGTGTGTATATATACATATATAGAGAGATCTAAACTATACTCAATATCTATATCTATACACATGTATATACATATATACATATATGTATGAACACATATTTATATACACATATATGAATATACATATTTACACATGTATGTACATATATGTATGAATATACAGATTTACACATGTATGTACATATATGTGTGAATATACATATTTACATACATATTTACACATATATACATGCATATATATATATATGGCCAAGGTCCCCGCACTGTATCCATGGCCATCTCTAGTCCTCCTGATCTACATTTTGCCACTGGACCCAGATGGCTCTAGAGGAAAAAGTGAGGCTGGTGACTTTGCACAGTCCTCCTTCACTTAAATCCAATTCACTTCCACATCTTGGCATCATCTCCCTGATGTCATGGTCCTCTTCAAGAACGAAGGACAAAAAACAACAACAATCTATACTGCTCTTCCCAGCTAATCTCCTTGAAGTGGCCATCTACACTTGCTGTCTCTACTTCCTTTTCTCTTACCCTATTCTAAACACTCTGCAGTCTGGCTTCTAACCTTATCGTACAAATGGAACAGCTCTCTCATAAGTTACCAATGACTTCTTAATTTCCAAATCGAATAGACTTTTCTCAGTTCTCATCCTCCTTGGCCTCTCTGCAGTCTTGGTGGCTATCAATCCCCCTCTTCTCTTGAATACTTTCTCTGCTTGGATTTTTGTGACATTGCTCTCTTCTCGTTTTCCTACTTATCATACCACTCTTTCTCACTCTTCTTTGCTGGCTTATCATTCTTATCATGGCTCTTAAATATGAGTTTTCCTCAAGGCTCTATCCTAAGTCCCCTTCTCTTCTTCCTCTGTATAATCTCTCTTGGTGAGCTCATCAGTGGTCATTCAATTATCATCATAGTGAGTTCAACTATCATCTACATATAGATGACTCCTAAATCTACATATCCAACCCTAGTCTTTCTCTTGACCTCCAGGCCTACATCACCAACTGGCATTAGGATATCTCAAACTAGATTTTCCCAAGCGTCTCAAACTCAACATGTCCAAAACAGATTTCATTATCTTTTCTCCAAAACCTTTCCGTCTTTCAAAATTCCTTGTTACTGTTAAGGGTGCCACCATTAAGGCATCTCATTATACTGGAAGCTCCTTGAAGGCAGAAACTGTCTTTTGCCTCTTTTTGTATCTGCAGCATTTGGCAAGGTGCCTGGCACATAGTAGGCACTTAATAAATTGCTCAATTGATCCTCCTAGTCTCTAAGTCTTGAAATCTTATTGTCATCCTTAATTCCTCTCTTGCACTCACTCCACATGTTCAATCCATTGCCAAGTCTTGTCATTGCTACCTTAACAATATCTCTGAAATACGTCCCCTTCTCTCTACTCACACAGCTACCGCTGTGGTGCAGGCCTTCATCAGGTCACACATGGACTATTGAAGTATCCTGCTGGTTGGTTTCCCCTCAAGTCTCTCCAATCCACCCTCCACTCAGCTGCCAAAGAGATTTTCCCAAAATCAGATCCAATCATGTCACTTTCCTATTCAACATATTCCACTGGTTCCCTAATACCTCCATGACCAAATATAAAATCCTCTAGCATTCAGTGCCCTTCACAACCTGACCCTTTCCTATCTTTCCAATCTGCATATATTTTAACTCTCCTTTATTCTCCTAGTACTCTTATTTAGTGACACTGGCTTTCTTTCTGTCCCACATGCACTCCATCTTCCAGCTGCATGTCTTTTCATTGGCTGTCCTCCATGCCAAGTATCCTCTCCCTCCTTATCTCTGCCTCCTAGCTTCCTGGAATTCCTTTAAGATACAACACAAATTTCATCTTCTGAAGGAGGCTTTTCCCGCTTATTTCTCCACTCCTCACCTCATCCCTGCTAATGCTTTGCCTCAGAGATTCCCTTTCCTTTTCACTGTACATATCTTTTTGTGTATTTGTACATTATCTCTCCCATTAGAATGAGAGCTCATTGAGGGTAGAGATCATGTTTTTGCCTCTCTTTGTATCCTCAAAACTTAGCACAGCACTAGTCCCACATTACCAGCTAACAATAAATGCTTGCTGACTGAGTGACTCTGTTTTCAAAGCCAGCCAGCCCGCTGTACCATGCCGCTTCTCTAAAATCTAACCAAGCTGGTATCGTGACCAGAAGCCACCCTTTCACTTAGCAACCACTTCGACCTGCCTATTTATTTCAAACACAGCAAGAACATCAATATAGGCGTGATTCATTTCCTCCAGAAGTCTACCAAAGGATTGGTTGTTGGACCAAGAGCTCACAGGATCCCAAATGTTGAGTTCGTGTATTGGGGTAGTCTAAAACTTGTGTGAGTCTTCATGCCTCTTGTCCCATTGCTTAAATACTTCATTACTATCATAATAGAAGCACAGAAGAGAGGGATATTTTATGTTTTCATCTGCTCCACAACTAAGTGGAGTGACTACAACTGAAACCCATCATGTGGCCTTTGATCTTCAGGAGACGAGCCTGAGATCAGCCTCTTAACTGGCCCTCAGATCAATCAATCAACCAATGGGAAGGACAGTTTGGGGCCAGGTTGTGTAGGGAAGAAAGGAAAGGAAGGAGGGAGGGAGGGAGGGAGGGAGGGAGGAAGGAAGGAAGGAAAGAAAGGAGGAAGGAAGGAAGGAAGGAAAGGAAGGGGGAGGTCTAAAGAAGAGAGGGAGAGGAGGAAACATTTATTAAGTGCCTACTATGTGCACTTTTCCATGTGCTTTACAATAGAGTTTTAAAAGCCAAATGCAGAAGTTTATTTTTTCCCTAAAAACAAAATGAAGTCACCAAAATGCATAGAGTTGGGGAGTGATGTGGTCAAATATGAGATTAAGAAAAATTATTTTGGGGGCAGCTAGGTGGTCCAGTGGATAGAGTGCCAGCCCTGAAGTCAGGAAGACCTGAGTTCAAATCCGGCCTCAGACCAAACACTTGACACTTACTAGCTGTGTGACCCTTGGCAAGTCACTTAACCCCAATTGCCTAAAAATTAAAAAAAAAATTTTTTAAAAGAAAAATTATTTTGGTAGCAGTATTTAAGGTGAACCGGAGAAATGAGAGGTTTAAGTCAGGGGAAGCAGGGGGGCTGCTTCAGTAATCCAGGAGTCACAGATCTGTATTTAAGGAACATCTTTCCAGCAGTAGTGTGTATAATGGACTGGAGTGGTGAGAGATCTGAGGCAGGGAGACAAACCAGTTAGAGGCTAAGGGCCTGTTGTGATAATCTAGGCAAGAGGGGATCAGTGTCTGAACTGAGCTGTAGCTGTGTGAGTGCAGAGAATGAGCCGTACATGAGAGATGGGAACGTGGAATTGACAAGGTCTGGCAACTGATTGGATATGTGGGGTGGAGAGTGAGGAGTCTAGGATAATGCTGAGGTTATGAATCTGGGAGACTAGAAGGGTAGTGAGACCTTTGATGAAGATGGGGAAGTTTGGAAGAATGAGGGTTTAGCGAGGTGGGGTGGGGAGGAGAAGATGAGTTCTGTTTTAGACACATTGTATTTAAAATGGGATAATGGTTTATTACTTGGGCCATGCTCAAAAAAACATTTTTCCAGTTTGCAGAAGCTGTTGGAGCTTGTGATCTATTGGCATAGCTTTCAAGACTTCAGAGTCACTACCATGTCACAGTGAGGCATGCTAACATCACCATCATCATCATGATTACAGCCATTGACGTTCTATCAAACCTGGGTTAATTCCCCTTCTTCCCTCGCTCCAAGGTCAATTCCTTGGTTTTCTCTACATTATGTGAACTCAAGGGGATGGCTAAGGCCTCAGGAAACAGGGGATGCCATAGGCTGGCTGGCTCCTTGGTTCTAGGAAAACTCCCTTCTATGCAGGTCAAGCTGCTCACCCACCCAGCAGTTTGCATTTCCCAAATCTTTTCCTTCTGACTCATGTATAGTCCTGGCTGCCTGTACTGCTACTCCTGCCAGCCCCTCCCCTGCTGATCAGGGCCCAGGAATGCTCTCGCCTCCATGGGGGATGTGGCCAGCTCCCAGCTCAGCTTTCCATAAGGATTACCAATTGGGGTCTAACTAGGAAATTAGCCACTTCACATGCCTGTGTTTATAGGTACACAAACAAGGCAGCTGCTGAACTTCTGCTGGCTCGGATTTCACTAAGCTCCTTCCTACCTCAGGACATGTTCTCGGTGACCCAAGAGCCCTTGACACAATGTGCAGCCAACATGCTTGCTGCTGCACACAGCAACATGTGTGTCCCACACACACACCGAACTAGGTCTAGATGCCCACAATTGATTCTGATTCTGCTCAGAAACAAGCTGCCATTAGTCTTAAATTAATGTTGACATATCATAGATATTCTCTGGGTCTGGACATATCGGAGCCACTTACCTCTGTTGCTACCAATAACTTCATTAGCAAAGTTTGAGTTCATTCTGATGGAAAGGAGGCATTATGATAAGGACTTTTTGTTTTTTTATAAAAATTTCATTTGATCTTCACCACAACACTGTGGAGCTATTAGTATCCTCATTTTACTACTGAGGAAACTGAGGCAAACAGAGTTGCCCAGAGTCACACAGCCAATTAAGTGTCTGAGACTAGATTTGAACTGGGGTCTTCCTGACTAGAGCCAGTGTTCTATATACACTTTACAATCAGCTGCCTCATACAGTCCAGACATACAGTCCTTGTCACTCAGGCTGAAGTCCCACCTAGCCCTTTCACAGACTATGAAGGAATTTTTTTTTCAAATGTTTCTCATAGAACGACTGGAACATAATGGTCATTTGATTTAATTCACATTTCTAAAATTACTAGTGATATGGAGTAATTTTTTTCTTATAGCTGTTGAGAGCTTGAATTTCTTCTTTTGAAAACTGTCTTTGTAGTCTTTGACTATTTCTTAATTGGTGAATAATTCTAATTCTTATATATCTCAGAAATAAGACTTTTATCAGAGAAACTTGCTTCAAATAATCATTCTCAATTAACTGTTTCCATTCTCTTTTTAACTATATTGGTTCTGTTTAGACAAAAACTTTATTTTTTTCCTTTTTCTTTTTTAGAGTCAGCTAGGCAGCATAGTGGATAGAGTGCTAGCTAGGCCTGGAGTCAAAAAGATGTGTGTTCAAATCCAGTCTCAGACACTTACTAGCTATGTGATCCTGGGCAAATCACTTAACTTATGTCCATTTCAGTTTCATTAACTATAAAATAGAGATAATAATAACACCTACCTCACAGGGTTGTTTTAAGGATCAAAGAAGATAACATTTATAAAGTGCTTAGAATAGTGCCTGGCATGTAGGTGGAGCTTAATAAATGCTTGTGATCCTCCTTTATAATTTTTCATAATTGAAATTGTCCATTTTATCTTCTGTAACTATGTCTATCTCTTGTTTGGTGATGTACTCCTCCCCTATCCTTAGATCTGGGAGATCATTTCTTTCTTGTTCCTCTTATTTGTTTATGATGTGACTTCTTATATCTAAGTCATTAGACCCGTGCTATTTGGTATATGTTGTAATCTACTGGTCTAAACCTAATTCGTGCCAGACTTCAAATTCAGTATTTTATCTACAACACATCTCTTCTGGAATGATTCATAATTTTAGGCCTATGCTCCTTCTGTTGTGCAGGAGATCCTGGGCCAGGACTATTCACTGAGAAGTACAGAAGTCTATTAGTATCCCTAGCTGCTTCCGGGCCCAAAATGTCTTCTTCTGATTGTCAGTCATGATAATATGTCTCGCAATACCCCCTCTTTGATTAAGGTAGAAGACAGAGTCAATAGGAAGTTCTACAGAAGCTGGGTATCTGCATAGACCTGCCCTGAAGAGAGTGAGACAAACTAGACCAGGAACATAGCTTAATCAGCATAGAAGTCATGGAAGGAGCTTTGCGAATTCTTCCTCCTTGAATAGCCAGAAAGCAAGAGTCCTGGACTTGGGATAGGAGCCCAGAAACAGAGGCTTCTTAGGGACCCAGGGAGACAAGGACCTGGGTAGGAAATTGCACGGACTCAGAATTATACAGGTGGCAACAACAACAACTTATATAGTATCTTTCAGCCTTGTGAAGGAAGTAGAGCAAGTATTATCCCCATTTTACAGCAGAGGAAACTGAGGCACACTGATGTTACTTGACTTGCTTAAAATCATATAGCCACCAAGGAGCAGATCCAGGACCCAGTCTCAGGTGTTATTCTAAGTTCAGGGCTCTTTCCCCTATTTCTTGCTCCTTATCTAAGCCTTGTTTATCCCTAGTATAAAGCTGGATTTTATAGCTACTTGGGTTCCTACCCTCATACACAAGGAATTATAGGGTTAAATAATCACTGTACCTCAGAGTTGAAAGTACCTCTGAGGTCATCTAGTACAACCCCTAATGCATAAACTTTTGAAAAATTGTATTTTGAAAACTATATTTCAATCAATAGTCAACAGACTTTTATTAGTGCCTGATATGTGCCAAGCAGTGTGCTAAGCACTAGGATTACAAAAAGAGGCAAAAGACAGTCCCTGCCCTCAAGGAGCTCACTATCTATTTAATGGTATGCACTTAGAGACATTCTCCTGTGAAAAGATCCATAGGCTTCACCAGACTGCTGAAGAAGCCCATGACACACAAAGATTAAGAACACCTATCCAAATAGGGCAGGAATCACCAATGACTTCCACTGGAAATAGTCATCCCAAGCCCTAACAGAGCACCTCCAGGGCTGGGGAAGCTGCTACCTCCCAAGGCAGCCCAACATGCCTTTTCCACAGCTGTTAGGAAGTTTTCCCTTCTATTAAGGCCAAACAGGTCAGCCTTTGTTCCTACTTATACCCTCTAGGGCCAAATAGCAGTCTTATCTCCCCTCCGTAGATTAGACGTTCAAATACCCTGAAAACCAGTAGCATCCCCAAGGCTGCTGCAGCTGATAACAATAGCAACAATAATGAGAACCTTGAAGTCCAATCCTTCATCATTATCCTGGGGATGGGAGTAAAACAACAGAAAAGTTAAGGGAATGCCAACCAGCCTGATATACAGGGAAAGCTCTGTGTATCCTGAGCCCAATATGGTAGCTGTGAAGGCAGAAACATCCAACGTAGGCCAGTTAGGCTCTGACGATAACTTTAATTAGGTTAGCAACCCAGCCAGTGTGAAACGATTGCTTCTATGAATCTAAGAAGTAGAAAGGGTGGCAAAGGTTTAGATTAGCCCTACTCACAAACTGTCTTAATGATCAATTTCAAAAGGAGAACAGTGCAGTGGGTGGCACGACAATAGCCATAGAAACGTCAGAACAAGCCAGAAATACCAACACCACACCGGCTAGAAATGCTTTGGTCCAGATAGGACTGACCACTAAAGCAGGCAAATCACTTGAGCCCATGAAATGGCTTAAAGATACAAATGTTTTTATTATGTGCCTGCACAGTATCATAATAAAATTTGAACCAGATTTTACTAGTTGTAGGCAAGTCCTTGCCTTTCGTTGATGATAACTCAGCTCCAAGTTATGCAATAATGTATTGTGCATTAATGAAGGATAATTATAAAACAATTTCATTTCATTTTAGATGAAATCATGTCATTCAATTGTGTCTGATTCTTTGTGACCCCATGGATCACCCCGTCCATGGAGTTTTCTTAGCAAAGATACTGGAGTGGTTTGCTATTTCCTTCTCCAGTGGATTAAGGCAAACAGAGGTTAAGTGACTTGCCCAGGGTCGCACAGCTAGTGATGTCTAAGGTTGGATTTGAACTCAGAAAGATGAGCCTTCCTCACTCCAGGCTGGGCACTTTAGTGCTTCACTACCTAGCTGCCCTGGGAAGACTTATATAAACTGATACAAAGTGAAGTGAGCAGAACCAAGAAAACATTGTACACAATGATAGCAATATTGTAACAATGATCAACTGTGAAAGACTTAACTGTTCTCAACAATAATGATTCAAGACAATTCTGAAAGATTAATGATGAAAGATGCTGTCCAGTTCCAGAGTGGACTGAAGTATAATTTTTTTCAGTTTGTTTACTTTTTTTTTTGTTTTTTTTTTGCAACATGGCTAACATGAAAATGTTTTTATGACATGATTCCACACGTATAATTGATACCATATTGCCTGCCTTTTCAATGAATGAGAGAGGGAGAGAATTTGAAACTCAAAAAAATTTTTAATGAATGTTAAAAATAAATGATAAGTTTATTTAAAAAAAACAAAAAAGCAGTTATCTTCTATAACTATCATGAATGAACACAATTGTCTATAACATTTGACAGAGCTTATAAAAATACCTCAGTACTTGTACATAATAGTATATGGTGTGGCCATTACTATGGTAAGGACCTTAGGAGGAAAAGTGGAACTATCTAGGAATATACCTAAAAATAGACATCAAATATCATCGTGGCAGAAATGAGTTGAGAAAACTACTGAAGCCCTGTGGAAATACACTGGAAAATTAAATTAATAGCTAACCAGCATGCATTGTAGAAAATTTGAACACCATATTGCCCAATTAAAGCCAAGAAAAAAAAGAAAGATTCAGGATGAAATCTGGAAAATAAAAAAGCGTATCATAAGTTCTTGATAACCTTAATCAGACACTGAAAGCAAACCCCAAAAAGTTAAGGTGATACAAGGAGTCAAAGCAGTTGAAATTTAAAAAAAAATAATTAAATAATTCAACATCAATTAAAATTATACTGTGGAGGCTTGAAAAGTAAAGTAATTGGAGGAGAGAGAAAACCCTTTAAGGAGAATGCATAAAACTTAGCAAAAGTTGGGCCAAATGTGAATAAAAAAGTTTATGTATCATTAATATAAGAAGTGACGGAATGATCACATCAAAGGAGATCACTGAACTTCCTTCCAGCTACTCTGCAAAAGCAGAAATCAACAGGCCCCCAGATAAGATACATAATCTCCAAAGCTTCACAGTAGCATATAAATTACTTGCAAATCACTTTAACAGAGCCTTCTCTGATAAAAGTTTGATCTTGTCTTTCTTCACAAAAGGTATTATATATTTATTACCAAAAGATGAAATACTAGTGACTCCTCCAAGTACAGGCCAATTATAAGTTTATGTACTTTGTACAAAGCAGTCACAGCTTTTATCACTCAAAAAAAAAGTATGAATGCCTTTTTTTTTTACAAGAAAACAATATGTTGGCTGAAGAGCAAAAAAAAAAAAAAAATCCTGGGGCATGAAGAGCCACTCATTTGTGATTTAATGATTATCAAACAAGCCATCCGAAAGTGCCAAGACATCTATAACACCTTTACTGATTACCTCAAAACCTTCAACTCACTTAAGTTCCACAGTCATCGTTTAGTCATGTACTGAAAATATGTAAAATAGATCCAAGAATAGTAAAAAACATCAGGATAGTTGATGTCTGCATGAAAAATTATTCTCTACTTAAAATGTGCCACCAATACAATCTTGTCAAGAACAATTGATACAAGGCACAGCATCTTGCCAGGGTAGAATTTAAGATTGTCATGGTTCTTCCTAGCCTTAGATTCATTACCCTCACTCCTGCATAGACTTAAATATGACTTTCAAGTCAAAGACGGATTCATACCAGAATATCATATTAATCACTTGATGTACTTGGATGACATAAAGTTATCCAGCTCTGCTGAAAAATACATTCGACACCTACTTTTCCTCATGGAATTTTCTCCAAGGATATCAAAATATCAGTTTGATTCAATGAGTATAAAATTCCTAATGGATGCTAAGGAAAAATAATGTCAGATGGCTTTGGTCTTGCATTTAGAAGCCAAATTGAACTAACTGATGAAGACAATACTTACGAATAGTTTGGTCTTCTCAAGGTAAGACATTTGAGCATGAAATTATCAAAGAGAATGCTAAGGCTGTGAATGGGTTTTTTTTATTAATTTATTTTGATTTATCAACAATCACTTCCATATGCTTCTGAGTTGAAAATTCTTCTCCCCCTTCCTCCCCCCCACCCTCCCCAAGATGGCGCACAATCTGATATAGGCTTTACATTTACATACCCATTAAACATATTTTCACATTAGTGAAGTTGTAAGTAAAAATTAAAACCAATAGGAGGAACCATCAGAAAGATGAAACAAAACTCAACAGAAGGTAAAATTAAGTGAGAGCGATTTGACTTCCATAGTTCTTTCTTTGGATGTGGACAGCATTTTCCATCCCGAGGCCTCTGGAGATGTCTTAGGTCCTCGTAATGCTGAGAAGGGTTCAGTTTAACAATCTTAGCCATTTCATAACGTGGCTGTTATTGTGTACAAAGTCCTCTTGGTTCTGCTCACTTCACTCAGCATCAGACCATATAAGTCTTTCCAAGTTTTTCTGAAGTCAGGAAGGCTATAAATGTTAAGAAACTGTCAGGTATCCAGAAGTCAAAGCTTAATGGGAACAACCTACAGTCTAATTAATATCTATGCAATACCCACAGTAACATACTTTTGGCATGGTCATATGGAAGACAATCAATTTAGAAAGTGGGCAAAAAAAATCCACATAGCATGAATGAAACATCCCAAAGCAACCATAGAAAGAATAATACTTAATCATCAAAAAAGAGGAAGAAGATTAATAGATGGTCTCAAAGCACCAAAAATTATAAATAGATTGAAAATGTATTTTAAAAATACTTTTAAAACAAACATACTTTATGTCACAAAGCAATAATAAAACCTGACAACAGGTATAAATCATTGGATTTTTCAAATGTAACCAAAAGTGCTTTATCTCCAGACAGATTCCACAAAACTGCTAATATCCAAGATTGAAATCAAAATGAAGGAAACAAGTATTTATTAAGTGAAGTACCTACTATATGCCAAACATGGGGCTAAGTACTTTATAAATATTATCTTGTTTTTTCAAATCTGGTAGGTAAGTGCTATTATTCCCATTTTACAGTTGAGGAAACTGAGACAAACAGGGTTAAGTGACTTGCCCAAGGTCACACAGCTAGTATGTGTCAGAGGTTGGATTTTAATTCAGGTCTTAGTGACTCCAGGCCTAGTGATCTATCCAATGCACCACCCAACTGCCTGGGTGAAATCCACATGAACTCAACCAATAATATGCCAACAAACAATGTTCAACAAATGACTGAGTCATAAGGGTTTGTTTATAGCAGTGCTTCTCAAACTTTTTGGTCTCAGAACTCCTTTACACTTTTAAAAGTTATTGAGAACAAAAAAGGACTTTTGTTTTTATGGTTTACATACAAGCAAGCATATTACATGTGCTAGAGCTAGCTCCTACAGCTATAAAGAACCAACTGTTAAATTTTCAATGTGAGCATTTATACCTCAAAAACTTGCAAATGATACAAACCATAGCTTGATTTGTTGTTTTGTTGATTGTCTAGATTTAAGAAAATGAGGAGAAAATATTAATAATATAGATTAAGCTTAAAAGTATGCCCTACCTACTCTTTTTTTTTGGAGAGCTGGTTGTTAAACATTTATTAGCATACCCCTGGTTATATCTCTCAATATTAACCATATTAGAAATTAAAACAAATAAAATTCAAAAATATTCATTAATTCACTTTTAAATATCAATAATAAACCAGTACATCTTAACATAAATATTTTTATTTTTAAAAACCTATTTTCCAAAACAAAAAAAAATTAGTAAGAGGAGTGGTATTGTTTTACATACTTTTGCAATTTTCTTTTATGTCTGGCTTAATAGAAGACAGCTGAATTCTGATATCTGCTTCTGCATTTAGTCTGATGCAATATGTTGTTTTGGTTGAAATATATGAAGAAAATCAGATATATAATTGGAAAAGGGAGTATCTTAATAGTAAAACAACAACTTAGTATTTTTATGAAAATAGTTTTGACCTCACAGACCCCTTGAAAGCATCCTGGGATCCCCAAGGGTCATTGGTCCACATTTGAAAACTTAGTTTATCGAAATGGAGATGTTTTGATAGAAATTCAGGACCAAGTCACTGCCATAATACATTACAGAAAGGATTTCCTTATGGAACCCATACTTATTAGAGCCATGAAAATGTGGATTCATGTCCCCTTGGCTGAGTGAACATAGGCAAATCACTTCACGTCTCAGTGTTCTAGGCAACTTTCTAAGACTATAAAGTCACAGAGAAGATGCCAATCTACAATGTAGAGAGAATTTCCTCAGTAGAGTATTCCCTATGCTTATATGATAACAGGACCAATCCTTTTCCTTTAAGAGTTCATGTGTATCCTCTAGGCCCAAGCCTTTTGTTAGGGATAGCCAGGTTCATGTTTCCCCTTTCCTCTTTCACCCACCTTCCCCTTTGCAGACATATCTCCCCTTTGCACACTTCCTTCCAGTCATGGGTAAATACTTATCCACTACTTACCTCAATATGAAATAAGTGCCCAGCATAGCTAGGGACTGAGCAAGCATTAACCAGCATAATGACAGCAAGTGATGAATTTAGTGATAGGGAAGCCCATCCCTGTTGATTACTGGCCATGACTGAGCTGCTGACGAGTGTCTCTGAGAAAGAAAGAAAGAAAGAAAGGGTCCCTCTGGGGAAGGTTTCTGGGGAGAGTTGGATTGGTGGATTTTCCTCCCAAAACCCTTTTTTGTCACAGGGGAGGCACTTTGGGGCTTTGTGAGCCAAAACTATATCCTGTTTTTCAGCATCTAGAATTTGAATCTAGAATTTGAGCAAGATCGAATTTTGTCAAGTTCCTTTCTTATCATAGGTCAGTGACTCCTCCTGTCCCCCAGGACACATTCCCCGCCCCCACCCCATACTGGGCCAACCTCCAATGTACTGGTTGCATCATGGATGACATCTGCAATGATGGCTGGTGTGCCACTCATTACCCAAGCATTTCCCATTCTCCTCCCAATAAATGACTACTGTTGCTCCTAAGATGGCAGCAGCCATTGTACCATAGCACTCAGCCTCTCCTTGGCATTTTCTTTCCTATTTCTTAGGTGCTCCTGGCCCTCCACTTTCCTGGAACACCTTGATTGTCTTCCAGAAGAAAAGGAATCTCTGAGAATTGGGGAGAATAGATTGATATAGTCATAGGTCTAGAGTTAGAGCTAAAAGAAGTTTCAGAAACTCTAGCCCAGCCACTGTATTTTAGAGGGGTAGAAGCTACGGCCCAGAAATGATTTGACCAAGGTCACAAAAGTAGTGAGGAACAAAGCCTGAATTTGAACCAGGCCTGTGCTTTTTCCTCCCCAATGTACCAATGTTTCTTCCGTCACAAGATGTTTTATAGGGATAGAGAATCGGCCCTGGAGTAAGGAGGACCTGAGTTCAAATCCAGCCTCAGACACATAACACTTACTAGCTGTGTGACCCTGGGCAAGTCACTTAACCCCATGGCCTAGCCAAAAAAAAAAAAAACCTTTTTTAAAAAAGATGTCTTACAGGATCATAGAATAAGAGCCAGAAGGAACCTCAGAGCTAGAATCCTAGAGTTAGAGGTGGAAGAGACCTCAGAGGCTTTCTCATCCAACCCTCTCATTTTACAGATGAAAAAACTGAGGCCCAGAGACATTAAATGACTAGCTTGTGATCATATGGGTAGTAAACAGCAAAGCTGGAATTTTGAAATCAGGCTCTTTGACCCCAAATCCAGCATTCTTACAAGTGCATGTTGCAGCTGGGGAGAAGGAGGCCCAAAGCAGGAAGTGACACAGAGCTTAAGCATCTCCCCCGTAACAAAATTAGAACCTGCGATTCTTCTCCTCTTCCCCCTTCCTGGAATGTCCTATGGACATTTAAGTAAGGGTAGGAGAGGTTATAGGGGGAATTATAACCCCAATCTGACATTCCTATCTTCTGCCCTTAAGAAGAGTGCCAAGATGTTATATGGGGAATTACTTTTGTGCATGGGTTGGAGTAGATGACCACTGAGGTGCTTTCTAGCTCATATTCTGGAATTCTATAAAAATACCCAGGATGCTAGGCCACTAAGTCCTCTACAGGGACTCCTTTCCCTGATGTCGAGTAAGAGGACATGTGTTCAAATCCCAGATCAGATACTGTCTGTCTGTGTGAGTCTGAACAAGTCACTTAATCAACTCATCACCTCCCCACCTTTCCCAGCCTCCTCTCCCTTCAGATTGGAGGACTGGAGGGTAGAGCACGAACTCCTCCCAAAGCCTTCCTTTACAGCAGGCCAGTATCTGAACTTACCAACTAACTCTCTACTTTCCATCTGCGGCTCTCCTTAGATTGGGCTCCGGGTTCCCTCCCTGCCTCCTCCTTTCCAGCTTCTTTTACGTGTCTTCTTCCCCTTTGAGATTAAGTGAGGGAGGGGGCTGCCTCCTTCTTATTTATATTCCCAATACTTAGCACTGTGCCTTAAGCATTTAATAAATGTTTATTGAATACCAAATTTTTTAACCTAATCTTTGTTTTCTCAATTATAAAAAGGCAAGGGGAGGATGGAATAGGTCACCTCCAAGGCCCCTTTCAACTCTAACTCTATAACACTAATAAATAGTTACCTTGGGATCACTAACTCTGCTTGTCGATTTGATTTGATGCTGTGACTCTTCCAAACCTCAGTCTGGAGATAGATAGATAGATAGATAGATAGATAGATAGATAGATAGATAGATAGATAGATGGACAGATAGATAGATAGATAGATAGATAGATAGATAGATAGATAGATAGATAGATATGGATGGATAGATAGAGATAGATAGATAGACAGACAGATGGACAGATAGATAGATAGATATAGATGGATGGATGGATGGATAGACAGAAAGATAGACAGATGGACCAACAGACAGACAGATAGATATAGATGGATGGATGGATGGATGGATGGATAGATACAGATGGATGTATGGATGGATAGACAGACAGACAGATAGATAGATAGACAGACAGACAGATATAGATGGATGGATGGATGGATAGATAGATAGATAGATAGATAGATAGATAGATAGATAGATAGATAGATAGATGGATGAATGGACAGATGGACAGATGAATGAATGAATGAATAAAAGCCCAGTTACCCTTTCCCAACCCAGCAGCTGGGAAAGGAAGACAGGTGATGATGCTCCCCAGACAAGGAACAAAGCAGCCATTGTCTGTCAACAAGTGTTTGTTAGTCTCTTACTCTGAGGCTGCCCTGCAAAGCCCTGGCGATACAAAAAAAGGGAAAAACGAATCAGCCCAGTAGAGCTAAACTCTTCCTTATGTAGAAGTGTGAGCTGGGCATTGAAGGTCATTGCTGAACTTGGTGTCTGGTGGGTAGATCAATTAATCATCAGGCATTTACTGATTACTTATGTGCCAGATTATGCCTCAGGCACTAGGGAGATACTAAAAAAAAATATGAAACAATCTCTGCCTTACTGAGAAAGGAGGTACCTGGGCTTGACACAAATCTTGAGCGGAAAGGGTACATTTTCTTTCTGAAGGGGCTTTGTGAAATCTAAATAGCTACATAAATATGAACAGTTATTATGATTTCCACCTACACCAAGGAGTATCATCTTCTGCCTGGACAGATGGGGCAGGAAGGCAATGCGTGTGTATGTGTGTGTGTGTGTGTGTGTCACCACACATGACCCACATCCAGATTCAGCATCCAAATCGAGGCTGTCCCTTCCCCAGTCCCTTTCCACCCTCTTCCCAAAAGCTTTTCTACTCCTAGACAACAGGCATTCGAGGAACAAGCTTCAGTCTATCGTACCTAAGCATTCTGATTTCCCTTTTCCCAAAGACATATGGCTGAGGCCACTGAGAAATGAAAACTAGAAAGCTCAAACTCCCCTGCCATATGTACATTGCACAGAAAGGAAGATTTATTCCCTAGGTTCTAAGTAACTCTCTTGGCATTAATGCTGAATAATTTCAGGTTAGGTCCTAAAAACCCACAACCTCTAGGCTAAGGAGAGCTTATAGGATAGTGGGAAAAGTATGAATGCTTCGGGAGAGAGAAATTGACAGGCCTGGACCCATGAGTTCATTATCTCTTCCCCCAACCCTTCCCCTCCTCCTCACTTTTCTATTACTGTCCAGGGTACCCCACCCTCTCAGTCATCCAGGCTTGAAGCCTCAACTCACTCTCTCTCACCATCACCTCCACCCTATCAGTTGCCACGCCCTACTGTCTTTATTTTCATAACATCTCTCATAGACATCTACTTCTGTCCTCTAACACCACCACCACCCTAGTACAAGATGTTATCACTTTATACCTGGACTATTGAAACAACCTTCTGGTGGGTCTTCCTGCTTGAAGTCTCTCCACTTCAGTTCCAACCTCCACACCCCCTCACCCCAGCTGTCAGCTTGATCTTCCTAAAGTACAGGTCTGACCACATCAATCCCCTCTAGTCAATAAATTTCAATGTCTCCCTATTACCTCCAGAATCAAATATAAAATCTTTTTTTAAAGCCTTCAATGACCTGGCCCTTTCCTACCTTGCAGGTCTTCTTAGACCTTCCTCCCTTCCAACGGGCTCTGTTATGGGAGAAATATCTCCTTTCTGAGTTCGTGAGGCGGTTAACTGCTGACAAATATACATTTACAGCAATGCAGAAATTATAGAAGTAAAAGCCTAGGTTTTATTATTATGCTCAAGCATAGGTTCAAACCTTGGAGAAAATTTGAATCCCAAACAGTACTCTAACAAGGCATTTTATAGACAAAATTGCATCAGAATGACAGAGAAGTAATTCTTTTATATATAGTAATCTTGTACATTCTTCTTAAGTCATAAAGGTTATAGAGAAGACAGAGTCACAATCTCATACTCCCTTCAAGGTCATAAAAGTTGAACAAAGTTAGAGTATAATATCCTACATTCCTTAAGGCAACAAACCTCATCAAATAAACTCTATTGGTAAACTAAGTCATATGACAGATTAAACTACATTTAGAATGTTCGCAAATAGAATAATTGAGGAGGAGACTTTACATGTTGCCAAGCAGTCAGAGGCAGTTGAGAATCTTCCTCTGGCTTCATCTCTAAGGAGTGTTTAAGGCTTTAGGTAAACTTTCACATGCCCTAGTACAGGTTTTGGTCAGCTGAGGTTAATATTAAGACAGACTTTTAGCTAACCAAAATTTGCAGGAAGAGTAGTCCTGAATCCCAAATAAGAAAATTGAAATGAAAAATTCCCGTAACACCTCCTTATTGTTCCTTGCATAAGACACTCAATCTCCCTACTCAGATCTTTTTGTTGGCCTGGAATTTTCTCCTCCTCCCACCCCACCCCACCCCATGCACTTCCTAGCTTCTCTGGCTTCTTTCAACACTCAGCTAAAATCCTACCTCTGCAAAAAGCCTTTCCTTACCTTCCTTAATCTTAATTCCTTCCCTCTGACACTAAACCTAATTTATCCTGTATCTCTCTCTCTCTCTCTCTCTCTCTCTCTCTCTCTCTCTCTCTCTCTCTCTCTCTC
Organism: Phascolarctos cinereus; assembly: GCF_003287225.1. Taxonomy (NCBI): domain Eukaryota; kingdom Metazoa; phylum Chordata; class Mammalia; order Diprotodontia; family Phascolarctidae; genus Phascolarctos; species Phascolarctos cinereus. The sequence continues at coordinate 58,913,147 of NW_027555958.1, forward strand.
TCTCTCTCTTTCCCCAAAGTTGTTTGCATGTTGTCTTAGAATGTAAGCTCCTTGAGGACAGGACTGGTTTTTTTGGTTTTGTTTATGTGTGCTGGTGGGGTTTTAAATTTTGTTTTCCTTTCTTTGTATACCCAGAGCTTAATACAACCTCTGGCACTTAGTAGGTGCTTATAAATGGTAGTTAACCTGACTTGACTGGGCCTGTCCAGCTCCATTGCCCTGTAACCCAAAGGCCTGGAAAAACCTGGATTGCTACAAAGAAGGGCCAAAATCAGCTTTGTTCTTTATCACCTTTCTCACAATAAGGTTGTTTTGTACATGCTTTACACACAGAAGTGAGAGGTAAAGCTGTTGTTAACGTTCTCAAATCTAGGAGAGCAGAATGGTGAGAGAGTACAGGTGCCGAGGGAGCCAAAGAGGTAACAAGAGATCTGGCAAGAACAAAGGAATCAGCGGAAAGCTTTTCACTGGGCCAAACTCAGGATTTAGGCCCTCCCACAGAGCTTCCCTGAAGGGGCCTTCTGGGGCCCCAAGGAGATAATATGAGGCGGGGAAGAGAGGCAGGAAAGCCATCAGGCTTGGATCCTCACAGTAGTTCAAACAGAGGGGAAGATGAGGCCTGGAAATTGGGCTAGGGCTGATTACAAAAGTCCAGAGTGAAAGGGGCCTAACTGATGAACAGGGAACTGGATGCTGATAATAACAGCTGACATTTATTTAGCACTTGAAATTTTACAAAATCTTTTACATGTGTGAGGAGGATAAGGCTTTGGAGCACAGGCTGCCAACTCATGTCCTTCCCGGCCAGTGTTTCTCCTGCCTTTGGAGGCCCGTCCAAGCTTCAAGGCAGTTTGTACAATGCACTCATCTCCAAAAGGGATGATGGGAAGGCACAGGGGTTCAGATGTTCATCCCCGGCCTCACAAAGATTCGGTGGGAACTGCAGAACAGTTTTACAGATGAGGAAACTCAGCTTCAAGAGAAGTTACGGGATTTGTCCATGGTCACACAGCTAATAATTGTCTGAGGCAGGATCTGATGCCCAGTCTTTCCTGACTCCAAGACTAATGCTTTTTCTGCATCATCCTAGAGCTCACGCTAAAACACAATTAATCACAGACATTTTCAGCCCACACATCAAACCAGAGGATGCAAATAAAGCTACAAGCCCACACTTCCCTCAATGCCATAAAAGTTGAACAAACTTAGTTAAATAGAGTCATAATCTCACATGTCCCTATCAATGCATGGACTGCCTTCCCCGTCTCCATCTCTCTGGCTGTACTTGACACCAATATTCCCTCTCAGATTAGTACTACACCATAAAATAAAACATTTTCAGAATAGAGGGTAGGAGAAGGGGTCAGCTTGAAAGAAGCCAACATGCTGGTCAAGTCAAACTAACCCAGTGCAGGTTTAAGGCTAGAAAAAAAAATACCAAATGGCAGAATCTCAGAATTCAAGAGGAGCCCAGAGGCCATCCAGTCCAACCAGTTCCTTGAATGAGAATCTCTCTTACAGCATCCCTTACAAATGGTCATCCAGCTTTTGGTTTCAGACCCCTCTTGTGACAAGGAGCCCATTATCTTGAGGCGGCAACCCTACCACTTATCATTGGTTCCATTAGGAAGCCTTTCCTTCTGTATCACTCCATCCTGTCTCTCACCTCTCTCACTCCTTGATCACTTAGACCTCGTGAAATCTACTGCAGGCTCAAGAGTTATGGGTCCTCTCAAAGCTATATCTTGCAAGGCCCCAATGTGTTTCTTTTATCAGCCCACCGGAAGACCCATTGATTCAAAGCAAAGGGATCTAATTTAACAGCACCATTAGGGACAAGAAAGATCTCTCCATGCATACTTTCTCACAGGATATTATACCACTAGTCAGAAAGGGATAAATACAGGAAACACCCATGACCAGGGAATATATATGGAGAGGATGAACGTACAAAGGGAACATGTGGCCAGTAGTAGAGAAGCATCTAACAACTCATACCGCTATATCGCTGCCCTCTCTGTGCCCCTTCTTGAGGTCCTCTCCTAATGTGTTTTCTCTGCTGTGCTGCTCTCTGATATTTCTTTTTTTAATTTTTTTTAAGGTAATTGGGGTTAAGTGACTTGCCCAGGGTCACACAGCTAGTAAGTGTCAAGTTTTTGGTCGGAGGCCGGATTTGAACTCAGGTCCTCTATCCACTGCACCACCTAGCTTCCCTCTCTGGTATTTCTAATAAGCTGCTCTCTGCTAGGCATGCTGCTCCTGCTGCTGCTGTTATTACTCTCTATGCTCTGTGTCTCCCCTAAGCTGCTCTTTATTGGGCATCCCTCCCTTACTAGCTGTGTGACACTCAGCAGGTCACTTAACCTCTATCTGCCTTCATTTCCTCATCTGCAAAATGGGGTTAATAATAACACCTACCTCACATGAAATAATATTTGGAAAGCATTTTAAAAACTTTAAAGCACTATGTAAGTGCTAACTATTATTGTAAATTATTATTATTGTTTTCCGCTAGACATCTCTGCTGCTACTCTGATGGGCACGTCCACAATTGATACTGCTCTCTGCTGCTATCTTCTGGTGTTTACCAATTATAAGACCTCTTCTCCCTTGGGAAGATGGGTCTGTCTGTTCTTTTAGCTTATAGCCCAAGTGTTATTTCATCTTGATCAAACCTAACCAGCTAACCAGAGGAGCCCTTAAGTATTCAAGTCTGTCTTTTGAACTGAGCTTTTATTCACTTTATGGTCAGAAAATTCCCTTTCCTATCATGCCCCTATTTCCTGGCCTGCCTCCTGTGTCCATTAATAATTCTGGGAGTTCCACTTAGCAAAAGTGCAAGGTAATTAAGTGGAATTATGGTAAGGAGATTCCTTTCAACCCACACAATGCACCTGGATCTATGCAAAACACCTCTGCAGCAAAATTAGAAAGGGTAGGGGGTAGACCTAGTAGGGCTGATGACTTTTGCCCTACTTTCCCCAAGGGTGGGGAACCATCAGCTCTCTGAAAAACATGACACACTATGAAGTTTAATCTGTATTATTAACATTTTCTCCATCACTTTCTGAAGTTTCGATAATCAACAAAACAATAAACTGATCCTTGATTTGTAGGGTTTGCTGATTTCTTAGGTATAAATGCATACATTGAAAATTTAACAATCAGTTCACTTCTGAACCTAGATTCCATGGCTCATTTCATGCAACCTAAGATGACAGTAGCTTTTGGAGCTATTTTTTCCCTGTTGATTCATTGAGCTTTCAGTCCATTAACACCTCAGATCTTTTTCAGACCAGCTGCTGTTCAGTCACACCTCCCTCATCTTGAACTAGTGAAGGTGACTTTTTTTTCAGCCCTGTGTAAGATAGTACGTTTATCCCTATTCCATTTTATCTTAACAGAGTCAGGAAAACATACTGTAGCCTGTAACTATCTACTTAGATCTCAACTGTCATCTGGTGTGTTCTTATACTTCCCCCTTGGTCATCCTCTGCAAATATGATAAGAATCAAGTAACTGATCAATGTTAAACAGTGTAGGCTGAGTACAGAGTCCTAGAACACTACCCTAGAGATGTTCTTCCAAGAGAAAATGGAATCCAAACAATCACTCTTTGCACCAGGCTTTTCACACAGTGTGGAAGACACCTAACTATCTCATCATTTAACTTGCTTATCTTCCACAACAATAGGATGAGATGTTTCCCTAGCACTTAATTAAACTACATCTCCAGCCACGATCTGTGGTCTTGTAATCCTGTCAGAAAAGGAAATGAATTTAATCTAATGTAACCAGATCTGGATGAAACAGCACCGGCTCTGTGAACCCTACTTCCTCTTCTTGATGGTATACTAATTGCCAACATTTATAAAGCCCTGAAAATTTGTGAAGTAATTATGTTGTTGTTAAGTTGGTTGTCGGTCCTGTCCGACTCTTCGTGACCCCTTTTGGGGTTTTATTAGCAAAGATGTTGGAGTGGTTTGCCATTGCCTTCTCTAGCTCATTTTACAGATGAGGAAATGGAGGCAAACAGAGTTAAGTGACTTGCCTAGGGTCACATAGCTAATAAGTGACCGAGGCCGGATTTGAACTCAGGAAGATGAGCCCTCCTGACTCCAGGCCTGGCACTCTACGCGCTATGGAGCTGCCTAGCTGTACTTTATGTACATTATGTCTGATCCTCACAACAATCTTTTGAAGTCCTATTCCTAGCCCCATTTTACAGATGAAAAAACTGAGGCCCAGAGAGCTTACGGGATGTGCCCAGGGTAACACAACTAGTAAACATCTGAGGTAGGAGTCCAACATAGGTCTTTTTTGACTCCAGGTCTGGAACTCTGTTACTCCGCATGGCCTATTAAGGGATGCTCACTAACCAGTTCTTCAATATGCTTTAGAATTTTGCAAGTAGTTGAAGTAAAGTGAACTTGATGTCTCCAAATTCCGTTGTCTTCCCCTCTCCACCCTTTAAAAAAAAATCAGTACATTTGCTCTGCTACAGGCCTAAAAAAACTTTCCCACTCCCCACAATCTTTCTGAGATCTCTGACCCTGGCAGATATAATCTGCAAGTATAAGTGACCCACAGGTAGGTGAGGGAATAACTAGGAGCTAGGTGGCACCATAATGCACAGAATCTTCCTGAGTTCAAATCTGGCCTCAGACATTTACTAGCTGTGTGACCCTGGACAAGTCACTTAACCCTGTTTTGTTTGCCTTAGTTCCTGATCTGTAAAATGAGCTGGAGAAGGAAATGGCAAGCCGCTCCAATATCTTTGCCAAGAAAACCCCAAATGGAGTCAACAACAATAATAAGGGAAAGTTCAAGGAAAGTCATTCTGGCCCCTTGAAGAACAAGGGTGGGAGGAGAGGTTTTTCAGATGGGAAGTTGACCCCTGGCTCCATTGTTTAAGTGACCTGGAGATTCTAACTGGGTAGGCTGGATTTGTACTTGAAGGGGTAACACCCTCACCTTGATTGGAGTCTTTTTACCTCTTCCTGCTTCAGGGTGGGTGGTCAAAGGAAAATGTATGAATTGAGTTAAACAATGTGGTCTCATTCAAAGGTGTTCAATCCTATCTGCTTCATTGAACTTTTAAAACAGTCACAAGTAAGGGTGGCTGTAATCAATCATGACAGCTGCGAGAAAGCAGAAGGAGCCTTAGATTTGGAGTCAGAACCTAGGTTCAAACTCTAGTTCTCGCTACCTTGTTACCTTGGGCAATCAATCCACTTGGCCATGGTGAGCCTCAGCTTTGAGAGGGTTGGACTAGATGACCTTTTTTCAAGCTCTAAATTAAGGCTTCTTAACCTGAGATCCACAGATCCCCCAAGGGGCTCATGGTTGGATTGGGGTAGGGTGTCAAATTTGCAAATCTTAAAGTGCTTTATAAATGCTAACTATTATTATTATTATTATTATTATTATTATTATTATTATTATTATTATTATTATTATTATTATTAATGTCATGAGAGAGGGGAGACTGACAACTTTGAGCAACTTTGACTCACTTAAATCCAGTTCACATACAAGTCAAGACATCTCCCATGATGTCCCTGGTCCTCTACTTGTCTAAGGAATATTGAAGATTCTAAGTAGCTATCAGGAGCTCCCTAAGTGATCTTCAACTCTTTGTGCCTTGGTTTCTCTGATGTAAAATGGAGATAATAGTATCTCCTCCCTGAGTTTGTGTGGTGGCTACCTGCTGCTAAATTATATATTTATCACAATTCTGAAATTATAGAAGTAAAAACCTAGTTTTTATTATTATGTTCAAGCATAGTTTCAAGCCTCAGAGAAAATCTGAACCATCATGAAGATTCTCACAAGATTTCTTATAGAAAAATGACCAGTTAGCTCTGCTTGAATGAAATGAATGGAGCATTTATTAAATGCTTACTTTTTTGCCTTACAATTATTCTTTAATGATTTCCTTATATTTCTCTGAATGTTTTATATTGGAATTTCCATTGAGATCTGACCTTTTTGTTACAAATATCTGAAAGTCTTTCAGTTCATCAGAGGTACATTTTTTTAAAATTCAGGATTATACTCAACTTTGCTGGATAAGTTATTCTTGGATGCAACCTTAGCTCCTTTGCTCTTTAAAATAAAATGTTCCAAGACCTATATCTTTTAGTGTAGAAGCTGCTAAGTCTTGTGAGATCTTTATTATTTTTCTGCAGTATTTAAACTTATTAAATGCTTATTGTATGCAAACCACTGTGCTAAGCAGCAGGGCTACAAATAGAAAAGTTAGGCAGTCCTTTCTCTCAAAAACCTCACAGTCTAAGGGTAGAGACAATATATTCTGAAGTTCAAGCTACAAGTCAGATCGGCAGCAAAGCAGATGGTCATACTTCTTTAATATCGTTCAACTGATAACATCCTATCACTTTCTGATGTAAGCTCTTGGACTTACCAGCCTGTTGGTAGCAGTTGGTGTTGGTAATGGTAAGGAAAACTGGCCCCTTCTCCACAGTGAGTTCTCCCTTTGTTGTGATGCCTAGGCTAGAAACAGAAGCCATGGTTGGGGGTGGAGGCGGCAGGCAGGTACACTGCTATTCCCAAGACTTTTGGGCTCCAGATCCTAGGCTACCTCCATCAGGGTTTGAGGGAAGGTGGTGGTTAAGGTGATTGGACTCACCTGGCACAAGCCATCTGACATAATTTCCTTAAGGCACCTTGCTACTTCAACTTGGCTAGATTGTATGCCCTGTAAGAGACAAAAACAGCTCAAATTTGTATTATACCTTAAGATTTTATGTTGTGGCAAGCAATGTATGGCTGGGCCACCAGGGAGAGTGAGTAGTATTGAGAAAGAGAGAGAAAAAGAGAGAGAGGGAGAAGAGAGATATGTGTGTGTGTGTCTCCATACATACAAATGTGTATATATGCATATTTATGTATATGTGTACACATACATGCGTGTATATACATATACATGTATATATAGCCCTCTCAACTTTCATGATACTAGGAGTCTTCTGATACTAACATAACCCATGTTCCAGGGCCCTCCAAAGATGCGAGCTCACACAGACTCTGGGTATAGTTCATGACTAGGTTTCCTTAAGGGTGGATAATAAAATCCCACCTCCTGCACTTAAAACACTTCACATTGCTAATGTGAACAGGGGTAGAAGACAGCTTTATTTCAAAGAAGCCCACAAACGGATACAGAAAATGCATAAAGCCCTCAAAAAGCCCATCAGCTTCCCCTAGGAGGGAGATGAACTTGGAGTTGCTATGGGAACAACTCTAACATCTGGAGAGTACCATTCTCCCACAAAGTCCTATACAGTCCTCCCAAGGCTCATGTTTTACTCTGCTAGTAGGTAAAATGTTTTTGGGGATGCAGAACAAGCAGTCCCCTTCCCATTAGACCCATTAATATCTCACAGGTTTTGCTCTCTAAGTAGGATGATGCATAGGAATTATATAGACTCGACTCTGCTTTCCCCAAAAACCACGTTAAATCAGGAAATTGCCTACTCTTTCTAGAAGATCTGACCCCTGACCTCTAAAATTTAGGATAACTCATAAGGCAATTCCCATAACTGAAGAAATCTCCTTTTTATAACCATCAGGGTAGTTTATAGGATTCTGCTACCTAAGAATTAAACTTTCCCCTCCCTTCTCCATACATGAATTGAGGTTCACAAACACTATTCTTGAATTGCCCTCTCAAGATGAGTAAACACATGTGTGTACCACCTCTGTGTACACGTCTGCCATATGCTTCTGCTGCAAGTCCCTATTGACTGCTCATAGGGAAAGGAAAATGAGTATAAGGACTCCTAGTTCCAGTTACTCAACCAATCAAAGAAGCTACCATTTATTGCTTGGTTAACAGACTGGGGCCTGTTACAAAAGGTCTATACATGTGTCTCTCCGAGGCACTTCATGACATGTCATTGTGACTCTTCAAGAAGCAGGTTCCCTAAGTGCCTCCTCAGGGAAAGTAGCATCAGAGGCGATCTGCACATGTGCCAGATGCTTGCTGCCTCCTCACCCTGGAGATGCCTCTACAGCCCCCTCCTCCAGATGATGAGCTCCTTCCTGGGGCCACCATATCAGGAAGTACTCAGACAGCCATGTTCATTTTTCTCCTGACTCTGCTCCTAACTCTCTGAACTTTTCTAGCTTTCTGCATCTTGGATACCTTTCCCTTCCTCTCCCTTCTCCCCTTCCAGATCCTTTTATGTGTTGTCTTCCCCATTAGAATCTAAGCTCCTTAAAAGTAAGAACTGTCTTTTTCGCTTGTATTAGTATTCCCAATACTTAGCACAATGTCTGATACATGGTAAGTGAGTCTATCTAACTATCTATCTATCATCTATCTATCCATCTATCTTCATTCATTATCCTAGAAACATTACATGTCAGCCTAGTCATGAGTCATATCACCCTGGTACTTCTATGAAGACCCATTCTCAGTTCTCCAATCTCAACATCCTTAGCCCTACAGTCCTAATCCTGGGCCCATGAATGGTCCTTTGAATGGACTCCAGCCCCTAATGAGTCAAGCTCTGTAAATAGCCTCTAATTCCTTGAGGCCTTCAAAGCAGGAGTATTAGGTAATAAAGGGATGTCTTCTAGCTTTAGTGTTCCTCTCTCCTGATCTGAGAAAGTATTCTCCTCACTCCAGGACAGTCCTACATGAATTCTATAACCTTCAAGAGTATGCCAATATGCAGTTTTCTCATAATACAAATCTTTATCTTGACCATTCCCATAAAACTCATCATCTGGTACCAACTGTTTGTCCTTAGACGGTGGACAAGGCTTTCTCGATGCCCTCATCACTGGCTATCCATTGCTCCTATTCTCCTACTTCCTTCAAGGATTATCCTGAGGTAATCCATTCCTGGGAAAGCAGTTTTTTTAGACCATTCTCAAAAAAAGTAGGAGTGATTGAAATGTATTCCATCTATGATTCTTTGGGCACACCCCTCAGATCATTCACATTATGAGAAGCCATCAGCACCTCAGTAGAGTTTCTTCTTCAGAAAATTCTCATTCCTCAAGCACCTGGAGGGCCCTAAAGTCACTTTTCTTTGAATTCATCTTTGAGTTGGAGGATTGGGTGCTCTCTTAAAACTCTATGGCAGAATGGTCCTCTATCTTTTTGTAAGTTTCCAAACAGGATTTTCAGAGCTTCTAAGTACTAAGCCCAAATCACTGCCTGTGGTACTCCATCAGTACTGTCAATTGGCTGAAATTCTATCCAATCCATGTGTAAACTTCAGAGATATTTGCCAAATGTGGACCGATGGCCATGACGTCTATTATCTCATTAGCACCCACAACTTCTCAAAGGTTCAAATCCAGCCTCAGACACTTACTAGCTATGTGACCCTAGACAAGTTACTAACCTCTCTATCTGCCTCAGTTTCCACACCTGTAAAATGGGAGTAATTATAGCACCTACAACTCCCAGGGTTGTTGTAAGATAATATTTGCAAAGCCCTTATAGCACAGTGCCTAACACGTAGTAGGCACTTAACAAATACATGTTTCCTTCCTTCCTTCCTTCCTTCCTTCCTTCCTTCCTTCCTTCCTTCCTTCCTTCCTTCCTTCCTTCCTTCCTTCCTTCCTTTCTTCCTTCCTTTCTTCCAGCACAGCAAGATACTCTGTATCTTCAATCCTCATTGTTACTGTTATATAAGGTGCTATGAGCCCAGATGGGTAAGGACCCAAGAAGGATTACAGCTGGTGTTATAACCTTTGAGGCCCAGGACAGGGACTGGGGCAGCCTCTCTCTGGACCAATGTTGGTCTGGTAGACTTTATCTTTTGGTAAACCAAAGAGGTTTTCTCCTCTTGGGTGCACCCAGAGGCCATGTGCCCATCTTGTTCACACCTCTGATAGCTACATCCCAATCCATTTACCCATGCTCTGTTGTGGTCATTTCTGAAGTGGTCAAGAGACCCCTTTAGTCTTCCAGAGGTGCCTCTCCACTGGCTAATCCATCTCCCAGCAGTCTTGACCTGAGTTTCTTTCATGAGATCTGGTTGAATTAAAATAGCCTCTTTTTGGGTCTCAATGTCCCATTCCCAAGGAGATATCCTGGGGCTAGACAAGGTCAGGTTTTGTCCCTTCAGACCATTCTCTCTGTCCAACATGTTGGCCTTTATTTTACATATATTAACTCTCAGTAATCAGGAGAATATTCTTGCTAAGTCATTGACAGGATGTTTACTCATTCATAGCGAAACCATAGAATTTAGACACTCACCAGATCCTAGTCACTTGAGTTAGTCTAAAATGACCTATCTCCTCCATAGCCACTTTTCTTTCATGATCACGCTCTGGAGCAGGTCCTGTTCCCGACTCTCTTGAATTCAGAATCATATGTCTACTGAAGTCTTATCCTGGAACTTCCCACAATGCCTGGGGCCTCCTCATCCTGGAATAGCCTCCTACCCCTGGGGCCTGCTTACCATGGATGTCCCTCTGCAAGGCCTGTCCTCCCTCTCTCTTTGGTGAGTTCCTTTTGGAGCCTCCATTTTAGGAAAGGGCTGGGGTGAGTTGTCTTAATTCCCCTCTTGGCCCTGACTCTCTGGACATTAAAATACCCCAGACCAAGTACCTTCATTCCCTACTCCCCCCAAAACTTTTCATATCCCTTTTGCATGCTGTCTTCCCCTACTGGAATGTAAGCTCCTTGAGGGCAGGGACCACCTTCCTTTTTACTTGTATTTGTCTTCTCAACACTCATCACAGTGCTTAGAACATAGTTAGCACTTAACAAACGCTTTTTTCCTTCCTTTCTTCCTGTCCATCCATAACGCAAAGCCAGAGGTCTTTTCTCTCTACACTGAAGAACCTGATATGGTTCCCTGTGCTTTCCCAGGCCCACAAAATGGATTCCAGCATCTGAAATCCATCAATCAATCAATGAGTATAGTTATCCCTTCCATATCACAGGGGTTAGGAGTATAGCAATTCCTTACTCTAGAAAATCTATGTAAAATTTTTTGGCCCTTCCTTTGCCCCAGAGGAGAAGTCCAAATTTTTTCTTTTTTTTTTTATGAGGTGTTTGCAGTACCTTGTTGTAAAAAAAAAAATAGGTTGATATTATACAATACTATACATATATTTATACATTTCTCAGTTTCTAAACCTTTTTCTGCATTGTCTGCTGACTTTTGCATGTCATCTGTGGCTTCTGCAACACTCCCAAAAAATTCCTATATAATTTCTTACGCCAACCTACAGTATATCAAAACAGAGAGGGGAAAAGTCACGGTGTAGTAGGGATAACTATATGAATTAAGCAGCCACTGTGTGCAAAACACTGTGGATACAAGTACCGTGAATGAACAATTCCTACTCACAAGGAACATACATTCTAAGACCGAAGATAAAATGTACATCTATAATGTACATTTGTGTGTATATGTATATGCATAATATGTACATATACAAACATATATATGTATATCCAGAAGAGAGGCAATAAGAATAGATGCAAATAAATACAATCTTTCAGCACAAACTAGCTAGGGAGGGAGGGCACTACTAGGTGGGAGGGAAGATCAGGAAGGCTTACTCTAGAAGGCAGGGCTTGAGATGAATCTTGAAAGAACAGAGGGATTCTGTAAGGCAGAGAGGAGGAGGGAGTGAATTCTACCTGAACACTGTTGACTTTCGGTGCACAAAAGTTTAAAAGAGTATATGATGAGGTTAAAAAAAAACCCACCAGGTCCCTAGTGGTCTCTAATACTTCTCTGCATCTAACCCCTAGCACTTCTGCATTCCTTCTAAGATGTGACCTGGTCAGAACTTGAAGGATTCCTCTCCTGGCAGGCAGAGACTGAGAACAACCGTAGGTTTACACATTGGATTAACTGATAGCTTGTCCTTTGGGACCAGCCCTTGCCAATGTTGCAACTTGGACAAAAGCTTCCTAGGAGGCCATTGGCATTGGGTCCCTGGCCACTGAGGGAGGAGGACATTGGCATTAGGACTCTTGCTGCTGAGGTGAAAAGTATTAACACTGTGGATCACTGGCGCCTGAAGGAGGTTGGCCTTCCCCTCAGTGGGCTCTGCATGTTACCCTAAATCATTCTTGCTCTCAAGCTCACTATGAGAGCATCAAACTCATTCATCAAATCCCGTTCAGGAGTGGTCAGTTTAGTAATGGATGTCCCAGTACCCCACTTTCCAATGATCTCGTTGGGGACCTGAGAACGTTAAAGTTCCTGGCAGCTTTTACAGCATGGTAACAGCAATGTCTTCTTTTCTGTATCCCTTACCAATATCTTACCTGGACTTTGCTTATGCCCAGATCACCTAAGATGGAGGTGTCCATGTGGTCTGAGAGAGCAGGGCTCCGCTTCTGGGAGAACCCATCCTTTTTCTGGGAGAACACAGCCTTTTTCCATTGGCTGTGTTGCTGGAATAAGCTGCATCTTTAAAACTGCCAGACTTTCCAGCAGCATCCAGAGAGTCAAGGCCCTGTCAGCCTCTCCACGATGGGTGGTGTGAACTGACCTGGATGGGGAGAAGGACTATCTTCCACCCCACTGTTAGGCTCTGTAGCCCTGAGACATGGGCTTGAGATTTTGGTATGTTTCATTTGTCCTTTTCAGTTCTAGGCACAGGAGATGGAGTTCTTGGAACCAGAGTTCTGGCGATGGTGACCTTGGAGCCAGGATTCCAGGCTGGATACTGCTGCTGACCCAGCAGGAAAGGCCTAAAGAGCCAAAAGGAGCTTTGGACTTGAAACTTGGTGGTTCCTCCCTATAGAGGAACTGAGTTAAACTGTGAACCCTCTCCCCTGCCTACAGACCAAGGTGGTGTAAAGGGGATTATGCTCCTCCCAGGTGTGGGAGGGGGAAAATGTTTGTATATTTGTTCTTGTTATACCTTTGAAATCAATCATAAACATTTATTAAGCACCTACTATATACCAGGCCCTGTGCTAAGTAAATATCACTTTGTAAAAAGCTAATATGATTGTTAAGTGGTTAAATGGAATTGGGGTGCAAGAGACTCCTAAATTGGGAGAATACAATCAAAGGGACTAGATCCAATGGCAGAAAGACTAGGGATTACCAAACCTCCCTAAGGGTACAGAGAACCCTGGGGGAATGGTGAGATCTAACATACCTGGCTCTCAGGCAAGGGGGCCCAGAGTAGTCACTGTTTTACTTCAGTTCCCTTCCCTTCCGAAGGGCCCACAGCCTTGTGTAAAAAAAAATCCCTTCAGAGTCAATGGGTATCCCAAAGCCAGCTGTCTCCAATGAAGGTCGGATCTCACCACTCAGCATTGGTTTACCAGTATTTGGGTAGCTGTGGTAACGATTTATTTCAGCGCTCGATCTGTGGCATTCTCTGAGAGTTTTAAGAGATCACTTCAATGAAATACACCAGGACCCTTCAATAATCTTCCACAGACTCAATAATTGATTTAAAACTTACGCTACGAAGTAGAGGAGGGGTTCAGCTTCATTGACACCAATCAGCAAATAAATATTTATTCAAGGTTGGAGTTAGTCAACACACATTCATTAAGGCTTTACTATGTGCCAGGCGCTGTGCTAAGTTCTGAGGATACAAAGAAAAGCAAAGACAATCCCTGCCCCTCAGGGAGCTTACATTCTAATGGAGGAGACATGTCTATGTACAGCCCAGTGCCAGGTGGTGAAGGGTTTTAAATACCAAATCAAGGTGTTCGTATTTGATCCTAGAGATAATAAGGAGCTACAGAAGTGTATTGAGTAGGGGAGTGACATAATTTAGGAATATTATTTTTCCGTAGCTTGTGTAGAGGGTAGATTGCAGAGGGGAGGGACTTGAAGCAGAGACTCCAGTTCTTAGGCTATTACAATAAAATGGATGGAGGGCCTGAACTAAAGTGATGGTCCCATGCTTGGAGGGAAGGGGACCAAATCGAGTAGAATTAGCAAGACTTTGCAACTTATTAGATATGAAAAGTGAGGGACAATGAAGAGTCCAGGATTAGTCTGAGGTTGTGGAAAAAACAATGTACTTTTTTAAAAATTAATTTATTTTTTACTATATTTTAAGTTCCAAGAAGTCTCCCTCCCTCCTTCCCCTTTCTCCGCCCCCCCACTAGAGAAGAATACCATTTGACAGAAAGATAGATATAGAGATATAGAGATTATATGTGTATATATTTACATATGTGTGTATGTATGTATATATGTAAAACCATATTATGCATACTTCTCTTTATCAGTTCTTTCTCTGGAGGTGGATGTGTCCTCCTTCATGGGTTCTTTGTAGTTGATTTGAATATTTATAATACTCAGAATAGCTTAGTCATTCACAGTTACTCTTCAAACAATATGGCTGTTGCCGCATCCGGCCTTCTCTTGTTTCTACTCATTTCACTCTTCATTATTTCATGCGAGAATGTCCATGTTTTAGAACAATGCTGTCCTTGATAACAGCAGGGAGATTCATTGGCTTTTGCCCATACCTGGGAAAACGTCTCTTCCCTGATCTCTCACACTGACAAGTTGGGCATCCCAGATGCTGTTGACTTTCTCCAGAAGTTGCTGCCTACTGAAGCTTCCTTGACTGCAGACCACTACCTACTGTCATCACTGCCACCACCATGTCTTTTTTAAGAACACCTCCCAGGCCAAGTGGCTCCCAAGCAAATTTAGACATCCTTTGTTTTACTGCTAATCACCTTGTCCTGGCTAAAACACAAAAGTTTGCTTAGGCAGCTCTAAGATTTCAGAGTGGCTCTACACCATGCAAGGTTCCCAGCCCTCATGCTTAGCTAAATTAATGTGGCTGAATTCCATTCCCCCTTTTTATGCTCCATGGTGCATGTAGGGTGATCAGCTCCTCCTATTCTGTGTTTCTGAAGCTGGAGATAAATACTCTTTTTGACTTGCTATTCCAATTCCCAGACAACCCTTAATATCAAGAGTGTCCAATTATATAAATCTTGAATCTTTGATAAACCTTGGAAAGGCACAAGAAACTCTACAGGAGAGTTACACAAGATACCAATGCATTGTCGTCTACACACACACACACACACACACACACACACACACACACACACACACACACACCCCTCATAAGTTCTCTGACTTATACAAGCTGGTCAGTGTAACTGATCCCATCATGTTATACCCTAAAGCTAAGTATGATAAGCTATAGCTGAGTCAAAGAGTTACAAGTGACCCAACTTATCTTCAGAGATGTTAGAGCTGAAAGAGATTGCTGCTAACCCAAACCCCTCATTGTATAGATGTGGAAACTGAGGCCAAGAGGCATATGATTTTCTTCTCACTTAATATTTTATTTTTTCCAATTACATGTAAAGACAGTTTTTAATATTCACTTCTATAAGATTTTGAGTTTCCCCCAAGACTGCATGCAATCTGATATAGGCTATCACATGTACAATCATATTAAACATATTTCCACATTAGTCTTGTAAAGAAGAATTAGAACCAAAGGGGAAAACCACAAGAAAGAAAAAAAAAAGAGAGAGAGAGAAAATAGTCTGCTTCGATCTGCATTCAGACTCCATAGTTCTTTCTCTGCAAGTGGATAGCATTCTCCATCATGAGTCTTTTGGAATTGTCTTAGATCATTCTATTACTGAGAAGAGCTAAGTCTATCAAAGTTGGTCATGCGACAACGTTGCTGTTACTGCATACAATGTTCTCCTGGTTCTGCTCACTTCACTTAACATCAGTTCCTATAAATCTTCCCAGGTTTTTCTGAAATCCAAGGTCACACAGGCTAGTAAAAGATAAAGACAAGACTTGGACTCATCTTCATATGACTATCCACCTCATTACTCTGCCTTGGCATAGGATGAAACAAACTTTCCAGTCTGCATACTTATCAGTTTAGTCAAGACTGTGGAAATTATAGGTAAGGCAGTGTGGCCAGGGTGGAGGGGTCAGACATATGGTCCCTCAGGCCACATGCCTCCCACAACACTTCAAGTACTACCTGAACCAGATTAAAATATAATTGGGAAATGCTTAAGAAAATCAAAATACATTGAGACAAAGATAACATTACATTTTAAAACTAAGTCAATATGCTGACTGCAGAAATCATCATTTATGGGTTATTGGCCCTGTTTCCATTTGACACCAGTGGCATAGCATAGAGAGGGTCAGCCTAGGAGTCAGGAAGACCTGGGTTCAAGACCAGGCTCTGACACAGCTCTGTTATCATAGACAAGTTGTTTTATTTCTCAGTGCCCTAAGAAGCTCTCTAAAATTATAAATTACACATGAGATGTTGATCTGTATCATAGGTGGGAATTTCTATACTGTGCATTCTCTGTACTGATGAAATTACAGGTCCAAGCCCAGCCCCACCCCCAAAACAGAGGTGTGACACCCAAGGCAGGTAAGGATTGACTGTGATTGCTGAGGTCAGCTAGGTGGCACAGTGGATAGAGTGCTGGGCCTGGAGTCAGAAAGACTCATCTTCCTGAGTTCAAATCTGGCCTCAGACACTTCCTAGCTGTGTGACCCTTGGCAAGCCACTTAACCCTGTTTGCCTCAGTTTCCTCATCTGTAAAATGAGCTGGAGAAGGAAATGGCAAACCACTCCAGCATCTTTGCCAAGAAAACCCCAAATGGGGTCACAAAGAGTTGAACATAACTGAACAACAGTGACTGCTGAATCCTAGCTTTCCAGGGTCCTTTTGCCTCTTTTTTTCAACATTTCCCTACTTACTCCTAGCTCTACCTCCCCCGGGGAATGGAACCGTCAATAAACACCACCAGCCTGCTTTCATCATGTCCAACATTCTTTCCACTTCACCATGGCTGCAGCAGTTAGAAGGCCTAGCTTTATCCCTGGGTTGTGTCTCTCTGACCCGGCCAGTTGGCTTAGAATCATTCACACATTCTCCCTGTTTCAAAGTCCAGTAGCTTCACTGCTGTTTGGCCAATGTCTGGGACTAGGACCTCCAGCAGTTCTGCAGAAGCCATTGTCCTTGGGTGGGAGCCTTTTGGCATCACAGCCTGGCTCTCCAGTAGACAGGTCCTTACTATGTGAACGCCAACATAACCCCCATCAGCCTCACCATTAAGTTCCTGATTCTAGTCTGAGGGAAGGATCCAGCACTAAGTTGAAAGAACAGAAATCCCTGACAAACTGCTTTGTGTAAAAGAGCAGTGTCCAGCTTGTACTTTCAGTAAAACTAAGGATTAAAACACAGTTACATTGAAATATAAAGGGAAAGGCCTTTCATATGCAAAAGAAACATTCCACATCTTAGAGCCCAAGGCCTGAATAGCCGAGGAAGAGGCCAGAAAGACAATGAACTTGCCCCAAGAGGCAGATAGCTTGAATACAATCAGTTCTGCTGTAACTCTGGTATATGCAGTTTCCCCAAAGCACTGTGACATGCAAAAATCACAATGAAAACCACAGGGCTTTACAGGGAAAATGGAGTTAGGGTCACAACACTCAAAAACTTCAGTGACCATTAAAAAAAAAAGATAGGAATCTCATAAAAATATGCACAGTTTTATACACATTAAATAATTAAGAAAACCCATCTAAGAACGTCCTGATTCCCATGGGGCTGGGCAAAATCATACAATTTGCAACTCATCAAAGATGAGGGGGATGGGGTTATCAAGAGAAGTTTAGTATTGTCCCCATTGCAAGTCACATCTCTAGCTAGAAGAATTTAGCTGATGTATCTAACTTTAGTCCTACTGTTACATGATCAGTTTTTGGTTGTCTGTTTACAAAATTCTAGCTTGATATATTGGCCAAATCCCCTAGCATTTGCTGATCAGTTTATTATTTTACCTGATAAAAAAATCTTCCCCTTATGCTATCAGTTTTTTGATGTACACATTTTTACTTTCCCCTTTTGCCCTCTGTAAAATTTCAATTGTAGCCATCCTGCTTTGCCCTTTTTAAAATTTTTGAAAATGCTACTCGTGGCCCATTGGTTTTTGTATACCATGGGCCTGTCAGCCAAGCATATAATTAACCTGTTATTAAAATCTCTTCATGTTGATAAGTATGATTGGCAGCAGTCCCTGTCAATAAATCTGTGAATAGTTTTATATCAGAGGCCATGGTTGGGAAGAGTGGGATAGGGTAGGGAGGTGAGGACCTGCTTTCCTCTCTCCACAGCTTCTATTGCACCAGAAGATACGTGCTTTACCTTGGGAAAGACCCAAAGTTCGCTTGCAGAAGTAGGTACTGAAGAGTTGCAGCTTGTAAAGTGGTAGTTTTCTACATCCTCAGTGTTTCTTAGCGAAGTGATTGCACATAAGCAAATTCTAAATTTTGATCATGCTCAAATTGTTCCCTAATATATCAATCGTGTTGGAACAACTTTGTGTTTTTAAAACAAGTATTATGGCAGAACAGACTGTATCTTTGGCCCTAGCCATTCAAGTTTGAGACCTATAAGTTGGCTGATGGCCAGAAGTAAAAGTGTGGTCCAAAACTGAGGGAAGTCACCTCTGAACCATGAAGAATGGCAGAATAGGAGAGTATAGACCTTTCATATCTCCTGCCTAAAAGCATAAAACCTCAGATCTCAGGCTCTGAGGGAGTCATAGAGGAATGTCCTTTGTAAATCCTAGGCTGAGAAGAACACTATAACATTTCAGTTAAAAAGAATACTCAAAGATCTAGAGGCTAGAGGTAATAAAAATTGCAGCTGTCCATTAAAGCATGAGCTTAGTGCCCTGTGAAGCGTTGGGGATCTGTAAGGATGTAGAGGGCCACAGGCTGTTCATGAGGTCTCACTGATGGGCGGACGTCCTTCTATGAGCAAAGGTTGCCTGGTTCAGTGCTCCATTCCATGCATCTCTAACTTCCCTAGTTACTCATTAGTCATTAACAGTGTATTTGTGATTGGTGGTAGGTAAGTGCACGGACTGTGCATGCACTGTCCTTGAGCACAGCATGGGTTCTACGTCATTGTAACTTGAGAAAGAACTCCTGTTATTTTACTATATAAGTAAGTGCTTTGCTAAAAATAAACGGAGTTGCTGCCATCTTTTCTCCTGCCTCATCAATGCGTGATTGGAGTGAAAGATCAAGCTGGTCTTGATTCTTCAGGTGATTGGGAAATACTAGGTCCTAGGTAGGCTCTGTAGCCAAGTGAACTAGTTGTGCACAACAAACTGGTGCCCAACGTGGGGCTGCACTGCTGCCGTGAAGCCGCACTGAAGCCGCACTGAAGATACAGAGACTAAGACAGCTGCATGAAACAGTCGGAAAACGTCTGAACAAGAAGACGCGACACCCACATCAAGACACCGAGGTCTGTTGAAGCCAAGCAGCCTCCTTGTGAGAGGTCTCCGAATTGCATCCCGTTGCAAGATATGGAGTGGTAAGAGAATTTCTTACCATGGGGCAAAGTTTAGGTAAATTCTCAGATAAGGAACAGAATGTTAGAGTAATATATCAAATGATCAAGGAACAGGGGTGCTCGGTAACTCCCAAGAAAATAAGAGAGTTTCTAGACATTATTGATATAACATCTCCATGGCTTCCAAGGGAAGGGAGTTTAGATTTAGAACCATAGAAGACAGTGGGGGAACAATTGACAGAATTTTATGATACCAAAGGCCCGAAGTCAGTTCCGCTGGGCACGTTCACTATATATAATCTTATAAAAATGGGCTCGCAAGCTGACATACAGGGTGAGAAGAGAAAATTCCCTGCCTGTACTCAAGCTTCTTCATTGTGCTCACCTAACAATAGTAGAGCAGGCTCTCCTGAGAGAGAGAACAGACCTAAGATTTATAAGCTATATCCTGACTTAGCTGAAGCTTCAAAACCCCCTCCACACTCTCCATACCCTGAGCTGTTAGATAGACTCAAGCAGCATTACGAGAGGTCCCTATACAACTACAGATTGTTTTGCCTTTTATAAAAACCAAAACCTTAAGAAAGATTTTGCCTGGTTTTAGCATATCATGAAAAGAGGAGATAAAATAAAATAAAAATAGTATTATTTCATTTGTGTACTGAATTTCTGACAAGTTTCTCGCTTTTGGATTCTCCCTGTCATTTTGTTCTATGTTTGTCTGTGTCTGTGTGAATGATGGTCTGTGATTAATGTCTATAATTTATTTGATCTTTCACTGCCAGGCAGCCAAGGGCTGCAACTGGATTCTGAAATGCTGATAGTGACTTTCTCCCCTTCCCCTCCCTAATACCAGCCGCATTCCGGAGCAGGTAGATGGGGGAGAGAATGGGAGAAAAGGTACTTCATTATTTAGGTTATATAATTTGACAAAAGGCAAGAAAGTTTAAGCATACAGGAATAAAGAAAAGTATGGATAGAAAGCATAATATAATCTGTTTGCATGAATAGCAGGAATAGATGATATGAGAGTAAAAGATTTGGAAACTTTTGGAGAAAAAAACCTCTTTCTTTTTTGCATTCTAAGGCTCTGGCCAAAGCTTTGGGTGTAAGATTATGTTGAAAAATATTCTCTTCCTTTCTCTCAAATTCCAACCCTGGCCAGGTTGGGGTGGGGGAGAAAGAGGGAGAAGATAAGGAGGACAGTTTCCTCTTCAGATCAAAAAGAAAAGTTTTTAAGTATTGGAACACAATCTAAAGATAATTTAGTTCATTCACATTAGCAATATGCATGTTTCAAGTTTTAAAAAATCTAGTCTCATTACAAATTGGTACACTTTTATGTGTTATGTCAAGCAATTTTTAATAATTTAGATGTTATTAAAATGTGAACTAAAAGAAACTGAAAGGTAGTGAGATAACTGTGTAAATCAGCTAAATTATTTTAAGTCCGTTAATCTTGTTCTATGATTTTTTATAACTGTCATTTAGAAAATCAGGTATTTCTGTCTTTACCTATGATTAAAGAACAGCTTAGAGCTAAAAACAATTTAACTATCACTCAGGAAAATTACCAAAATGTTTACTAAGTTATTTGAAGGTACTGTTTTAAAGTTAAGACCTAGAATTTTTAATTACTTCTGAGAGAAAAGGAGGGGCACAAGGCAATTCCCTTAACTTTGTAAGCTTGCCAAAAGCTCCTACCAGCTGTGTGCCAAAGTCATCTGCTCTGAGAAAAGAATTTGTTTATGTTATTGAGTTCCTAAACAATTCATTTAGCTTACTGAGAAATTGCAACTTTATATAAATAATTTCTAATAATTGGCTTTCTCACCAAGACAAGTTTAAATGTGGGAAAGAAAGGATGTTAAGTAAAATTTCTTATATATGTGAGACCTAGTAAATCTTTATTGCTTATTGCATTTCTATGAAAATAATTAACTCTATCTGGCTTTAAGCCATAATCAGTGAAACTGCTTGAGGTAAAAGACTCTTAGAACTATAAATAATTTTGTTTTGAGTTTGAATTTGGGTATAGTTGTCTCATTAAATCAGTATTTCCCATTTTCCCTATTGTGATCCTTTAAGGAGGAATGTTTCTTACCATGTGCCGAAATTTTGTTCATAACACTATTAAACTTGTTAGTCAGAAATATTCCCAGACAAAAATAATTTATTATATGGATGATAAACTTTGCAGTTGTCCTACTACTACCAAACTCTCCTTATTAATGCTCAAGTTTTAACAAGCCTTTCAGTCTCATAGATTTGTAATTACCCCTGACAAGGTACAAACGGTATCACCCTTTGCTTACTTTAGGCATATTGTTCTACAATCTACAAGCATACCACCAAAATGTTACAAATTAATCAAGATTCCTTGATAATTTTAATAAGCTTCATACAATTTTCACAGATATTAATTACTTTTAGCTTGTCTAATAAATCACCACTAATCAATTATTTTAAGATGAATTTAAACTACTAGGATAACAGATAGCTAAAACTCAATTCATTTCCCCTTAATTTGTGGGCAGATATTTTACATTTACTGAGAGCTGTTATTTTCTCCTGCCCACTGTTTGTGCTTTTTCTATCCATAAAACTGACAAAATACAAAACGAAATCTAATGAACTTGTTTGGGTTCCTTATTCACCTGTTTCTATTATTGCAAAGTAGTCAGGAAAATTAACGATGCTTTATGACTTCCCAGCCTTTGATAGTTAGTGATTTAAAAGATTGCTTTTTTACTATTCCATTACAAAAAGCTAAAAATGATACATTACATGGATGACATTTTATGTGCTCATCCTAATCCTGAAGTGTTAGAAGAAATTTTGCAAAAAACACAAGAATTGTTGCAAACTCATGGGCTTCAAATAGCCCCAGAAAAGATTCAAAAACATCCACCATTTCAATATTTAGGCCATCAAATACTTCAAGAGAAAAGTTTTACATCCACCAACAATAGACCTACAAAAATTGAAAACACTTAGTGATTTTCAGAAAATTATAGGAGATATACAGTGGCTTCAGTCACAGGTTGGCATTCCAAATTATAAATTGATACCCTTGTATGATTGCCTTAAAGGTGATCCTCAATTAGATTCACCCCGGATACTGACCCCTGAGGCAAAGCAAACATTGTTGTATATTCAGGAACAAGTAGTTGGAGCACACACAAACAGGATTGATATGCATGAAAGCATGGAAGCTTCTATATTTAACACCCAAATTCTCCAACAGCAGTAATACATCAGAAACAAAGGCTTTTAGAATGGGTATATTTACCATCTCAGTCAAAAAACACTTTAAGTAATTATATGGTCCTGATAGGGGACTTAATACATAAAATTGATAACAGATGTTTAAATTATGTGGCACACATCCGAAGTCATATACCTTCCATTTTCTCAACAAATAATTGAAATGTCAATACAAACAATGCCCAACTGGCAAGTGAATATCAATTTGAAGCTTGTGTATGGAAAACTCTTTAAATATCATGTAATCTTTAAGAATTGGCCTTGGATACAACCCACACATACATCAGGTGAACCCATATATGGAATTAATGTCTTTACTGATGCCACAAAGATGAATAAGGCTCTATCTGGTGCCCTAAAAGAAAGGAATTACAGTGATTAATACCTTTTACCTCCACACAACAGAATAAATTATATGCTGTCTATTGTGCCTTTCACAAACATAAGGAGCCAATGAATATCATCACAGATAGTAAATATGTAAAAGGAATCCTAAAACACCTAGAAACTGCAATAATAAAAAATACTGGTAATAACATCTGTCAGTTGCTTCATGATATACAGCATTATATACAGAATAGGACAGAAAAAGTTTATGTTTTGCATGTTCGGTCCCATACTCTTGCTCCAGGACCAATTTTTGAAGGTAATGATTTTGTTGATAAATCTTTAACAATGAATGTGGAAATAGCAAGGAATAGTCATAATCAATTACATTTATCTGCTAGGTCTTTAAGAACTTTATATGGCATAACAAAATCACAAGCGTGTAAAATTGTTAAGCGTTGTGCTAATTGTGTGCCTTTTCAGCCCCCTTTTCATGTTGATGTACACAACCCCAAGGGACTTACACCTAATGCCTTATGGAAAATGGATGTTACTCGTTATTCTCCCTTTGGAAGACAAAAGTATGTTCATGTTTCTATTGATACTTATTCAGGCTTTATTTTTGCTACTGCTCAAGCGGGTGAGGCTGTCCGCTATGTTATTAATCATTTGCTTCATTGTTTTTCTTTCACTGGCCCACCTCAATACTTAAAGACTGATAATGGTCCTGCATATATTTCACAAGGTTTTAAAAAGTTTTGTACTGAGTTCTCTATTAGTCATACTACTGACCTTCCCTATAATCCTTGTGGTCAGGCCATAGTTGAATGCGCCAATAGTACATTGAAGATGGCGCTCCAAAAACAAAAAGGGGGAGCTAAGGAATCCCTGTGGCATCAATTAAGCACCGCACTCTATACTATAAATTATTTAAAATTCGACAGTTGTAACCTCTCTCCTGCAATGAAATATCTGGCAGGAAATGACAACAGTACTAGTGACAGCACTAAATCAAACAGATTCCTTTTTCCTAAACACAATATGAAAGTCATGTGGAGAGACGTTGATGGTGTCTGGCAGGGCCCAGGGCAAGTGCTAACCTGGGGGCAAGGGTTTGTTCTTATTTCCACAGGTGATGGAGAACTTTGGGTCAGAATGAAGGATGTCCAAATTATCCTTTCAGAAGGGACAAGGCAAGCAGAAAAGAAAACACAGACCGGCCAGGAATCGAAGGAGTCGAAAGAATAAGAAGAAGGCACTACACAAACTTGTAACCAAGCTGTGACTCTTGTCGTTATTGTCAACAGTGGTACAGAACACAGCAGCAGAGACAGGAAATACAACAAGATGGACTTTTGTGACAAAACTGCCATGGCCAAGACTGGCTACATGGGGAGAGACAATACCTGAGGTTATTTTACAAGAGAATGCATCTGCAGGATTGGGGAAGGAATTTAATTTTACACCTCAAAAGAATGGGTCAATTACAGTAAAGTTTAATTTTCAAAGATTGGTATGAGTCATGTTCTGATCATATTTTTGGAATAATAGACCAAAGAAATCAATTAGCAATTGTTAGGAAGAAGAGATGTATTTCATGTGTAGTATTAGGAATTATATTGTTTATAGCTATTATAACTGCTTCTGTATCTTTATCTCAATCTATATCTATCACAAGAAATGAAATGGTTCAAGCTGATTTTATGAATCAATTAGCTCGCAATGTATCAAAGGGTTTTCAAGCACAAAAAAGGATAGATGAGGGATTTTACCACATACTTGAGGGAATGAAGGAACCCATTATTGAAATAGGTGATGAATTGGATATTTTAGAATATAGAACACATTTGAAATGTGATTATAGGTATGAATTCATTTGCCTTACCAATGTTAAATACAATGACTCCCAATGGGAGTGGCAGAGAATACGTAGACATCTGAATGGGCTGTTTGGGAATTCTACTGTTGCATTGGATATTGATGGTTTATATAAAATTGCTGATGATATTGCAAGGGCGGCTGATGAAGATTTGATGCCAGATAAGACTGCCCAATATATACTTGATTGGCTAGATGAACTCCATAACCCTTTTGATAACCTTGGACGTTGGCTTATTTCTTTATTATCTTCTCTATTGCCATTATGTTTGCTATTGCTGGCCATGCTGTGTTTTGGACCGTGTTTGTTCAGGTGCATTGCTAATCTGATAAAAGACCTTGGGACTGAGCTTCATATGCTCCGTCTCCGGCAAAAACAAAAAGGGGGAGTTGTTGGGGATCTGTAAGGATGTAGAGGGCCACAGCCTGTTCATGAGGTCTCACCGATGGGCGGAGGCCCCTCTCGGGTGATTGATTTATGAGCAAAGGTCACCTGGTTCAGTGCTCCATTCTACACATCTCTAACTTCCCTAGTTACTCATTAGTCATTAACAGTGTATTTGTGATTGGTGGTAGGTAAGTGCACGGACTGGGTTCTACGTCATTGTAACTTGAGAAAGGGTTCCTGTTATTTTACTATATAAGTAAGTGCTTTGCTAAAAATAAACGGAGTTGCTGCCATCTTTTCTCCTGCCTCATCAATGCGTGATTGGAGTGAAAGATCAAGCTGGTCTTGATTCTTCAGGTGATTGGGAAATACTAGGTCCTAGGTAGGCTCTGTAGCCAAGTGAACTAGTTGTGCACAACAGTGAAGAACCCAGTAGTTTAGTGATTTGCTCAGCCCAGGGTGGCAGCAGTCCAGTGGCCAAGCTACCAAGCTTGGTCAAGCCCAGGAACAGGTTAGATTCTGTGTCCTACAAGGAGCCAGCCCAGCTGAGCAATGGAGCTACTCACTCCCCACCAACATTGAAACTCTATAATGGAGTGAACTTTACGAGGACTCTCTGGCTAAAGAAAGACATCTGGTCCCTTAGTTCTAGGGTGGGGAACTGTCTTGGCCACTTGTGTTCCCTACCTATGGGCTTCACCATGACTCTACTGGATTTGTTGCTACTCCTCTCCACTGCGGACACTGTGTATATTTGTGGGAGAGTGAACCTCATGTTTGGGCAGAAACGTTTTGTAAAATACCTTTGGTAAGGATTGTGTCTACTCGTTGACTGTTAAGGGGAAGAACGTTGGTGAGAACTCATGAGCTATATAGTTTGAGGAGACTAGAATCAGTCCTAGCAACCAGCCCTGCAGATCCACCCAACCAAGGTCAACATCAGTGTAGGTGAGAGGAGTGAACCCAGAGGAGCTATTATACATGCACACATATTGTAAACTATCTAATTGTTTTATGCCCCAAGATAAACATCTTTCAGGGCCCTAGTAACTAGCTCCATCTCCACCACTGGGTTCTTTATGATGAATCAGTCAGATACCCTCTCTCCAGGGATGTGCTGAAGCCAGCTTGACCTGGTTTCCAAGAACCAATCGTTCAAATTTCAGGGTGAGGATTTAGACCTTAGAAATCAGCAAACACTACAAATCAGGACTTGGTTTATTGTTTTGTTGACTGTCTAAATTTAAAAAGAGAGAAAATGTTTAAGTGTGCTGTGTGTACATTTTTCTATTCAGAGAGCAAGTTGTTAACTATTTACCAGCTCACTCCTACCTCTCTCTCTGCAATGTCTCGAATCCTATAACTAAAAGTTTGCACTAGAATAAAATATGGCCAGCACCCTCTTAATAGACAGTTTCTAAGAGGAGCAGTAAAAAGAAGGCTAGTCCCTCAGAGAGGCAAAACTGTGTTTGGTGAGATAGAAAGAATGGCTAATTGCTAAAACCAATCCAGAGTACAGGATGAAAAGTAATCCAGCTGGTGGTGATATCAGCTGGGTATAATGATAGGCATAGGGATCAAACCTATGATTTCATCAACACAGGGAACTCCCAGTGAGGAAACTTTCTACCAACACTGGTCAGCAACTTCTTTGCAACTTAGAATCTTAGAGAGGTGCCTAGAATAGTCAGAAGCTAAGTGACTTGTCCAGGGTCACATTAGTATGTGTCAGCAATGGGACTTGTATCTAGGTCTTCCTGGTTTCATGACAGGCTCTTTAATTACTATACCATGAAAACTCATGAAAATAAATAAGGTGCAAGGATTTACCTCCCAGGAAACCACAAGTTGGGTCAAAAATGTTGCTATGATTATATAGTAGCCATTACAACTCAACATTCAGTCCTTGAAGGGATTACAGCCCAAAGGCTATTTCAGAAAATAATGGCTACTTGGAAAAAGGGTCTTGTCTGAAGAGAATGGTGTGATGAACAGAGAATTAATTAAGCAATGTAGATTTTAAATTGTGCACAGTCCTGTAAGAATAATGTCGGGAGCTTAACACTTAGAATGAACTGTGACTAGAAAGGAAAGTCAAAGACAGCAAAAAGGGGTAGGGACAGTTGCACTGGGGAAAAGAGAAGGATAAAGGAGGTTTGAGAACCATTGTTTGGGGTGGAGAAAAGAAGGAAGCTGATGCCAAATGGAAGGATGGTTCACAAGCTCTCCCCAGAGAAGAAAATAAAGGAATTATCATGTGCCCAACAGAAATAAGAAACATAATTTCTTGGAACATTTGGTCAGCTCATATTTCAATACTCTGGATAAATATTTGTAACAACAACAACCAAAAAGAAGAAACCACCATGAAAGTAATTGCAATTTATGTACCAACATCTGTCTCAGAGAATGAAGACATAGAGAAATTCTTCAGAGAACTCAATAAGATTCTCCAAATTAAATCGATAACAGTCAAAATCAATAAACATTTATTAAGCATTTACTATGTGCTAGGCATTGAGAATACAGATTTTTAAAAGTAAGACAGTACCGGCTCTCAAGGAGCTTACAATCTAATGGGAAAAGACAAAAAGCTGAGAAGTGGGGGGGGGGGGAATGTTACCCAGCAAAGGGGCATGATGAAGAAATCAGTCAGAAGTTCCAAGTAGTATATCCAGTTGAGAATTGAGGAGATCTGAGCTGAAGGAGGTTTGGGTTCATGTTCCTACACTCCAATCAGAGAAATGGAGAGGTAGGAATAAGGAACAAAGCTGATGAGGTTTTAGAGGATGAGGAGGTTATCCCAGTAATGAACCTCCTCTGGCATGATGGAGAAGTCAGAGAAGTCCCAAACATATAATTTGATACTTAGTGACTTCAAGCCATCACACATGCTCAAACCAGATGGTAGACGCTGGCCAGATAACCATGTAACTTGCAAGTATTCAGAGGCATCAAGAGCTGAAGGATGGCCTGAGAAAGCCCCAAGGCATCAGAAATCCACAGTAGGAGACTTGGAAGGGGGCAGGTATGGCAGGGACTTCAGTGTTCAAGTCTGAACATAAGACATTGAGTACTGCAATACTCAGATCAGATTATCCCAGGACCAAGTCCTCAGCACTGAAGATCCAGCACTCTGAACCTAAAAAATGCAAAGATGGAAGACAAATGTACCTAAACCTAAGAGGTGAAAGTCATTGAAGAAATATAGGTGCCTCAGGTTGAGACCAAGCAGAGCTGACCACTCCATCCCAAATACTGCAGGAGGAAGAGCCTGGCCCTGGCACAAAGCCCTAATTCTGGAATTGAGGCTAGAGAAATGATTACACAGACCTCTTTAAAGAACTCCAATAAATCCAGAGGTGTCCAACCTAGAAGAGTATAACTACTTAACTGCAAACAGAGACTCATAGGAAAAAATAAATTCGCCACAAGAACTATATGAATACCTAAAAGAAATGAAGCAATAAATCTTTTAAATGATATAAAAGCAAAAGGTTCAAGAGACATAATTTCTGGGTAACTTGATCATTTTATTAATAAGGCCAGCACATTATGAATAAAAGGATAGGCATTTGTCCATCTCTCTCACACCAAGGACAATCATGGCAGCAGGCTCAAGGCTTACATGTTCTTTTTGGAAGAGGAGTGGCAATCAACTCTGATTGGTTAAGAAAGAATATTATATGGGGCAGTTAGGTGGCACAGTGTATAGAGCTCTGGCCTTGGAGTCAAGAGAACCTGAGTTCAAATCGGGCCTTAGACACTTGATCTTTACTAGGTGTGTGACCCTGGGCAAGTCACTTAGCCCCAATTACCTTATCAAAAAGCAAAAAAAAAAAAGAATATAATAATGAGGGACTAACTTTGATAGACTTAACTCTTCTCAGCAATGCAATGATCTAAGACAATTCCAAAAGACTTGTGATGGAAAATACTATCCACATTCAGAGAAAGAACTATGGAGTCTGAATGCAGATCGAAGCATACTATTTTCTTTTTTCTTTTTTTGTTTTTTTCTTTCTTGTGGTTTTTCCCTTTGGTTCTAATTCTTCTTTACAATTGAATAATGTTGAAATATGTTTAGTATGATTGTACACCTGTAGCCAATATTAGATGGCATACCGTTTTGGGGAGGGGGAGGGAATTTAAAATTCAAAATCTTATAAAAGTGAATGTTGAAAACTAAAAACTGAACAAATGAATAAATATTAAACAACAACAATAACAAAAAATAATACTGAGGGGCTGAGAGTAACATCATGTCACCCTTGGAGAGAGAATCTATCTCTATACCCAGACTACTCCCAGCCTTGGGCAATCTATTCAAAGAATTTATGTCCCACCCAAGCCTCAGCAGAACACAATGGCTACTCCAACCAGGGTGGGGTCTTGAACTAGAAAGTTAGTCCAATCTCATTATTAGCCATGTCCTTCAAGAGACTGAACTTTTTAAAATCAGGACTTTAGAAAAAAGAGAGAACTCTGGATCTCCCCAAATCATTGGTTATTAATAATCATTTTTCTCAAAGGAAAGAATTAGAAGGAGAATAAATAGCTTAGAAAAAAAAAAACCTTACCCAAATAACAGACACCTTGAAAATTAGAATAGTGCAAACAGAAATCAATTACTCCATGAGACAGCAAGGAATAGTGGATCAAAATCAAGACATTGAAAAAAATATAAGAATATGTAAAATATCTGCTATCAAAAACAACTGACATGGGAGCAAGTCAAGAATTATTGGATTCCCTGAAAACTATATTTTTAAAGATTAAAAATAGCATTTCAAGAAATTGCAAATGAAAGCTGTCCAGATTTATTAGAACCAGAGAACAAAATAGAAATTGAAATACTGCACTGATCATCGCCTCAAAGAAAACCCAAAAGGAAAAGTCCCCAGGGTGTCATTGATAAAATCTAGAGCTTTCAGGCCAAAGTAAAAATACTGCAGACATCCAGAAAGAAAGAATTCAAGTACCAAGGACTCACAATCAGGATTACACAAGATTTTGGTAGCTTCTACTGGAAATAGGAGGTCTTGAAATACAGTATTCCAAAAGATGAAAGATATAGGTTTACAAGCAAGATAGCTTTTCCTGAAAAACTGAGTATAATTCTACAGGGGAAGAAGTGAATCTTTAATGAAATTGAAGGCTTTCAAGAATTCCTGGTGGAGATCCCAGAGCAGGAACTTTGAAATACCAACAAAATAATCCAGAGAAATCTGGAAAATACATTTATTTGAGCAACTGGAAGGTGATGATGTAGTATGTATGATGATGTAGTGCTAATATTTTAATGGGCAGAGAAAAACAATAAGTGTCCCTTCAGAACTTTAATATCTTAAAAGAATGTTGAGGGAATCAAATAAGAAAAAACAGAGGTCCTGGGAACGGATTGGTTCTATTTTGAGGGTTTGGAGAAGGGAAGGAAACTAGTGTAGAAAGAAGGAAGAAGGGGCTAGAATTTGCTTCTTCATAATTGGCATGTGTAAAAACAAGAGTATACTCACATGAAGGAAGGATTGGTAAGAGTGGGCTACTTTACTTCCACCTCGACCTTGTCAACCCTAACTTCTCTCCTGCCCTTCAGTCACACCAACTGCCTGTTGGACATCTTGAGCATTTAAGATAGACATTCTTTCACTTTCTTTATTTTTCTCATGGTGGCTTTTTTTTTGGTCTGTGTTTTCTTTCACAACATGACTAAAATGGAAATACGTTTTGCAAGATTGCACATGTATAACCAATATCAAATTATTTATCATCTCAGGGAAAGAGAAGAAGAGGGTGGAAGAGAGAGAAAGAATTTGGAATATGTAATTTAAAAAAATGAATGTCACAAATTGTTTTTACATGTAATTACAAAAAAATGAAATATTCTAAATAAATTATTTTTAAAAATAGACATCTTAAACTTAACATGTGCAAAACTGAACACATTATCTTTGCCCCTAAACCCTCCCCTCTTCCAAAATTCCCTATTACTATCAAAGATATCACCATTCTCCCAATCACCTAGGCTCATAACCTAGGGGTCATCCTTGACTCCTCACTCTCTCATGCTCAATGTTGCCAAGTCCTGTCAAAATTTTACCTTTATAGCATCTCTAGAATATGCCCCCTTTTCTCCCCTGACACTACCATCACCTTGGTATAAGTCTTCATCAACTCATGCCTGGACTATTATATTACCTTGCTGGTTGGTCTCCATTCCTCAAGCGTCTCCCCATTCCAGTTGATTCTCCACTCAAGTATCAAAGTAATCTTCCTGAAGTATAGGTCTGACCATTTCACACACATCCTATACCCCATTCAAGAAACCCCAGGGCTCCCTATTATCTACAGAATCAAATACAAAATCTCCTTTTAAAAGTCTTTCATAACCTGGCCCCTTCCCTACTTTCCAGTCTTCTTACTGTCACCCCCCTCCACCTACTCTGTGATCCAGTGACACAACACTGGTGGTCCTCACATAACACACTTTGTCTCCCTATTCGATGCAGTTTCATTGGCTGCACCCTTTTCTCTCCCTTCGCATCCACCTGGCTTGCTTCAAGTCTCAACTAAAAGTCCACCTGTAAGATTTTCCCAGTCCCCCTTAATTAGAGGTGTGCTAGGGCCGGCTCAAACCTACTCCTCTTGCAAGAGTTGAATGTTAAATATTCAGTGTGAGTATTTCATCTTGGAAATCCACAAATGCTACAAATCAGGGTTTGATTTATTATTTTATTGATTGTCTAGACTTAAGAAGGAGAAAATGTTAATAATGCAAATTAGACTTAAAAGTGAGACATGAGTACATCTTCCCTTCCCCTACCCTCAAAGCTGGTTGTGAAACATTTCTCAGAATGCCCTTGTCCCTAATGCTAATGGCTTATCTTAGAGATTTTCTCCAAGTTATCCTGTATGTTTCTGGTTTGTACAGAGGCGTTGCATGTTGTCTCTCTCAACTCTTAGACTATGAGATCCCTGAGGACAGGGACTGTTTTTGCCTCTCTTTGCATTCCTAACACTTAGAATAATGTCTGACACAAAGTAAGTGCTTAGTAGTGCTTTTTGGCTCAGCTTTACTTGACAAAGGAGGATCAAACACAGACACACACATACACGCAGAAAGAGTTTGGTGTAGAAATACTTCAAATTCGACAGAGAAATAAGTGGGAAGGGAGGGAAAGTAAGAGAGGGGATTATAACAGGGAAGGAACAGTGGCAAGTCAAACAACCTTTGAGATTTTAAAGAATGATTAAAAGGAATTAAAGAGAAAAGAAAGGAAAGAAAAGGGAAAACTGGGAAAGGGAAAGGGAAAAGCAAAGGAAAAGTGAAGAAAAAAGGAAGGGAAAGGAAAGGTTAAGAGAAGAGAAAGAAAGGGAAAGAGAAAGAAGACAAGCTACTGAAACATTTTTAAAAGTACACAAGAGATTTGGAACTATGCCCAAAGGACTACAAAATTGTGCATGCCCTTTGATCCAGCAATACCACTACGAGGTCTGTATCCCAAAAAGGACACAGAAAAGGGAAAAAGACTTATGTGTACAAAACTATTTATAGCAACTCTTTTTGTGGTGGCAAAGAATTGGAAATTGAGGGCATGCCCACCAATTGGGGAATGGATGAACAAGTTGTAGTATTTGATTGTGATGGAATACTATTGTGCTATAACAAATGACAAGGAGGGTGGTTTCAGAAAAACATGGCAAGACCTATACGGCTGATACAAAGTGAAGTGAGAAGAACCAAGACATCATTGTGCACAGCAACAGTAATGTAAAGATGATCAACTGTGAAAGACTTGGCTACTTTAATCAATACAGTGATGAATTCAATCCCAAAGGACTCATGATGAAAAAATGCTATCCACCTCCAGAGAGATAAACTCTAAGTGTGAATTGCAGTATAATTTTCTCATTTTTTTTCTGCAATATGGCAAGTATGGAAATATTTTGCATGACTTCACGTGTGTAATTGACATCATTTTGCTCCTCTTCTCAGTGGGTGGGAGAGGGGTGGGAGGGAGAGAATTGGGAACTCAATTTGAAAAGAAAAGAGTATTAAAAATAAATAAGTTTTTTTAAAAAGTACACAAGAGTACAGAAGATACTACAGAAGGAAATAAAGATAAGTGGGACATTTTTGAAAGTAACAGATTGAATTTATTACATACCCTTGAAAAAAGCAAGGATATAGACTAGAGATTCACAGTGTCACATACTATCTTTTATGATTTACAATCTTTCATGGCTTGGGATGTTTTTTGTTTGGGAATTTTTATTTTGGTACTTTTTAAAGTTCAGAATAAAAAATAAATTTAAAGAAATGTATTTTATTTTAACAGACTTCCTGGGGGAGTTACAAAAACTCACATATAGTTTGGGCTAACAGAGTTGCTGCTATAATTATGGGACATGTTACATGGAAGCTCCTAGAATTCCTTCTTTCTTCTAAAAATTTTAACCAACAACAATACCAAATCCTAGGAAGCATGGCAGAAATTATAGCTGCTAGCCAAGACCGGAGGGAAAGTGGGGTGCTGACCCCTGTGACCTCCTAATTACCTCTACAGTTTGGCCTGGGGGAAAAAACTGATGGCTCCTGTTGAATGACCTAAGATAACAGGATGCTGAATGTGGGAGCGACGGTTTGCCTCAAGCAGTTAATGGCTTTGGCCTGTGACTAGGTTATAGTCAATGACTATGACCTTATTCATCAACTTTATGTTAAATCAATGAGAATGATTTTGCTTTAATAAGTGAGCCAAGAAGCTGGTGAGTGGCCTGAGGCAACTGACTTCACTAATGCCTTTTTCTCAATACCAATGCATCCTGGTCACCAGGTGAGTCTGCTCATACTTTGCAAGGCCAACATTTCATCTCTACCATCCTGCCTTGAGCGTGAACTCATGCACGGCTGCCACAATTTCCTTCTCCAAGGACCCATACAGGCATCTTTATAGGTCCTTCTCCACCCCACGTAACACTGGAACATGACATTGATGGCATTAGATTCATTGACCTAAAGCAGGCTCCAAATAGGCCCAGTAGACTCAGCATCTGCCCATGGGAAAGAGGATAGGATATCAATCCTAGGGGCCAGACACATCTAGGAAATTTTGAGGGCTATAGCAGTCAGTAGCTCATTGGGATAGTCCTTACCAAATGAAAGAAAAGCTCCTCCACTCGGCCCCACAAACCACTAAAAAAAAATGGCCCAATGTTTGGAGGGAGTCTTTGGTTTTGGGAGACGACATATTGCCACACCTTGGCAAACTCCTATGCAGGCAGCCTCCAGCCACTTTTAGTGGGACTCCAAGCAGGAGCAGATCCTACAGGCAGTACTGGTCAACATTCAGGCTGTTCTCCTCTTGAAAGCCTACAACCTCACTGCTCCCAAGACCTTAAAAGTCTCTGTAAAAGGTCATTCCACAGTTTGAATCTCATGACAGACACCTACAAGAAAAGCTTAATGGGAGCACTTAGGATTTTGGAACCCAACCCTGACTCTTATCACGAAAACTCACACCCTCTTTGAATGATAACTTCTTGACTGCTATTATGTACTTGTAGAGGCAGAGAGATTGCCTGATGGCCACCAAGTTCCGTGATGACTTGAGTGCTGACCAAAATAGTTACAGATAAGGTAGGCTGAGCCCAACTCAAATCAAGAAGCATTTATTGAGTGTGTACTATGTGCCAGACGCTGTCCTAAGCACTACGACAAATACAAAGACAAAGACAAGGAGCTTGAGTCTTAATTTTTCTTCTCCCAGTGGGCTTTGATGGTTTTTAGAGAGTTGGGGTTATTTTATTCTTCGTACTGATATTTCCAGTGCCCACCTAAACCATTTTCACATGATACCCACACCCATTACTGCTAGGAAAACGCTGATTCTCATAATTTCTACTGGGAACCAGGCCATCAAATGAAGGGAAACATGTGGATGGGGTGCATCTGAATAATATTACTTTGGGCCTACCTTCCTTCCCCTCACCCATTATCCCTGAGACCATCACTGATGGGAAAGAGAACTAGAATTGGGAACCAGACCATCAAATGAAGGGGAACATGGAGGTGGGATATATCTAATATTACTCTAGGCCTACCTTCTTTCCCCTCACCCATTACCCCTGAAACCATCACTGATGGGAAAGAGAACCAGGCTTGGGCAGCTGAGATCACAACATTAATTAGAACCTCATGAGCAGTTATGAAAAGGGCCACAACTTTAAATGATTTAACAGAAGAGCTCTGCCAGTCCTGGGTTCCTGGAGGATCAAAGGAATAACTAGAAAGTTTTGTCTCTGATGGCAATACAGTTGGGATAGGATGTCATAAAGGATACTTCACCCCAGTTGGATATAATCAGAGTCTTATTAGCTTGTCCAAAATTCCCATTTTGAAGAATGTAATCCATGCCCTAGTTACTGTAATCACACACACACACACACACACACACACACACACCACTACCACCATAGTACATGTAGTACTGAAATGATAGCCCACAATGATCAACCACTTCCTTGTAATATGTGAGGCTGGGCCTCTGGGAACTTAAAACAACCTAGAACAAAACTAAAATACTAAAGAAAAACTCAGATGATAATGGACAGATTAAGATCTGAGTTGGCCTCACTGTAGCCTAATTATACACAAGCAGCTAAGTAGACCAGTGGTGGTAAAGAACCCTTCTCTTGGTGGAAGTCAGTAGATCAATAAACATGTATTGAGGGCCTACTACGTGCCATTAGGTGCTAAGTGCTGGAGATAAAGAAAGACAAAAGACAGTCCCTTCTCTTCAGTTCAATATAATGGGAGAGATAATATGAAAACAACCATGTACAAATAAAACATAGATTGAGCTATAGATAGATATTGTTACAGTATAAATACATAGCATGGATAGAGATAGATGTAGCTAGCTAGCTATATCTATATATCTGCTTATATTTCTATCTATTTATATGTCTATATTTATATCTATCTATATCTACATATATATGTGTATGTACGTATACACACACACAACAGGGAGGTAGTCTCAGAGGAAAAACACTATGAGTGGGAGGGACTGATAAAGGTCTCCTGGAGAAGGTGGGATTTGAGCTGAGTATTGAAGGAAGTCAAGGAGGCCAGGAAGCTGAGTCAAAGAGGGGGCACATCCCAAACATGGGGGACAGACAGTAAAAAAGTACAGAGTCAAGAAATGGAGAACTGCTTATAAGGAACAGCGAGAAAGCCAGTAACTCTATTATTCACTCATTTCTGACTCTCCATGACCCCATTTGAGATTTTCTTGGTAAAGATACTGGAGTGGTTTGCCATTTCTTTCTCATTTTACAGATGAGGAAACTGAGGCAAACAGGATTAACTGACTTGCCCAGGGTCACACATCTAGCAAGTGTCTGAAGCCAGATTTGAACTCAGGAAGATGAGTCTTCCTGACTCCAGACCCAGCACTCTATCCACTGCACCACTTAGCTGCCCAGTGTCTCTGAATAGAGAACCCTAAGAAAGGAGTAAAGTATAAAAAGACTGGTAAGGCAGAAAGGGGCCGGGTTGTGAAGGGTTATAACAGTCAAGCTAAAAGACAATGTTTTTTCCTCAGTTGTGTAGAATACTCCAATACAAGGTGTCATGAAATTGGAACTGTTATAATTAATGCATCATGATGACTATCTCCCAAAGAGTGATTTCTCCTAAAGAGAAAACCTGAGAAAGTATCTTATGGGTAATATGTCTACTTCTGGTTTCTTAGGTCTTCCTGAAAGGGGCCATCAGGAGATCCATCCTGAGTACAGGTGTCCTTCCCTGGTTGCACAGAATGAATATAGGGACTGCCCAGGAAAAATGGACAGTCTCTCCGTCCTAGTACATGAAGACTAAACAGCCTACCTGCTAGCCCTCAAGTACACTACCTGCCAGGAGGCCTCTAGTTCCCAGTAGGTTACCAATGCTTTAAAATGAACCTGGGCCTCCACCAACAGATTTCAGCATATTTTAAAGGTAGAGCGCCAGGAGACTGGCCAACAGCATAGTACAGTGACTTTGGAGTCAGAAAACCTGAATTCAAATTTTGCCTGTCACTCACTGACCTTGGTCAAATCACTTGGCTTTTCTAGGCCTCAGTTTCCTCAACTGAACTCAAGGCAATAAGCATTTATTAAACACCTACTATGTGCCAAGCATTGTACTAAAGAAGCAAAAAAGAGAAGTAATCCTTGGCCTCTAAGAGCTTACATGTTAATTGAGGAAGACGACACCCCCCCCCCCACAAAAAGGAAATTTAAAAGAGGGAGGGGAAGATAAGGGGAGGGTTGGGGAATGGTGGAGAAAGAAGTCTGGTAAGTCAGGAGCAGCGCCAAGAGGAATAAATCTATAAAATGCGTACTAGAGGTTGTAAAATATATATATAAATATATAAGTATATTATATATATGCATATATATAATATACATATATATGAGCAGATAGCTTATAAAGTCCCTTCTAGCTCTAAATCTATGACTATAGAAGGACAGCACTATTGGCAATGAGCCCATGGGCCTGGTTTGTAGGCGGTCCCAAGAGAGTGCTAGAAGTAGCTCTAACCAAGCCATCATGACTTTCCGTCTGAGCATTTACACCTCAAAAATTGGCAAACACTACTAATCAGGGCTTGATTTATTGCTTTGCTGAATGTCTCAACTTGAGAAAAGGATGGAGAAAATGTTAATAAGTCAAATTAAACTTAGAAGTATGCTCTGTGCATTTTTCCCCCCAGAGAGCTAGTTAATCATTT
The DNA here is from genome assembly GCF_003287225.1 of Phascolarctos cinereus. Classification (NCBI taxonomy): domain Eukaryota; kingdom Metazoa; phylum Chordata; class Mammalia; order Diprotodontia; family Phascolarctidae; genus Phascolarctos; species Phascolarctos cinereus. The sequence goes on from NW_027555958.1 coordinate 58,951,110, forward strand.
ATCAGCACACCACTGTGTGTGAAAGGTTGACCCCGTCACCTGGGCTATAAGGCCTGAGTCTTTATGGGCGTTATCTGGGCAGTCGGTATCTTATTCTGTCTCTCCTGTTTGTGGAAATATAGGCCACTGCAACAGGAGCAAAAACCGCAGAAGTATTTATCTAGAACTTATTATGTTTCCCAGCACAAGTAATCAAGAGATAAATTATGAAGAATAGCGAATATTAATGACTAATTCCATTAACTGTCTTTGTGGTAACCATATCCTCATGCCTTGGGGTTTTTTGGTTTTCTGCTTATGTTTCTATCTACCAAGAATGTACTTTTCTTGGCTCTTGCAGACTGATTCCAGAGATGAGATAGATGGCTTCCTTTATGTCACAAGTCTCTCCTAGCACCCTGAGTTTCATTGTCCAAGACTGGTCACAAGAGCACTCGTGGTATTTTTCCAGACACCTGACCACTGAGGTATAAAAACCTCTCTTTGAGAGAGGCTTGAAACCAGTTCAGTGTCTGAATACTGCCACACTCACTTGATATTGGTAGCGTCAGGCATGCCTTGGACAGCAGTAACCTGAGCCATTCAGATGTGCTCAGTGATGCTCCCCCTTCAGGGCTGGTGAGATTGGCCCCTGGCGACATAGATTTGCACTCGATCCTGCCTATTCTTCAATAAATACATTTAGCCTGGTAACCATAAGTTTTTCTCAAGCAATCGTCTCTTTTTTCTTTTTTTCTGCCCATTTAAAAATATCGTCAAGGACTTTTAATAGGTAATATATCCTTCTTTTGATGAATCTGTAGCTTTACATGATTTGGCAATGAGGTCATAAGATTTTGACACATTCTCAAAATTTTTAATCATGAAATCACCCTTTTAGCACATTGTATATAAAGTATATTTTTGACAATCTATTTTTCCAATCTAGCTTTGATTATGGCCTTTAAGTTTTCTTTTTTTTTTTCAACATCCACATTTCCAGCACCTTGTAATTTGAACCCAAGCCTTGATCACCTGGTCTACCAGGCTAATACAAAGATCTACCAGGCAGGATTGCTGTGAGAAAGGATCTATTGGATGTCACACATGAGTTAGGTGAACAACTTTAGAATCTGCAGTTGGAGTGGGAGTGGGGGAAGGTTTAGCCTGTGTCATGGCAGATGAGGAAACTGAGGCTAAGAGAGGTTAAGCAGTTTGTCCAGGGTTACACAGCTAGTAACCGTCTGAGGTAGGATTTGAAATGGGGTCTTCCTAATGCCAAGTATTTTGTAAGAACCTAAATGAAGGTTGCAAGGTAATTTGGAAATTACTAGTCCAGAAAGTTTCTGGCTTTGATTGATATATATGATTGTGCAACTGCTAGCTATATGAACACAGCCAAGTCACTTAATTTCTCTGTGCCTCAGTTTCCTTACTGGTAAATTAAGAATAATACTGTCTCACAGGGCTCTTGTAAGGGTCATACGAGGCAATGTCTGTAAAGGCCTTTGCAAAACTTAAAGCCCCGATAAATATCATCAATACTAGCTAATCAATCAACAAGTATTAAGCACTGTTACATTTGGTGCTTGGGATACAAAGGCAAAAATGAAATAGCACCTACTAGTGCCTTAAAGACAAGAAAGGAGAGGCAGAGGGTCAGAAAGTAGATGCTGAGGTACTGGGGCATCGGGTGAGCTCCAAATCCACGTGAGTAGGTATTATTCTGAGATGGTGGTTTCCTGCAAAGTGGCAGCTCTGCATTCTACATGGCCTGTGCTTGCAACATGGCACCCCTAATCAATAAACTAGCAGTGTTAGAAGGTCCAGGCAAAGGATTAAAGGAAGAGGTCCTTTCCATAGCAGGAGAGGAAGGGATTGATAATACTCAAGGTGAGGCTAACTGGAGGCCAAACTCACCTGGTCGATGGCCAGGCCAAGATCACCAGGGCTAATGTTTCTAATATGGCATGAACAACAATTCTGTCTCCGGTCTCTACACACTTCAATCCATCCTCCATATGCTGCCAAATTGCTTTTCCTAAGTGCAAATCTGACTGTGTCTCTCTCCTCAATAACTCCAGGGACTTTCCATTATCTCTATTACCTCTAGGGTATCAAATATAAACTCCTCTTTTGAACTTTTAAAGGCCTTGACCTCCTGCCTCCAACTTTTCCCAAAGTTTTTATTCTCCTTTTATGAATACTGTAGTTCAGTCAAATTGGCTTTCTTACTGTTCCCCATACATTGTACTCCATCTCCCCATCTCCACGCCTTTTCACTTGCGGTACTCTGAAGTGCCCTCCTTCCCCACTCTCACTTCTTAGAACCCCTCATTTTCTTTAAGAGTCAGCTCAAGATCCACCTTCTGCATAAAGCTTTTCATGATCCTCCTGAGCTGTTAGGATCTTTCCCCTAAGTTATCTTGTTTCTCTTTTGTATATATCTACACAAAACATCCCTAGATATATATATAGATATAGATATATAGATATATAGATATATAGATATATAGATATATAGATATAGATATAGATATAGATATAGATATAGATATAGATATAGATATAGATATAGATATAGATATAGATATAGATATAGATATAGATATAGATATAGATATAGATATAGATATAGATATAGTGTCTCCCCTGCCCATATTGTAAACTCTTACACAGCAGGGACTCCACTTTTATTTTTGAACCTCCAGCACCTAGGACAGTACCTAGAATATAGTAGCCACTGAATAAATGTTCGGTGATTGAGTGAGAGGACCAGACAAAGTGTGTGTCAAAAGCTATCAATTGTTTGGCTTGAGGGAATATTTTTCAGGGATCATTGACCAGGGCAAACTAGATGATCCCTAGCACTGATGATTCCTGGGGACCCAGGAATTGTATTGCCAGAGCTTGGTGGTAAAGTGGGAAGTATTAGTACTGAAGAAGACTGTATTCAAGCAATTAGTTACAACTGGAGGGAGACCCCTGGTTTGGAGTGACAGGAAATCATTCCAATGCCTCAGCAAGTAGGAAGTTACTGAGGCCCGGTAATCTGAGATGTCACTCATGTTTTTGTCCTATAGCTGTGCTGAAGTAGAAAAGGAGGAACCAGAAAAAGAGCAGAAGAAAGATAATTTACCCAATGGCAACCACAAAAATATAAAGGAAAACAATTTTGAAAGACTTCAGAACTCTGATCAAAGCAGCATACGTACAACTGTGACCTCAAAACAAACCTCCCACTTCTCAACAGATGTGTAATGGGCTAGAGATGAAAGGTGAGATCTGCATTTTTAGACATGATCAAGTTGTTGATTTCTTTTGCTGCACTATACATATTTGCTACAAGAGAGGTCTTACTTAGGGGAGAGAGAGACAAGTTAGTGGACCGTGATAGCTATTTTTTTTAAAAGACCACCAACTAAGCTTTTAAAAAAATTTTGGTAAATGCACAGAAAAAAAAAAGTATAGAAAGGGAACAAAAACAAATAGGGTGGTTTCATTATTACCTTGTTAAATTTAACACATTTTGTAGCACATGCTTTGGAACTACTCTGCTAACACCCACTGCCACTTGCAAGTTCATTCCTAGAGCAAAGCTAATACCTCTCCCCTCAATGTTCTAGGGGTAACCCTGAAGGTTTGGGGCATGTTTGTTTAATGCTATAGCTCACAAGCCCCCAGTAGTGTCAATGCCCCTGTGACTATCAGTTGATACGAATTAGTCAACCAAATTGAATTATCTCTTTTAGAAAGATATTCATGTGGGTTTATTTTATATCCTCATAAACATGTTTTTCTTTACATAACTCTATTACATATTTAAAGGGAATAGTAAGTTGTACATAGTAGATTTGCAGTTTCATGTGCAATCATCTTTTTTATTACATATGCTGTATCATGGAAATGCTTGTTTTATTCCATAAATTAAAAAAATAAAAAAGAGATATTTACTAAGGTGGTAACATGTATATGTGTGTATGTGTATATGTGTATAAATATATATACACACATACACATATATCTTTATTTATATGAATAAAGACAGGTAGCTAAATAGAATATGAATATGTATAAATGCATATATATATTTCTTTAAAAAGTTAAAGTAGCAGAAGTTCACGACTTCTTATACAGGCCTCTTTCTTATCTTCTATATGTTGAAATTTTATTAATAATTGCTAAAACCACAATAACAAATTTTTTAAGTAGAAAATGAGGAACCAAAAAGGAAATTCACCTGCAGCCACGTCCACATTTATTAGGATTCTTACAAAATTGAGGAAACCTAGCACATATTTTTATAAACTCAGAAAGCACATGCCATTAGCAGGAGATTTCTGTCCTACTGAAGTAGGATTGGACAATGGGGCCTGATATCATGGGTTGAGTGGCTTAATCTGAGTTATAGGAATGAAATACTGACCTCTGAAGGCCACTGCTCCCTGCTTCTTGCCCTGGAACAGAAGAGCAAGTGATGCTACTCCCAGCTTGTCTTTTTTTCTTTCCTTCCCTCCCTCCCTGCTCCCCTTGGGAGGACAACTGTCTAAGCAGTAAGTACACACACGCGCGTGCACACACACACTCCCACACACACACACACACACACACACACACATACACACACATTTCCCATCTGACTCAGGCCTTCTCTTCACTTAAAACTAGATGCTGTGCCCTCTGTAGCCCTGTTCTACTGGAAACCACCAGACTTGCGCAACAACCTTGATAAATAGGGTGTCAGGGTTTCCATTCTTCCCATAGACCTCGCGTCTTTGAACTCCAATCTAACATACACCACTAATTCTCATCACCTGAAATTGGGGCCAAACCCCATGATTACGGACCTGTGTTTACCACACAGGGTAAAGAGCTGACCACACATGGTAAAGATCCCTGAGGTCTACAAATTGCTTTGTCCTTTCTACCCTACTAATTTTAGTCCTGACTGCCACTTGCAATGACCTCTAAAGACAATTGTGGACCGAGGTTCCTTTAAGGCCTAGCAATTTGTGCCTCTCTTAATTCAACTCAACAAACATTTGAAACATCACCTATTGTATTCATGGTTTTGTGTCATGAGTTAGAGAGAACATGAAGTAATGATGAGTCTATTAAGGAGAATGACATAAACAGGAATAACCACAATGCTATTCTAACACCTGCTATAAAGGAGGTCTTAAACTTTTTTGTACCGTGGAACTCTATGACAGGCTAGTGAAGTCCTTACTAACCATATGACCCTGGGAAAGTCATTCAACCTCTGTTTGCCTCAGTTACCTCAACTGTAAAATGGGAAGAATGATAGCACCTACCTCTCCCAGAGTTGTTCTAAGAGTCAAATGAGGTGTTTGTAAATCACTTAGCACAATGCCTGACAAACAGTGGGTGGTTATTAAATGCTTCCCCCCCTCCTTTTTTTCCTTCTTCCTGGGTCTAGCTTCCTCATCTGTAAAGTAATTCCACTTGGATAATCTTGATGCTACCTTCCAGTTCTAGAGCCTATGTGACAGCCATAACTAGGGTAGGGTAACTAGAGTTTTGTCCCAAAGCACAACATTTAAAGGGTGTTGAAAATACTTGTGGTCATCCTCCAGTAGATAGAAACAGCCAGACTTAGGATACTTCATTTCCCAGCCCCTTAGCCATACCTCAGCCTTTGCCAATTCTTCACAGCTTAATGTTGCCTTTCTTCTCTAATACCTATTGTTCTCTGAATCCAAGGGGGAGAAAGAAAAAGAGGGGAGGGAGGGAGAGAAAAGGAGAGAAAGAAAGACAGAGAAACAGAGTGACAGGAGGAAATGAGGGAGGGGGAGAGAGACTGACAGAGAAAGGAGGGGGAGAGAAACAGAGAGAGAGAGGGAGAGAGAGGGAAAGAGAAGAGAGTGAAGAAGGGAAAGATAGGGGGAGGGAGAGGAATGGAGGGAGAGAGGATAAGAAACTACCACTTACCTGCGTAGTGTCACCTTGGCAATGTTCAAGGGTTGGCAAGGCTATGGGGTCTCTGGACACAGTGTGGAAAATTCTGCCCACTCCTTGGTATCTGAATGGGTCCTGCCTCAGACAAACGGAGGCCATAACATTCTGACAAAGCAGGGAGTATTAGAAGCTTAAGTTGGCCAACAGGACCCCCCCTCCCCAACAACCTCCATGATCCACCCTGCTCCCTATCTGAAGAAGAGAAAAGGAGCCACTATACTCCAGCGTCATCTCATGCTCTCTGTGTGTGTGTGTGTGTGTGTGTGTGTGTGTGTGTGTGTGTTAGGGTAGCATCCACTTGGCCCAGGTCAATGACACTGCCATAAGCATTGTTCTGCCTCTCATTATTTGTGCTGTCTCAGGAATTAGTGTTACCGGTTATAGCTCTGCCTACGAGCCACACTGGGAAAACCAAACAGATGAAGATACTCTGGATGGATAGCCCACTGAGTCATTCAATACCTAGCTTGGACAGATACCACAGATAGCCAATGAGCTGGGCCCAGGACTCAATAGTAAACAGTGGTTCAGCTGGATTACATTTGGGAAATCATACAACACTTTCACTGATCCTAAGCTGCTCCATGACACATTGACCCATCTCATTAATAAACATCAATATTCTACCAGGGATGCTGTGTGGCTATGAATCATGGAATTCCACAGTCTCAGCAGAATGGAACTCTCAGGTGAGCCAGAGGCTGGTAGAAAGATGCATGGAAGGCATAAGTAGGCAGTAACATATTATAATGATTTGTATTCTAGGAAGTGGCATTTATATTCTAAGAAGCAGCATGGAAAATCAAGATTAGAAAAGGAGATGGGTCAGTCATGTAGCAAGAATGAAGGGAAAGGAAAGGAAGGGAATGAGCTTTTATATAGTGCCTACTATGTACCAGGTACTCTGTGCTAAGTGCTTTACAAATATTACCTCATTTGACCCTCACAACAATTCTGGGAGAGGTAGGTGCTATCATTCTTCCCATTTTACAGTTGAGGAAACTGAGGCAAACAGAGGTTGAGTGACTTTCCCAGGGTCATATGGTTAGTAAGTGTCTCAGGTAGGACTTGAATTTAAGTTTTGTTGACTCCAGGACCAGGGCTCCATCCATTGTACCACCTAGCTGCCTTAGGGGCACTAAATGGGTAGTCTGAATGCTGCTTGGCTATCCATGGAATGTTAAAAAGTCCCAGACAGGATCCTCCTGCACATTTGCAGGATAATTTCTGAAGGGTTTATGAAATTTCATAAACGAGAATTATACGCAATGGGGAGAGGATGGATGGCGATCTTCAACCCTGGAATGAGTTCCTACCTCAGTGAGATCCCAGCTTACTCGGTGTCTCTAGTGTCGTCCATCTTGCCCTAGCTTGCCTAACTGCGTCAAGAGATCCAGGTTGAGGCGGAAGACCCTTTCCCCCAAGATGGCACCGAAGGCAAAGAAGGAAGCAGTCGTCCCCCCTAAGACAGAAGCTAAGTCCAAGGCCTTAAAAGCCAAGAAGGCGGTGCTGAAGGGTGTTCACAGCCACAAAAAGAAGAAGATCCGAACATCTCCCACATTCCGGCGACCCAAGACACTAAAACTTCAACGGCAGCCCAAATACCCAAGGAAAGTGCCCCTCGAAGGAACAAGCTTGACCACTATGCCATCATTAAGTTTCCCTTGACCACTGAGTTTGCTCTGAAGAAGATTGAGGACAACATCACGCTGCTCTTCATTGTGGACGTCAAGGCCAACAAGCATCAGATCAAGCAGGCCTTCAAGAAGCTCTTGACATTGACGTGGCCAAGGTCAACACGCTGATCCGGACTGATGGAGAGAAAAAGGCCTATGTCTGACTTGCTCCAGACTATGATGCTTTAGATGTTGCCAACAAAATTGGAATCATCTAAACTGTGTCCAGCTGTCCCACTCCACCTACAATAAAAAAGTTTTCCAGTAAAAAAAAAAAAAAGAGAGATCCAGATTGATATCACTCTGATACTCTTCTTCTTGTTTCAGCCTCTTCCTGTCTAAAAACAGATGCTTCCAACTGAATCTACTACTATCCTGGAATTTCTCAGAGCCTGAAGACAGCAGAAGGGAGGGATCCCTCAGCACCCTTCATCATGCTTGGGGTTAACAGCCTGCGTCATCTTTGGGCCCCTCCTTATCCTGTCTGCCCACTCCCCTAGCCTGACACATGGTGGCTTCCCACTCATCTCCTGGATGCCATCCATCCTTGTCCCAGAGTTGTTGGGGTTTAACGCCTTTACCACCAAGGGCAGGAAGAAAGGAGCCTGTCAGCAAGATCCATACCCCACCAGCTCAGTCTGACACACATTGAGGTGGTGAGGAGAAAGAAAGAGGGGAAGAGGCTAACCATTGACACTCAGAGGGAATCTTGAAACCTGAGCCCAGCATCCATGGGAATCCCGCCTCTGGTGAACCCTAGAAGAAATTGGAGGGATGGCTAGGAAGAGATGAGAGAGAGAGAGAGAGAGAGAGAGAGAAAGAGAGAGAGAGAGACAGAGAGAGTCAAGTGGAAAATTCAAGCAGCCCTTCCTTCCTGGTTGGGCCCTCGTGGTGCTCCCCAACCCTCACCCTTGGGCCTGTTTGGCAACAGAGATGAGGGATAATCCCCCCTCCTCCACAACTTCTCTGGGTGGCTTCTGTTCTGAGGCAGGGGTGCAGAGGCAGAAGGCTATTTCTGTGAAATCATCCTTTCTTGTCCAAATGGATATTGTTCAAGCCCATTACCTCTGCCCTGTGTGCGCATCAGCTCCAGACACAGTCCCCTCTTCCCAAAGAAACACCAGCCCCTCCCACTTGGCTCCCCAACACATCTGCCAGTTGAAAACAGACTCTGAGTCCTGAAGCCGCAGAATTCCATGAAAGCTCAGAAAAGGCCCTGAGGGAGTTCAGAAATAAAAGATAATTAAGCAGAAGGGAGGGGAAAATGCTAGGGAGAGCAGAGGAAGAAGGGAGGGAGAGCTGGAGAGAAGTTTAAGGACAGATGATTTCAAATGCCTTCCTGCCTGCCTGCTCACTGCCTGATTTCTTTGGGGCCTCAGACTACCTCTGGCCAGTCCAGGGCCTCCTCCATTAAGAGCCTGGAACATTTGAGAGCTGAGACTGGGGTGGAGGGGGTGGGGGTCAATAGGGCCTTGAACAAAGGTTCTTACCGTGGAGTCTGAATTTTTAAAAAATTTTTGATAACTATGTAAGTACAATAGATTTCCTTTGTAATTCTATGTATTTTGATTTACGCAATTAAGGATATTCCCGGTAGAGGTCCATAGGCTTCACCAGAATGCCAAAGGGGTCCACGGCAAAAAAAGATTAATAAGCCCAGGCAAAGTGCCTAAATCAGTCTTTGGGTACTCCTTCTCTATATCTACCCTTAGCACCATGAAAACCATTAAAGCAGCCTCATCCTCTCCCTTCTGGTGGGCCTAGATTGTAGCGAAGTCCAGCTTATGGCAGAGATATGACCAGGCACCAGGGACCGGGGGTAGGAGAATTGGTGGGAGAGAGGAGTAATGAGAAGACAGGTTTAGAGGACAGAGGGCTAAGCAGAAGAACACAGGATGTTAGCCCCAAAGACTCCTCCTCTGAGCTCAAACTGTCCGGACCTGGCCTCACAGGATACCTCCTAGAGGGCTCAAAAGCCACTGTCCTTGGAAGGCCTCTCTCATTCCTGACCCATTTCTTCATCTTCCAGGTGGTTTGCCTGAAGCACACTCACTAGGTGGCTGGGGAAGTCTAGATGAAGCTCAACTTCTCTTTTGGCCTGGGCTTCTTAATCCGTTTTTGTAGCAGAGACCTTTTGGCAATCTTATGAAGCCTATGGACCCCTTCTTAGAATAAGTTTATTGCCTACATTCTCAATAGAAGAAAATGCTAAATCTCAATTAGAGGTTAGTGAAAATAAAAAATGTACTTTTTTCCCATCCAAGTTCATGGATCCCCTGAAACCTTGGGGGTCTATGGGCCTCAGACTAAAGATCTTGTTCTAGGTAAAGTCCAGGCTTTTTTTCCCCCCTTTTGTTCTAGATGGTAGCTAGTTCAAGTTTCTGTTCATAGCCAAAAGTGGCCATAGTCCCAACCTCCCAATCCTATACAATAAACATTTATTAAGCACCTACTATGTGCCAGGCACTGTGCCAAGTGCTGGAGATGCAATTAATGAGAAAGAAGCCAGTCCCTGCCCTCCACTCTACCTTCTGCATGACTTTCCAGTAGAAGTTCTCAGGTCAATACCCACCGAGCCCATCTGACTCTCTGGCCTGGGCCATCCATCCTCTGTATTGAGCATTCCAGCCAGTCAGACAACCACTGCTTGGTGAAATGGAAAGTGGCTAGGAGGCCAGCCCCCTAAAGTCAAAGATCCTGGGAGGGTGGAATTTGGGGGACAGAGCTTCCAAGGGGGGTTGTCAGAATACCTTGCCTCTTTAGTGGGCAGGACAGTACAATGGAAAGAGCATTGGGTTTGGACGAGTTCCATTGGGTTCAAATCCAGATATTTTTGTTCAGCTGCTTGGTTTCATCATCCATAAAAGGGATTGTACTACTAGATGGTCTCAAAGGTCTAGAGTTGGTGAACTCTGTTTTCTTCTCTTTTTTGAAAATTGGAAATTTGCCTTTCTCTAATTTCAAGGTAGCTTTCTTGTCTTCCACAATCATTCAAGTATCACGGACAGGATTGCGACAGTCACATCTGCCAGTTCTTCCAGGACCCAAAGACATCATTCATCTGGGCCATGAGGCTTGAATTCATCAAAGGCGACTAAGGACTCTTACTATCTCCTTACTTACCTTTTGGGGCTGTCCTTATCATCACCTCAAGCAAAGATCTTATTCCTTTTTTACTCCTCCCTTTTCTCCCAATATAGGTTTTTAAATTAGCTTTCTTCTTGTCTGCTTTTCACACTGGCCTCAATTCATTCTGAGCATTAGCACTCTGGAGAGTTTTCCTCTTTAACTTGACCTTTCTTCTATTTTCTCTGTGTTTCTTTTTATAATCCAAGTTGGGCAGAGAGTTTTCTATGTATTCATGCCAGCCTCTTTTAACAAATACAATTTTCTCCCCTCAGCGGAATTATTTCTTCCTGTATTTTCAGAATTCATTCTTGAGCATCTCCCATCTTTTCTGAGCTGGCTTCCCCTAGAGCATTTTAGTGGATGCGATCCTATCTAGCTTTCCTCTGAACTTTTTAAAATATGATTTTCCAAAATCTATGCTTAGCACTAGGCAATTACTCAGCTTTCCACTTAAAGTAAGCAATAAGATATAGTGTCCTGACACCCTTTTTGCTAGGTGAGAACACTTTTCAAGAAATTAATCAAAGACTTTAGACTAAGTGTGAAAAGTCTTTGAAAGTCATTAGATGAACTGCAGTAATGTTGCACAGAAAGTGTGTTTGGATTGGCTGAGGAAACCTGGTCATTCCCTGCAGGTCATTAATAAAAATTACTGAATCTGTTCTGCATCCAAAGGATAGAGCAAGTGAATAGCCACAAAAGAACAGTTCTGGCCAAGTCCCTGAGAAGGAATCATTTGGAAGGAGGAGAGCACCTCAGAGGTGGCCTTGTTCTTCTCCTAAAACCACTGCCTATACGAGGAACCTGTGAGCTTTCAAGGGTCTGAAGGTTTCGGGATTTCTCATTGGCATCTTAGCATTGTCCCCAGGTCAGCATCCACTGATGACCATGTCTTCATCAGGAGCCAGAATAGTTTGGATGCAAGGAAAAGGAGAATCAAGGCTCTAGAAGGAGCCTAAAATGAAAGCTAGAACATACGTAAGGGGAATTTCATGAGTACCCTGCAAAGGGTAGGAAAGGATTTCCAGCAACTTGGAGCCATGAGTTAATCCACCAAATCTGTTCTTTAAGTCCCCAGAACTCTGTACTGGCTGAAAAGTGCATTGCAGACTTCTGGAGGCTATGCTATAGCAACTGTGCCGCTCTAATAAACTCTCATTTCTGAAAGCTAATTGACCTACAATCATGGTGGGAAGTACACTGGTTGGAGTTTGTAAGCTATAGCATTAGAAAGACAACCTCCTAAACCCTCAGGACCCCAACCCCTAGAGCTATGAGGGGATATAGTAACTAGGTAGCTTTGTCAGTTCAAGTAGGGGTTGGGAGACCAAGTTCAAACCATGTGCTATACATGTTGGACTACATCCAAATTTCCTTTCCTTTTTTTGTTTTATCACAACCTCTAGGAGGGAACAGCAACTTCTCAAAGGATTCCTATTGCTTCCAGCCCAGCAACCAGGACCCTTTTAGTGAGAATTAAATTATTATTAATGAGAATCAAATTCAGAAGATATTTCCCCTTTTAATTCTTCCATCTCATGAAGGATGAAAGCATCACTAAAGCAAGGTAAGAAGTTGTTATTTGCTCTGTTTTGGGCAGAGAGAGAGAGAGAGCTCCCATAGGGGGATGGATAATTGAAGCCCCCATGATTTAGTATATCCTGTCTTCTCTAGACTTATGATCTGTTTCCCAAGCCCATCTACAGGAAAAATCTTTAGGGAAGTTTTAAGCTCAATAATAAGATTAGGGTTAGGGCTAGATTTCCGTCCAGGTGTTTTGTTATTATTCTCGGTCCTTCATTCTCAAAGAAGACCAATGACATCACTAGGGTGATGTCTTGACTTGCTCATAAATCGCATTTAAACAAAGCAGGGTCGTGCAAAGTTGCCAGCCTCACCCTCTCCTCTAGAATCATTGAAATTCAATGGCAAGACATGCCAAGGCAACTGAGTGACAAAAATCACTTTTGTTTCTCCCTCCATAGACTTTCACCCAAATGTTCTCCATCACATTTTTTCCCTCTGGTTCCTAGACTTTCTCACATGAACATACCATCCTAATATAAAATGCTAAAATCCCCACCATCACCCCCCCCTTTAAAAAAACTGTCCTGTTGCTTTCAAATCCACTGTTCCCATGAGATGCCATGGTTAGTCCAGGCACGGGTTTCATCTCACCGAGTCTCAGTGATATCTGTGAGCTCCAATTCGTCTCTTTTTATAGGCACTTCCAGTTTCTCTTATTTGCTGTCCCAACTTTGGGCATTTGTATATAGAAAGATGAGACCATGGGTTTTACTGGTGTCTCATTTCTTGAATTTTGTCTCCTATGAACTTCTGGTTGTCTTAACTGTTATTATTCTCCCTTTTTTGTTGCTATTGTCCATGATATCTAGCTTGGGATTCTTAATCTTCCCCTGTCCCTTTTTTAGTTTAAAGCCCTTTTGATTAGATTTGCAAGACACCCAGAAAATTGTTAGGTGTTAGGTGCTTTGGATAGGGCATTGCCTGTGGGAAGCTAGGTGGCACAGTGGATAGCTGTGTCACCCTTGGGTAAGTCACTTCACTTCAGTCTGCCTCTGTTTCCCCAACTGTAAAATGGAGATAATAATAGCACCCCACCTCCTAGGGTGGTTGTTAGGATCAAATGGGATAATATTTATAAAGTCCTTAGTTAGCACTGTGCCTGATGCATTTTTGTTCAGTCTTGTCTGACTCTTTGTGACCCCATGGATAATATCACACTAATACTGTCCATGGGATTTTCTTGGCAAAGATGTTGGAGTCATTTGCCATTTCTTTCTCCAGCTCACTTTACAGATAAGGAAACTGAGGCAAACAGGGTTAAGTGACTTGTCCAGGGTCACAGATTCAGCTAGTAAGTGTCTGAGGCTGGATTTGAACTCAGTCAGGTCTTCCTGATTCCAGGCCCAGCACTCCATCCACTGAATCACCTAGCTGTCTCCATCTGATATATAGTAGGTGCTTAATAAATGCTTATTTTCTTCCTTCTTTCCTGTGATCCAGAAATCCAAAGCTCATTCTCAGAAAACATCTTCTACCCAGCTGTTCACTTCCTCTATTAATTTTTCTCTTCTTTATCCATTGCTTTTAATGTACAATTGAGGAAAATAAAACTTGTACCACTGTGGTTTTCAATACCTTGCCCAAACCTTCATAATCATTGCAATACTTCTTAGATTCCTTCTCACAGTATCATTTGTATCCATGCAAAGCAAAAACGAACGGTTGTCTTCCACCTTGATAAATCTCTTGAGAAGTTCTCTGTTAGGTCTTGGATACATGGCTCCAGAAAACAACATTCCTTTCTCTCATTATAAGCTAGACAAATAGCTACCTCAGCATCCAGGAACTGGAACGTTACCAACTCCTCCTCCTCCTCCTCTTCTCTTCTTCGTCTGACCCTCACTGAACGATCGCTTTCTATTTCTCTACTGTATCATTCTTTTGGAGGACAGAAGCTTCTTCCTCCTCAGGGAATCCAGCTCTCTCCTCTTCGGGAAGAGCCTCAGACATATTTTTAAGCTCTAATTAAACCAGACCTTTTCCTTCCCTCCCTTCTCTGTATTTTCCTTCTCCCTTCTCTTTCACTCTCTAACAAGGATCAGGTTTCCTCTCCTCTACCTCAAATCCCATTTTCCCAAGTGTAGCCTCACTTCTCTTTCCTCTAGAAATGTGTAATTTCCCCTAACAACCTACATTATAGAAAAACATTCTTCAAGGCCCTTCACTTAGTGCTCCAGGAGGGAGCTCAGCCTACGCTTGCAACACCGATGTCAGTCACTCAGCTGTGGTATAAATACATACACTGCACATTTGATACAAACACAATTTACCCTACTCTCTATAATGTCTAAGATTTTTAGTCTTTTTTTTTAACTACTTATGGGTGTGTACGCCTTTCGCCCCAAGCACCTGGTTTTTATGGCCATCCATTTCATTTTAATAACTTGACAAGCCCACTCCATTTCCTCTCCTTAACCTTAATGACTCCACAGCCACCCCCACCTCCCCTTCTGCTTTGCCTACCTCCTGTTTCACAGGTTGACTCATGGACCAATGCACTCCCTCAGTCTGCTTTCCCTCCTAATCGTTCCACTTGCCTTTTCTTACCTACCTTGCTTAGCCTTCTACCTTCTCCTCCTTCAGCCAACATCTTTAGATTCTGCCCTCTAATCTTTCTCAAGCTTCCTTAAATCTTTCTATATCCTCCTTATTTGTGTTTGATCCTGAACCCAGAAGCAGAGTCTGGTCCAGTATCTAGGCCTGGAGATTGTTCTCCTTCCAATTTTCCCCAATTTCTTCCAAATTTTTCTAAAAATTATTTTGATTTTGTTAAATAGTTCCCAATTACATGGGGAAAACATTTTAAGTCATTTTTTAAAAAATTTGAGTTCCAAATTCTCCTCCTCCTTCCCACCCCTCCCCCTCCTTGAGAAAGCAAGCAATTTGATTTCAATTATACATGTGAAGTCATGCCAAATTTATTTCCATATTAGCCATGTTGCAAAAGAAAACAAACAAAAGAAAACAATAAAAATAGTTTTAAAAATATGCATCAATCTACATTCAGAGTTCATTAGTTCTCTCTCCTTCTGGAGGTGGATAGCATTTTTCATCATGGGTCCTGTGGAATTGTCTTGGATCATTGCCTTGATCAGAGTAGCTAAGTCTTTCACAGTTACTTGCTGTTACTATGTACAAGGTTCTCCTGGTTCTGCTCACTTCACTTTGTGTCAGTTCATATAAGTCTTCCCAGGTTTTTCTGAAGTCATCCCCTTTATCATTTCTTATAGCACAATAGCCTTCCATCACAATCATATTCCACAATTTCTTCAGCCATTCCCCAATTGATGGGCATCCCCTTGACTTCCAATTCTTTGCCACCACATAAAGAGCTGTTATAAATATTTTTGTATATATAGGTCCTTTTCCTTTTTTTTTTTAATCTCTTTGGGATACAGACCTAGTAGTGGTATTGCCACAACTTTCCTCCTTAGAAGCTGGAAGTAGTAATCTTCATTTTACAGGTAAGAAAATTGAGATTAAGTGACAGCTAAGAAGTTGAAGAGGCCATGTAGACCAATGGCAAGAGCCCTGGTTCTGGAGTCAGAGGACTTGAGTGCAAATTCCCTGGAGAATTTTCTTATTCTCTGAAGTTAAGGAGATCAGTCCAAATTCTACTTCTGATCTTTACTAGCAGTGTGACTTTAGGAAAATTACCTAATCTCCCTGAGTCGCAGTTTCCACAGTTATAAAGTGAGTGTTGGACTAAGGTGCCTTCCCTATCTCCATGTCCTAGGCAAGCTTTGAACCTAATTTCCATCTGATTCCAAGTCTGGGATTCATTCTTCTTTCCTTCCCTCCCTTCCTCTCTTTTTCCTTCCCTTTCTCCCTTTTTGCCTCCTTCTCTCCCTCTCTTTCTTCCTTCCATCCTCTCTTCGTTTCTTTTTCTTCTCCCTTCCTTTCTCCCTCCCTTCCTCTCTTTTTCCCTTTTTCTTCTTTCCTCCTTTCCTTCTTCCCTCCCTCCTTCCCTCCATTCTTCTTTCTCTCTCTTTCTTTCTCCTTCATGATGTAAGAGAAACTTCATCGGTGTTTCCAAAAGCCACCAGATAATTGACCTAAGTATTTATCATCAAACGGATGGCAATGGTGATAAGAACTCTATCAGCAAAATTTCTGTGAAGAGATCAAAAACTGTACTACAATTTTTTGGGCCATCTATCTAGTTCTAGCTGCCATGAGACAATGCAGATAAAACACATCACATTGAACTCAAGAGAAGAAAAAAAGGGGGGGGAAAGTACAAATGGAAGGAGGGATTTTTTTTTTAATAGAAACCGGCAGGGGTAGGAAATGCCCAGAAGAAAGAAATATGGTAATTTTCCTCAAAGGAAGGCAATAAAAGCAAAAGTAAGAGTGTAATACAAGAAGATATACATGTGAAGTGACTTCCCCAGGGTCACAAAGCTGGTAAACATTGGTTCTAGGACTCAAACTCCAAACCAAATGAAAATTTTTTAAATCAAGGGCTCCTAACCAGGGTCCATGACCCTATTTTTTTTTTAAACTTTGATAACTTTATTTCAATAAAGTTACTTTTTTTTGCAATCCTATGTATTTCATTTTATGCATTTAAAGACAATATTCTGAGGAGTCCATGGGCTCCTCCAGACTGCCAAAGGAGTCCGTGACACATAAAGGGTTAAGAACTCCTGATTTAAAGAAAAAGAAAAAGAATGGAGGGAATGCCTATAAAGAATCTTGTAAATAGCCAGTGGCCCTCAGGACCAGGGCTAAGGAGTTAATAGAGCTCCTTCCCTACTGCACAGGGACCACAAGAATGCATTTTGCCCAGACCTCTTTCCACTTACTCCCCTCCCCACCCCACCCCCAGCCTTCTCTGGGGAAACTGTCTATAGTGGTACAGAGGAAATAGCCCTGAATTTGGAGTTCAAAGGCCCTGGGTTCAAATCCTAGTTTTGTGTTACCCGTATGATCTTTACCTTGACCATGTTCCTTGACTGTGTAAAATGAACTTGCAGTTTTAAATTTTATGGTTTAGCTGTGAAGCCTGGACCTGTGGGGAGCCTGGTTCCCCTGTCACTCTTTGCCCACCTTGGGACGCTGAAGGACAAATTGGGTTGTGTGGCTAACACACCTCAACTGTTGCCCCCTTTCCCCTGGCCCCCCAGAGCTCTGAGGCCTCAGTCAGAGGAGGTGCTGAGGTTACTTGAGTTTGTCTCCCCAGGGGACAGAGAGGAGGGTAGGCTGTGGAGACAGGGGCTCTGGCCAGTCCAGGGACCTCAGGAGGGCCCCCAGACAGAAGAGCTCAGACCAGGAAACTGTGAGCAATGCAGCAGACCACAGGACTCTCGGGGCTTCCTGCCAGCTCTGCACACTACCCTCCCTGCGTCAAATGGTTTGTGAAACATAGACAAGGAGGCGGGAGTGAGGACCAGGCAGGCAGCAGGAAAAAGAGGCCCCCAGAAGTCACCAGCTCTAGACACCACTGTTTTCCTAGGGCCATGGGAAGGTGGTTTGGTTTTTAAGACTGTTGTCCACAGTCATAATGAGAACCAGCTGCCAGAGACAGACACCTGATGATCCAGTCTCCTCAGCTACCCACGAGCCTCCAAGGCCTCAGAGGCTCCAACCAAGGGGAACAGCCCCTAGCCCACAGACCCAGGTGCCCAGACCTGGATACATCCCTCTCCAGTGGAAGGCAAAGAGAGACACCTTCATCTCAGTGAATCTTTGGGGGTTTCGCAGAAATGAGCAAATGTACACTGCCGGGAGGATGGATGACGAAACCCATTTCCCTCTTCTGGGTAGAGAAACATGGGGGACTACAGATATGGAATGTTGCATGCATTGTCAAATGGTGTTATTTTGACAGGAAGTTTCACTTAATGAACCCTCTCTTGCAACAAAAACAAAACTATGCAAAGCCTTCAGACAAAATGAACCATTTCACACATCAGTCTGAAAGACAAAAAGAATCAGCAAAAAAACATTTTTAAAGGGCATCTCTCTAACATGTTTTTCATATTTGTTTATGATCAGATCAATCATTAGGAGGAGCTCCTGGGGAAGAGATTCCTCTACTAATGTAGATGGCCACCTTCTCAACAGCTCATAGAGGTGCCTGGACCACTGAGAGGTTAAGTGACTTGTCTAGGGTCACACAGGCAATATGTATCAAAAACAGGACTTGAACTCAGGTCTTTCAGATTCTGCAGTCACTTTTCTATCTACCGCACTTCTATTTTGGAGGCAGCTAGGTGGCTCAGTGGATAGAGTGCTGGGCCTAGAGTCAGAAGACCTGAGTTCAAATTTAGGCTCTAGTTACTTACTGGCTGTGTGACCCTGGGCAAGTCACTTAACCTCTATTTGCCTTTAATCCACTGGAGAACGAAATGGCAAACCACTCCAGTATCTTCGCCAAGAAAATCCCATGGACGGTCTGTCCACAGGGTCACAAAGACTTGGACATGACTGAAAATAGCACGCTTCTTTTTTAGTCACATAATTCTGAATTATAGCTATATCACATATTAATTTGTATTATAATCATTTGTGCAAATTTTCTTACCAGACTGTAAGTGCCATGAGGACAGGGACTGTTGAATCTAGACTATATCTTCCCCAACACCAAGCATAGTACTCTACACTAGGTGTATCCTGGTGGAATCATGTTGGGAATAGAGTAAGCCCTGCACGACATTGCTCTCCTCAGAGCAGAAAGGGACCTCAGAGATCATCTGGTGCTATTACCTGAAAAGGAATTCCTTCTACATCTCTAAGGGGTTACTCAGTCTCTGCTTAAAGACCTGCAGTGATGGGGAACTCACTACCTTCAGAAGCCATCAGATCCATCATTACACAGTAATAAGTAAACAAGTAAAAGTAACAAGTAAAATCCTGGCCCGGGAATTACCATTCACTACATGAACAAGCCTTTATTAAGTGTTTATTCTGTTCTGTCTCAGAACATAAACTCTCTGTGGTGGCCTGGCTTTTCTGTAAGGAGGACCTCACAATTGCATGCTTCCTTGTTTTTTTCTTCCAGTTTCATGTGCCCAGCATATGCAGCGTGTCCAGCTAGATTACAGATTCCTTCAGAGCAGGAACCAAGTCTTACACTAGCCCTCCTGCACCTGCTCCCTCCACTCTCCCCCAACCCTTCTCAGAGCCAATCCCCTCTCCCCTCTGCACCCCTCTCCTCGGCACATTGCTAACCACAAAGCATGCCCTTGATGAATACTCATTTACTGAGTGCTGGAGAAGACCTCCAAGGGACCCGGGGTCAGACGAGGGATTGGTTGGGCATACAAAAGGGGAGGACAGGCTGAAGAAACTGGACCAGGGCCTCCACCAGGACAGCCACACGGATCTGCTGCAAAGGGAACAGGGAGGCAGGCTGAAGATCTGAGACAGAGGGGAGGAGCTAAGAATCAGGGCGAGATAAAAGGGGAAAGGATAGAAGCCAGCCCCCCATTTTTTTCAGATGCCACTGTCATATTGAAAACCTATCACCCCTTCTCGGGACTGTTGTTATTGCTTCTTAAGCGTTTCAAGTACCTCCCTTTCTCCAAGCCATTCTTCACAATCCTAACTCCCCAAAGTACTTTTGTTTTTTCTTCATTATTTTATTAATGCTCTTAAAAAAAAAAAAAGACCCTCAGTCACTTCCAAATGATTCCCCAGGGACTGCAATTAAAACTCTTGTAACAAATGACAAGTAGTTAAGGAAAGCAAACCCACACATTGGCCATGTCTGACAAGCAATTTGATCAGAACAACATATTTCTCACATTCCTAGGAGCATACATACAGAGTTAGAAGGGACCTTAGACAGAGGACATCAAGATCAATCTCCTTATTTTACAGATGAGGAAACTGAGGCATAGAGAGTTTACCACAGTTAGAAAGTGTCTGAGGCAAGTTTTGGTACCTTTATCCACTACACAATGTATCTTCATTATACACCTAAGGTCCAGCACCTCACTACTGAGAGGTAGAAGGTATGTATCACCATCTGAGGCCCAAGGAGTTGGTAAATAGCTTGTCCAAGGCCTCACGAGTAATGAGCTTCAGAGCTATGGTTTGAACCAAGGCCCCCTGAGTGCAGAGCCAGTGCTTTTTCCACTGGGCCACACTGCCTCCATTGTTCTCTGGAATTATACTGACCAGAGCTTTGAAATCCAAGCCATTTTCCTAATGCATAGTTTTGATCAGGTCCCTTTCCTGCTTGAAAGTTCTCAGTGGCTTCTCACTGTCTACGAGATAAAGTACAGACTCATTAAGGTAGCATTCAAGGCCCTCCACAGTTTGGCTCCAACCTCTCTTTCCGTACTACTCCCCTTTGGACATTCAATGTTCTAGACCAACTGGACTGTTTACCATGCCTCAGTTCTCTCCTGCCCGGAATGGACTTTGTTTCTACCTGAAATGGACTTACCCTATTCTTGATGGCCAGAAGGGTTCTGTCATATCTTACCTTCATATCCTGGGCGTTTAGCACAGATGAGAGTGTATCAGATCACCACCTGTCTCTAACATAAAATCTTGGAGAATGAGATTAAGTCACACAGCTATTCAAGGTCAGACGTAGGACTGGAACCCAGGCCTTGCAGGCCCCAAGAAGAGCACTCTATCCATTAAGTTATACTATACTCCATTCACTGAAGTGTTTTTCAAATAGTGGGCATTTAATTCTTTTTGAATGAATGAATGGACAAACAGGAGGCAGATAGATTGGTTTTTTTACAGATAAAGGAGTTGTAGGTTTCATCATTGTTGTTGTTTGTTTATTTGTTTGTTTGTTATACAGGAAGCTTGGGAGCAGTTGGTAGTTTGAAAAGGGCCCAAATTTCCAAGATCATTCTGAAGGAAAAGCCAAGCATCCTAGATTCTGACCCAGCTGCCTAACTGGACATCTGACCTTAAGTAAGTCATGTCTCTGGACTCGTTCTCTTCTACGTCAGGTGAAGAAGTTGGACAAGATAATCTTGGGGCAGCTAGGTGGAGCAGTGGATAGAGCACTGGCCCTAGATTCAGGAGGACCTGAGTTCAAACGTGGCCTCAGACACATAACACTTACTAGCTGTGTGACCCTGGGCAAGTCACTTAATCTCATTCCTAGACAAAAAAAAAAAAGATAATCTTGAAGGTCCCTTGCAGTCATGGTATCAAATTCAAATAGAAATAGGGGTCACTAGCACGTAAAAATCTCTGAAGGAGCATATTGGTTTAGAAAACCACATATTAATTTAATCTATGGTCTATTGTACTTTTATTTATTTGGTAAAATATTTCCCAATTATATTTTAATCTGGTTCTCCAAGGGAGTGTTATCTGTGTTGTCACTGAACACCTCTGCCTTACAACACAATTCCATGAGCCTTCTTTGGCGCCAACCTGGCAGGAGACAATAAGACACTCCTCATCTGTCCCTCCTCTGCTCCCCATTTCCCAGACTTTGCCAACCCAGAGGGATCAGTCAGGGCTGGGTAGCCAAGGCTCTGGGATTTCTAGTTTTCTCTGAAGTTCAGCTCAAGCGCCCTCTATACAAAGCCTTTTCTGATTCCCACCCTCCCACTCCCACCAAATTACCTTGTATTGATCTTGAATATATTTATTATAGGCTTTTTTTTTACTTCTTACATCCTTTATTATATGTGTAACGGGGGCCTGGCACAAACACAGAATGAATGCAGTGTTTTTGGCTGTTGTAAATTCCTTCCTGTGGAGAAGCTGGACAAAGCTACTTCCAGGAGAGTCACAGTGATGTGCAAGGAAAGGGCCTGGGGAGACTCTGGACCATGAGCAGTCTGCGTCCCATCTATTAACCATGTGGTTAGAAAGACCCTTTTTCAATCGGCCGCTCACTCAGAATTGGGGGTGGGGGGTGCCTCCCCACTCCCACAATCTTCAGAAAGGCCTAGATCAGCTTCAGCCACTACCCTTCACCTCCCTGCCCATCTCCTTTGCTTGCAGAATCCAGCAAGATCCCATTCTGTAAGAAGAAAAGCCTTAGGGCCTTCTCTGCTCTGAGACTTTGTGGCCCCAAGAAATGGACCTCAGGCCTTAGCTTCTACATCTATTCTTTTCTGTTCTAATTGAAGGAAGTGAGCAGAGCCTCCAACTTCATTAAATTTCAAAAGATCAGGAGAACAAATGCCAAAAAATCTAGGAATCAGAGTCCGGGCTATAGACAACCTAAGCAGGAAGGACTGACCTCTGGGAATGAACTTCTGGACACAGACCAGTGGAGAGTAAGACGAGGACTCACCCAGAGTCACCCCACCTCTTGACATGAACTTGGTGGTACCTATGCTCTATGGGGACTTTCATAAGTCTTCTTTTCCCCAGAGACTGAAGTGATATGGGGAAGAGTATGCTGACTCCTCCCCACTTCTCCCCCAGATGTGGCAGGGGTGGGGATTGTTTTTAAGTTTGCTCTTGCTATATCTTTGTAGTAAATAGCCCTTTGTACAAAGGAATTGAGATTCAATGGTTGAATAGAACTTGAGTACGTAGGGGGTGTTAATGGAGGACTAGCACCTCTGGTGTGAGGGTTTGCCAAGCTGTGGGGCCCTCAGAGCTTGGTCAGACATCAAAGATGCCAAGGTCATCCATCCATCCCAGGGCCATCACCAGTCCTTGTGACTTTTGTCTTAACACTGGACTTGACTGATTCTAGAAGAGAGAGTGAGGCTTATGACTTTGTGCAATTCTGCCTCACTTAAATCCAAGTCACCCTGCTGTCATTGGTCCTCTTTGAAAATGAAGAACCAGAAACAGCCACAGAACATGGGTGCTAATTACTAGCCCCTAATGGGGAAAACACAGCCAGTAGGGACTTTAGTCAGTGGAAATGAGAAAACAGACTCTAATCCCTCAAGGTAGCCTTAAAACACTCAGGAACAGATTGTAACCTGCCTGACTCTAGGAGAGTGGGCCAGAGCCTACAGGCTCTCCTTATATATATTATTTCCCCTAATAGAATGTAAATTCCACAAGGGCAGGAACCATTTCATTTGTGTCCTTTTTCCAACACAGACACATAATAAATCCTTATCCATTAACTGACTGGTTGGTTTTCCAGCCTCTGCATACAGAGAACTATGAACAGCCTCACGTAGCTAGGGGTCTTACATTCAGCAGATAGGGGTTCATCTGGAGGAAGGACAAGCTGTCAGAGTTGGAACCAACTAGTAAGGTCATCTAGTCCAATCTGTACCTAAACAAGAATCCTCCCTACATCTTTGCTGGCTAGAGCAAGTGGTGTTCTAGCCTCTGCTTGAAGGCCTCGGATAGTAGGGATTCCTCCCTTTTTCCAAGTAGCCCATTCCACTTCAGATTGTTAGTAAGTAATTACTGGTAAGCAATATGGGGTAAGGGTAAGGGGGGAGGAGAAGAGGGAAATCATTGACATCTGTCACACGCATCCCCTTTTCTCTATTCATCTTGCCAGCACTGCTATTTAGGTCTCCCATATCTCTTTCCTAAACTACTGTAATACCCTCCTAATTGGTCTCCCTGCCCCATTTCTCCCCTCCAATTGACTCTAAACATAGTTGACAAAATAATTTTCTTAAGGCACAAGTCTGATAATGTCATTCCTTTGCTAAAAACAACAGTAATGACAACTTTAAGTGTCTCTCTATCACCTCTAAGACAGACTAGAAACTTCTCTGCCTCACATTTGAGGCCCTTCATAACTTGGCTCTACCTTTCCAGTGTTTATTTCCCAGTTACTTCCCTTCATTCAGAATGTATCTCAGCCAAACTAGACTACTAGCTTCCCCCAAACTGGACATGCTGCCTCCTTACTAGTTCCATGCATATTTGCTCAGACTCAGCCTGTTCCCTTATCTGGAATGCATTCCTTCCTCATCACTCCTGTTCAGAATTTTCCTCCTTCAAGGTGCCACTTCATCCACAGAATCTTTCCTGATCTGCCCAAGATGAGATTACAGTCTCAAATTTTTCCGCACCACGTTGTATAAATGTCTCCTTTGCCCACTTCACTCTCTGCCTTGTGTAGCAGTGGCTCTCCCTTGGAGCAGGCATAGGGATGGGTCTGTGGTCTGGATCCTTGGTGGGTCCCTGCATGGGCAGCCAGAGCTGGGACAGAATGGGATGGTCACTGTCATACTTGTATTATACTGATCTGTGTATTTATATCCCACCCATCCCAACCCCAATGGACCATGTCATTAAAAAAAAAATTCTTTATATCCCTAAGTTCAGTGTGTGTGTGTGTGTGTGTGTGTGTGTGTGTGTGTGTGTGTGTGTGTGTGTGTGTTGAAGTTAACGAAGGATGCTGGGAGAAACAGCAGACAGAGGAGGGATAAATGAGATGAAGGCTTCTCTTTCCAATCTCTTTCCTCCCAGTCCCTGTCTTTCTTTCTCTTCATCCCAGTATCTTCCCACATCTGTTTCTTTTAGCCTTTGCTTCATCCTCATCCCTGTCCAATCCCATCTGCACCCCTCTCTTATCTCCTTTCTCTCCATCTCAGCTTCTCTTACTCCCACTGGGTCCCTGCCCCCTTCCTACTCCTGACCCTCAGTTCTGCTCCCATTGCTCCCAGGAGAGTTCAGGACAGGGGGAGGGGGAGACAGAGGGACTCCATGGAGATGCCAGCTTGGGGTTTGCTGGAGGTTTCTCACCATGGTGGTTAAATTGCTGGGTTGGAGGTGAGGGTAGCCACGGTGACCTCTCCCCACTGCAGGACGGATGCGGCTTTGCTGACAGAGAGTCTGCGGCCCCCAGGACATGCCGGTGGTGAGGGGAGCTGGTTAGTGCTGGTGGGAGCTGGTTCAGTCCGTCCCTACCAAAGTCTGGGCTGTAGGGGCATCTGCTTTCAATCAGCTTCCCCCCTGGGGGTGAGACTCAGGGGACTGAGAATGCAGACCTTGCCCCATGCCCAAGGACCTTAATCACCCTTCCTTCCATCCCTGACAGGGGGACCCAGCATCAGCCTGGAACAGACAACAGAGACAAGGGTCAGAGGGAGAAAGACAGGACCTGGACGGGTGAACTATGGAGACAGGGGGAGGTGAATAGAGGAGATGAGAATATATAAAGGGAAAGAAGAGCTGGGGAAAGGAGGTTAGAGGCTATGATAAATCTTGGCATTTCAAAGTGACTTAGACTTTGTAAGAACTTTTACTTCAATAATCTTACTTGGTTATATACACGTAACTTGTGAGACAGGTAGTATAAGCATTGTTATATCCATTTTATAGATAAGAAAACAGAGTCACTGGTAGGGAGTTAGTGGCACAGCAAAAAGTCAGACCCAGATCCCTCTGACTCCAAATCCATGCCCTTTCTACCACACCATGCTCCCTAAACCCTAATCTAATTTCAGGGCCTGAATCCAGTACCACCTCTTCCAATAATCAATCAACAAACATCTATTAAGGAAGGGCCTACCATATGCCAGGCACTGAGCTTAGGAGTTAGAGATATAAAGACAGAAACCAGAGTCCCTGCCTTCAAGGAGCTTGTATTCTTTTGGGGGGAGGCAACGTGTACATCAATAATTACATATATAAAATACAGGGTGTCCCAAAAGTCTTGGTGCAGTTTAGCTTTAAACCACACTGTGACTTTTAGGACAACACATATAACACAAAATAAATATAAGACAGCATTTTTTTTAAAAAAGGGGCAAAATCAGAAAAAGCCTCATCTCAAAGGTGGCACTTGAGCAAAGTTTTGATGGAAATTTGGGGTTCTCAGATTTGGACTATGAAATGGGAGGTTTCAGACATGGTGGGATGGCCAGAAAGGAGCCAAAAAGGTATATTGAGACTGGATTGCAAAAGGGCTTTAAAAGGTAAAAGTTAGGGGCAGCTAGGTGGTGCAGAGGATAGAGCTCCAGCCTCGGAGTCAGGAGGACCTGAGTTCAAATCTGGCCTCAGACACTTGACACTTAACTAGCTGTGTGACCCTAGGCAAGTCACTTAACCCCAATTGCCTCACCCCCCCCAAAAAAAAAGCTAAAAGTTAGGAGATTATAGTTGATCCTCGAGGCAATGGGGAGTCACTGGGGTTTCTTGAATAGGGCAGGGATAGGGTCAGATCTGCAGCTTGGGAAAATCATGAGCTGCTGAATTGAGGATAGATTATAGAAGGGAGAGAGGAGGCAAGAAAACCAATTAGTCGGTAATTGCAATAGTTCTGTTGAAAGTCTGAGAACCTGAACTAAGGTGATCCACACGTGAGTGGGGAGGAGGGGGACACCTAAGCCATTTGCTTCCATTTTTCAGGTGCGGGGTTGGGAGGAGAGAATAAGCAAAGTACCTACTATGTGCCAGGCACTATGCTAAGTACATTTTATAGACATTATCTCATCTGATCCTTACAACAACCCCAGGAGGTAGGTGCTGTTATTGTCCCCATTTTACAGTTGAGGAAACTGAGGCAAATGGAGGTTAAGTGACCTACCCAGGGTTACACAACTACTGTGTGAGGTCAGATTTCAATTTAGGTCTTCCTGATTCCAGGCCCAGCACTTTGTCTTCTGTGAAGTAATAATTAATAATAACACTTATATAGCACTTTTAAGGTTTGCAAAGGACTTTACAAATATTACCTCACTTATTCCTCACAACAACTCTGGGAGGCAGGTATTCCCATTTTATAATTGAGGAAACTGAGGCAGAGATTAAATGATTGGGGTGGGGGAAAGGGGCACATAGCTAGTAAGTGTCTGAGGCCAGATTTGAACTCACATCTATCTTCCTGCCTACAAGTCCAGTGCTCTATCCAGTGCGCTACCCAGCTTTCTCTCCCTTTTTATCCCCACAGCTTACTCCAATACAGCCAGGGAAGAAGGAGGCAAAGGTCAAAGAGGCTGAGTGGGTGGTATGCATACCTAGTACTAGCTGGGCAGCTAGCCCAAAAGCCCTTCAACAGCACACAGTAGGTAGACAGAAAACAATTAGCGCACGCTCTGAGGTGGAGAGCAGGACCCTCTGGGATGCATCCTAGATGTCGGCTTAACCAACTTCAGTATGGGGCAGTGGTGGTCAGGCAGAGGGTCATGGGTGACTGCTGGGCTCTGATTGGCCAGTCCTTCCCCACCCCACCCCTTACAGGAGTGTGAGCAGAGATTGTCACCTGAGATGAGGGGAGGGGGACGTTTGGGAAGCTGGAAGGGAGAAGGTCTTAAATAGCCTCTGTG
Source organism: Phascolarctos cinereus (assembly GCF_003287225.1). Lineage (NCBI taxonomy): Eukaryota > Metazoa > Chordata > Mammalia > Diprotodontia > Phascolarctidae > Phascolarctos > Phascolarctos cinereus. Next base: position 58,978,600 of record NW_027555958.1, read on the forward strand.
GGAATGGGATAGAGAATTAATTAGAGAAGAGCAGAAGGATTATGTTGCTGTGGCGAGATTTTTGTAGTAAACCCAGTCTGTTCGGCTGCCTGGTTTCCTCTGTTTCCATTCGGCAGCCTGTGAATAGAGGAGGGGGATGGTAGGAGTCATCCAGGCTTGTGGTTTGGCCAAGAAGGAGAAATCATAGGACAAAGAAGGAAAGGATTCCAAAGGAGAGGACAGAGTAGAGTTGACCTGGTTAATTACAGGGTTGAAGAGAGGGAAGTTAGAAAAGGGGAGAGGAACAAAGGGTGGAGGAATTAGATACATCCCTTATCACCCCATCCAGAGTAACAATTACTGCACCATTTATTAAGCATCCCCTGTGGAGAGGGGACCCCGTGAAGTAGGTGCTGGGCATACAGAGCTGTCAAGTGGAAGAGAAAATGAAGTGCTAGAATGTGAATCAGAAACACTTGGGTTAACTCCTGCCTCTGACGCTAGCTGCGTGACCATCAGCAGGTCACTTAATTCCACTCAGCCTCAGTTTCTTCATCTATAAAATGAGGTTGGCAGTCCCTATAGTACCTACCTCACTGGCATGAAATGCAGTTGAAAAATGCACAAATACTGCTTTGCAGGGGCATCTAGGTGATGCAGTGGATAGGGCACCAGGCCTGGAGTCAGGAGTTTAAATTTTACTTCAGACACTTAGTAGCTGTGTGACTCTGGGCAAGTCACTTAACCCCATTCTTCCACGAAGAAGAAGAAGAAGAAGAAGAAGAGGAAGAAGAAGAAGAAGAAGAAGAAGAAGAAGAAGAAGAAGAAGAAGAAGAAGAAGAAGAAGAAGCAGCCTTGCAAACTAAAGTTCTATATAAATATTATAATAAATATACAATAAAATAAAAATAATATAATAAATATAAAGTACTACACAAAATAAATTAAAAGTAATAAATATTAGTTATGATAATTATGGCACTCATAGCACCTGGGGTACCCCCATTCCCACATGGCCATTCCAGACAAGCTACCTTAAGTTCAAGGTTTCTCATTCACTGGAAAACATAGTTCTCAAGCTTCTGCTAATGTATTTACTTTTACTAGTCAGCTGGAAGATGGCATCATTTACTCATTTGATGGGTAGAACATTTCCCCATAAACTTGGGGCTTTCTCTTTTACAAATACCCACACTGTCATTGGGAAGAATAAGTGAATTGATAGACAGGGGGAGAAGAAAGAGAACAAGCATTTGTACGGCATCTAATACTGCCAGGCACTGTGTGCTAAGTGCTTTTTATAGATAATATCTCATTTGATCCTCACAACAACCTCATAAGGTAGGTGCTTTTATTATCCTCATTTTATAATTAAAGAAAGGGAGGCAGTCCAAAGTTAAGTGACTTGCCCAGGGTCACATAGCTAATAAGTGTCTGCAGCTGGATTTTAACTCAAATCTTCCTGGGTCCAGGTTGAGCACTCTATCCACCACGTGTCCTAGCTGCCTTAATGTGTGGAACCTGTGTGTGTGTGTGTGTGTGTGTGTGTGTGTAAGGGCTGCATTGGAGGGCTTCTACTAATGTGACCAATGGGTCTGCTTATCTGAGGGCCCTTCCCCACCGGTGTTGCTCTCTGCTGGGCCAGCTGCCCCAGTGAGGGGTCAGGCCAGGGAGCACATGTTCCCAATCACACTCATAGGAAACACATCTGGTCAAGGAACACATACATCCAGGACAACTCATCCCCCACACTGTAGAACTGTTCTCTGCTATATGTCTGCTGAACTGCTCTTCTCTGCTGAGAATCTCTGTTAATCTATTTCTGCTAAGCATCTTCATAGGCTTCCCATCTCTGCAGCCATTGGTTGGCCTTCAGCTTCTTTCCTGCACTGAAAGGGTTTGACAGCTCTTTAGTTTATAGCCCTAGGGGTTGCAGATAGCTCTTTTGTGATACAGACCTCAGCCAGCTACTCCTAGACACCTAATGAAAGAAGTCATTTGATTTTTTAAGTCTGTCCTTTTCTCCCAACTGCTATGTGTGTGCTCTGGATCTAAGCTGTATTTGAGTTACGGTACAAGATGCTTTCTTTCTTCTTTTCTTTTTTTTTTCTTTCCTTTTTTTTTTTTGGTGAGGCAATGGCGGTTAAGTGACAATATGCTTTTGAATTTCAATTATGCCACAGGATCAATAATAACCTATTTCCCCTTTAAATGATCCTGAACCCTCTGCTTGGGAAAACTGCAAAGGAACTGGGTGGAACTTTCGTGAGGAGATCCCTTTCAATCTCCATAATGTTCCTGGTTTAGTTTTGAGAGTAAGATTAGAAAGACAGTTGGGTGGAGTTGGTGACTTTTGCCCTATTTCTCCACAGAAACCCAGATCACGGTATTCTTACCACTAGGTGGGGTGTAATAGGAGACATCCAGCAAAGTGATCTAGGAAAATGTAAGGAGGGAGAGAACGCTCTCATCTCAGGAGATCAAAGAAGATGTCATGGAGGAGGTGAAGGCTTCCATTGCTTGAGCTGAGACTTAAGGATTCTGAAAGACAGAGAATTCCAACTATGGAAGAGCTTGTTCAGATTCGTGAAGGTGGAAAATGAAATCAAATTCAGGGAACCACAAGTAGCCTAGTTAAGCTGGAGTTTAGATTGCATAAAATGGAAAAAAATTTGAAACAAGTCTGCAAAGGTACATTGTAGCAAAACCGTGGATGTCCCCTTAAGTAAAGGAAAGAGCTGTTTTGTGGTTCCCCATCTTTTGAGGCCATCACCACCAGCAGCAGACAACTCCTGCTCCCCAGAGCACATCTATGAGCTGGTGCTCATATGGGCCACCCCCACCCTTAGGCTCCATGCCTTTCTACATCTCTTCGAGTGAAAGTTTCCAATTCTATGTCCCATTCCTATTTTCCCTTCTCTAAAAGACTCATGGCATCCCCGATCTATACCAAGTATATTCAGAAGAGTATATGCTGTCCTACCTTACTCACCTCCCAGTAAGCAAGGCACGTCCGAGTGTTTTCCTTTTTCCTGGTTTCCATTGAGCCATCCAGCCTCTGACCTTACTGGTCTCACTTGTGATCACAAGGCTCAATCACAGCCAGCCGAGCCAAAGGTGTCTGTGGGTCAGAGTCAAGCTAACTCCCCCACTTGTGAACCAAACCCACAATCTTGGGTACAGAAGCATCATGTTCCAAGTGACTGAGCCAAACAGCCCCAGACAAAACTTCCACACAGCAAACCTCCCCACTGCCAAGACCACTGGATAGAGCTGCTCCTGTTCTGTACCTCTGGCGGCAGTTCAAAAGTACACGTTACCCCATGGGATACTCTCGGTGGGATTCGAGCCTTTCCTGCCTTCTCCTTCAGAGGAGGGCGGACCACAGCCTGAACGACCCACTGCCTCCCCTGAGAGGGAAGGACACTCGTTTCTCTCCAGCAGGACCAGTACGTGACCCACCCCGGGGCATTAGACTGGACCCTGATTCTTATTTAAAGCTGCGTGGCCTCCGGCCAATCACATGACCTCGACCCAAACGAGGCTCGGCTTCCTCATCTGTAAAATGAAGGGGTTACACAAGATAGGGGCTGCTGGTGGGGACTGTTGCTGTTGTCGCGGGGCTCCCAAACTCCTACGCCTCTTCCCAGCCCACTTCCACTTCAGCCTTATTTCCCACTATCCCCTTCCACAAACTCTGCATTCCAGGCAAGCTAGAGTGGTGCCAGCTGTCTGTAATCCCACCCTGCACTCTTCTGCCTTCGTGCATTTGTGAAGGCCATCCTCCAGGCTTGGAACGCACTCTTTCCGCAGCTCAGTCAAATGAAATCCTCTTTTTGCAGGGTCAAACGCAGGTGCCCTGGCCTCTAGGAGCCTGCCTGGATCCCCTCAGATCATAGGGTTATAGATTTAAACCTAGAAGGAGCTTTACAGATCACTGGGTCCAGCCCTGGGTCCAGCCCCAGGTCCCAAGACCCGGAGAAGGTTAAATGACCATGACCTCTCCCATCCAGGACCCTGTGACCCTCATGTTTTCTTAGAATGCTTTTTCTGGATCTCTACTTTGCCCTTATTACACTCGCTTTGGGGATATTTACATTCCTTATCCCTCTATTAGATTATAATAGAGGGATAGATTTTATATATTTTTATGTATATTATATATATTATACACAGATTATATAGGTAGATAGATTTTATATAGTTACATAAAATAGATTATAGTAATTAGATTTGAGGGTAGGGACTATTTATCTCTGGCACCTAGTTCAGTTTTGCTTACCATAGGCACTGAATAAATGTTTGTTAAATTGAGCCAAACTGAACTGAACTGATTTCATTTTAACTGAATGAGAAGCTAATGAAAGGATAATGAAAAGGAGCTGTCTCACGTCAGAAAACCTGGGTTCAAATCTTGTCATTGCCAATAACTAGCTGTATGACCTTGAGTCTCAGTTTCCTCATGGTGGCTGGATGGCTCAGTGGCTAGAGCACTGCTGGGCCTGGAGTCAGGAAGACCTGAGTTCATTGGCTTTTTTTTAATTTTTTTTTTCTTTTGGTGAGGCAATCAGGGTGAAGTGACTTACCCAAGGTTACGCAGCTAGTGAGTATCATGTGTCTGAGGTCATATTTGAACTCAGGTTCTCCTGATTCCAGGGCCAATGCTATATCCACTGCACTACCCAGCTGTCCCAGAAGATCTGAGTTCAAATCCAGCCTCAGACACTTACTAGCTGGGAAAGTCACTTAACTCTGTTTCCTCAACTGTAAAATGAGGAGAATAATAGCATCTACCTCCCAAGGTTGTTGTGAGGATCAAATGGAATACTATCTGTAAAACTCTTAGCTCAGTGCCTGGCATAGTCATATCCAACTCTTCATGACCCCTTTTGGGGCTTTATTAGCAAAGATACTGGAGTGGTTTGCCATTTCCTTCCCCAGCTCATTTAACAGATAAGGAAATTGAGGCAAATAAGGTTAAGTGACTTGCCCAGGGTCACACAGCTAATAAGTATATGAGTCCAGATTTGAACTCACAAACATGAGTCTTCCTGACTCCAGCCCCAGCACTCTATCCCCTGTCGGCAAGCACTTAATAAATTCCCTAAGTGACCTCTGACGTCCCTTCCAGCTCACAAGAATATTTTTTGTTAATCTCTTCTGCACAAGGCACAGTCCTAGGCCCTGGAAATAGGGTTAGGGACTAGACCTAATTTTTATTTTATAGGAAACTCCCAGGTAAGGAAATTCCCTCTACCAATGCAGATCAGCACCTTGTCTTCAACTTAGAGAGTTAGAGCCTTAGAACACTAGAGGTGAAGTGGTTGGCATATAGCCAGTAAGTGTGAGACAGAGGATTTCAACTCAAGCCTTCCTGACTCTATCCACTGCACCACCTCTGGCCCCAAATTCAGCACTCTTCCCATCACACTGCAGTGCACTTATTACTTTCCTAAAACTGGCAATACCAAACCTGCTCTCCTTTCTTCAGGTCCCCATTTCTACTGCTTGGATTAGTCCCTCAAGCCTATACTCTAAGCTGATAACTTTGCCTTCTATATTACTGAGATGGAAACCATTTGAATCATAAATTGGGGGGGGGGAGCGTGGGAGGCAATTGGGGTTAAGTGACTTGCCCACAGTCACACAGCTAGTGTTATGTGTCTAAGGCTGGATTTGAACTCAGGTCCTCCTGACACCAGGGCCCGTGCTCTATCCACTGCACCACCTAGCTGTCCCTGAATCATAGAATTTTAAGAGGTAGAAGGCCATTTAGAGCAATCCATGGCAGAAAAAGAATCCTTGCTTCAGCGTATCCAATAAATGGTCATCTAACCTTTGCTGGAAGACCTCCTCTGAGGCAGAGCTGGCTACCTCCAAAGTCAGCCTATCTCACTCTTGAATAGCTCTAATGATTAGAAAGTTTTCTCTCACATCAAGGCTGCATTCACCCCTCTGCAACTTCTACACAGTGGTCCTAGCTCTGTACTGTAGGGCCACAAAGAAGAAATAGAGTTTTTCTCCCACATGAGAGAGAGATGGAGGAGGAGGAGGAGGAGGAGGAGGAGGGGAGGAGGAGGAGAAGAAGAAGAGGAAGAAGAAGAGGAAGAAGAAGAAGAAGAAGAAGAAGAAGAAGAAGAAGGAGAAGGAGAAGGAGAAGAGGAAGAAGAAGAAGAAGAAGAAGAAGAAGAAGAAGAAGAAGAAGGAGAAGGAGAAGAAGAAGAAGAAGGAAGGAAGGAAGAAAAAGAGGGAGGGAAGCAAAGAAAAAAGGAAGGAAAGAAGGAAGGGAGAGACAGGGGGAAGGAAAGAAAGAAAGAAAGAAAGAAAGAAAGAAAGAAAGAAAGAAAGAAAGAAAGAAAGAAAGAAAGAAAGAAAGAAGGAAGGAAGGAAGGAAGGAAGGAAGGAAGGAAGGAAGGAAGGAAAGAAAAAAGAAAGAAAGAAAGAAAGAAAGAAAGAAAGAAAGAAAGAAAGAAAGAAAGAAAGAAAGAAAGAAAGAAAAGAGGGAGGAAGAAACTGAAGCTTTTTTCTAGGCTTTATTACCCTGTCTCTCTTCTTCCCTTTACTGTCAAACCTCTAGAAAAAACAGCCCATTGCCTCAACTTCCTCACCTCGCACGGACTTTTCAATCTCTTTTGCTCTGGCTTCCACTATAAAACCACTAGGCAAAAACTACTCTGTTAAAGTCCACCAGCGACCTCGTAATTGCCAGATACACTTGCCCTTTTCTCAGCCCTTCTCCTCCCTGCTGCATTTGACAACAATGACACTCTATTCCTCCTTCATACTTTCTGTCCTTCCAGACTTCTGGGACACTTGAGTTCTCACATTTCTCTTTCAATCTTCTTAACCAGTTTATCTCCATCACTGAGACATCTTCCTCCTCCTGCTTCCTAAATATAAGAGTCCTCTAAGGCTCTGACCTTGATTCTCCTCTTTTTCTATCTGCATGTTTTCCATGGGCAATCTTGTCCTTGCCCATAGCTGTAGTTCCACCTTCATGCAAATGATCCCCGAATCTAGCTCTTTTGATCTCCTGAATTGCAATCTGCACCCAGAGGTCCTGCAGCTTCTCAGAATAAAGACACCCCAACACTGAGCTTATCATCTTTACTACTTCTCCTCAAATCTGACTTTCATCCCATATACCCTATTTCTATTGATGGCCTCATCATCTTCCCAGTGAACTCACTCTCCAGACTGCTCCACCTCCTCAACAACCTTACCAACCTTGGGATGAATCTGCCCTGGCACCTGTTCTCCTGATTGGTGAATCCCTGACTGGGCCACGATTTCTTGTGGACCTCCAGTCATGGTCACTGCACCCTAAGCTCCACTCACTTTCTGGACCGTTCCATCTCCTGAGCAATGTCACCCAGCACAGATATCCTATCCTACCCCACCCCACCCCTTGCCAGCTCACTTTTATGTTTTATCCGAATGAAAGGTCCTTTAGTAGCTATTGATAAGAAGAAAGTTCCCAAATACACCAAAATATTCATAGCAGCATTTTTGTGAGAGCAAAGAATTGGAAACAGATAGATGTTTCCAATAGACTGGGGAATGGTGAACCAAAACATGGTATATGAATGTAATAGAATATGGCTGTGCTGTAAGGAATGTGGCATGAAGAGAAGCATAAGAAGATGTGCATGAACTGATGAAGAGTAAATTAAGCAGAACCAAGAAAAATATATACACAATGACTACAGCAATGTAAGTGGAAAGAATAGCCTCCAAAGAAAATCAAAAGTGAATATTACTAAATTATAAAAAAATAATATGGCTTGAAAAAAGTGATGTGAAAAGACACTCCTGGATTCACAAGTGTTGTGCATTGCACATGTTTTCAGACTTTTTCTATATATCGATCAACTATGCTGATTTTCCCCTTCTCTTTCTTTTTTGTCTTTAAAAACTATTGATTGTATAGGATGGCTCTCTGGGAAGAGGAAGAGAAGGGATACTGGGGGAAAGTAATGTAATATGATATAAAAAAAGACAATAAATAATCATCAATAAAAAAACTCACTTTTAAAAAAAGAACATCAGGTTTTTGAAAGTAGGGACAGTCCTATTTTCTTGTATTTGTATCTCTAGCATTTAGCACAGTGCTTGGCACATAGTAAGCACTTAACAGATTCTCTCTCTCTCTCTCTCTCTCTCTCTCTCTCTCTCTCTCTCTCTCTCTCTCTCTCTCTCTCCCTCTTTTTGGAGGCAATGGGGTTAAGTGACTCACTCAGGGTCACACAGCTAGTGTCTGAGGCCAGATTTGAATTCAGGTCCTCCTGACTTCAGGGCTGGTGCTCTATCTACTGCATCACCTAGTTGACCCATCTCATGTTCTTTTCATAGGAAGTCATAATAGTGTCTAGAATCTCTGTCCATACTTTCTTAATTCCTGATTTTCTTGTTCAAAGAATTTTATCTAGGAATGGTATTCACCAGTGAATAGCACAAACCCCAGATTTTCCCCCTTCTCAGGATTTTTCAAAACTTTCCCACCTCCTAGTTCTTGCCTTTCCCTTCTAGAGTTCTGCTGTCCCCCACTCATCAAAATAAAGCTAACCAGACCAAGCACCTTCGGAAGGATGTAGGGGTTTCCTCTCATTGGAGGCATCTAAGTGGAGGCTGTACACACACACACACACACACACACACACACACACACACACACACACACACGCACACATACACACACACACATCAAAGATAATACTGAGTATTCATGACTTGAGTAAGGGTTAATCTAATTGACCTCGGTGGTCCCCTCCAACTATAGATTTCCATGACCCTCAAAGCTCCAGGGAACAGTTGGGTCTTGGCCCAGGAAGTAGATGAACAGAAATTTATGTGTATGGAGGTAATGGATGTTGTTTCTGTGCAAAATCCTTCCACTGTCCCATAGGACATCTATGAAATTCTTGCTCGGAACTAACCACCGCCCCACCCCCCTCACTCTGACTCCTCCCCTGCCCTGAATGAAGTGAAGAGCTGGTGTACCCTTAGGAACTTCAGCGGGAAGATTGTTCTTGAGGATACTAGGTTATTGTCATAATCCTTTTGCATGTGAGTCTGGGGATGTCCCCCCATGCCCATCTCCCCAAGAAGAAAAGGATGTGTTAGCAATCGTGTGGGAATGCATGGGCTCCTGCCAAGGGCAGTTTGCCAAAACCCACCCAGCGGTCAGGTAGCTTCCTGATTGGCCAGATTTGTTGTGGCTTTTTAAACAAACCAATGGCCTCTGCCCACAAGAGGGAAGAACAGGGAGGGCCCAGGGAAGCATGGAGGAAAAGACCCATCATTCCTGAGACTGGGAGAACGTGGGGCTAAGACACTAGCAAAAAGCATTGAACTAGAACTATCTTAAGGGTCTGGAGAAAACTTGGTGGAGTTAGTAAGCTTGGGGACTGTTCTGGGCAGAAGATAGATGTTCTTTCGCTCATAAAGATTTCTTGGACCCTTCCCCTGATTCTTTTCTAGATTTACTGTTCAAGGAGCTCTGCATGAGATGCAAATGGGTTGGGGTTAAAAGAGAAGAGGGAGATTAACAGATCAGAGATTTAGAGCTAGAAGAGACCTTGGACCCTAACCTCCAATTTTACAGAAAAAAGAACTTAAAACTGAAATTGTAAATATCTGAAGGTAGTGATGGAAGTGGGTGGGTCCAGAATTCCTACTGTGGGGTGAGGGCATCTGCATCAGGATTCCTCAACACCTTTCACTAGGCAGGCCCTACAGCAGATGGAGGGACAATTTGGGGGGAGGGGAGGAAAGGGGTTTCCAGACCTCCTATGGTTTCATCGGTGCAGGAAACTTTCTGTCAATGCAGATAGGCCGCTGTTCTACCATTCATGGTCTTACTCTGAAAGACTGAGTACCTTGCTCAAGGTCACATAGCCAGCATGTGTCAGAGGCAAGCCTTGGGTATAGGTCTTTCATAACCCAATGACTACTCTATGTCTGCTATATCAGAAAAATAACAATTCACATTTATACGGTACATTCCTCTTAACGACCCTGTGAGGTAGCCAGTACAAGAATTGTTATCATCCATTTTATAGATGAGGAAACTGAGACCTTGAAAGGTCATTGGGTCATGGCTCTGGAGTTGGAAGGAACATCAGAGCTCAGCTGGTCTGACTCTGAAAAGGGAAATGACTTTCCCAAGATCACCCAGGCAGCAAGTGTCAAAGTCAGATTCCAACTTGAGTCTAATTTGGCAATGCCTGGTAAGTGCCTATGGAGAGATTTGGTGCCATTCTCGTGACTCTAAGCCTAGCATCTTAACCACTACACCTTACTGCCAATTAATCCTAGCCTTTGATTAGATTCAGCTGGGGGGGGCAGTATTTCCCTGCCATGTGCTCAGAGCCTTACACTAGGGACTGGGAGTCACAGAGATACAAAAGGAAGAGGCCCAGGAGTCAAGGACTTCCCAGCCAGATGTAGAAGACAGGATGCTCAGAAATACATGTTTATAAACATAAATGACAGAATTTGCATCAGCTGGATAGAAATTTGTATCTGTATATATGTCCTTGGACAGTCTTATTAAATTCCGAGAAGCTCCTCTCCAGGTTAGCTGTGGGTTAATGAATTTTTGAACCATAGCAACTATTAAGTCAAGTTTAAGAGGGGTTGATGTGATGATGCCCCTCTCCTCCTCAAGATGTTTCAAGGGCTCCCAATTGCTTTATTAATTTATCATTCTCTCTCTCAATTGTAGGATGAAACACAAAATCCTCTGCGTAGTGTTGAAATCTTTCATGATCCAATTGTCATTTACCTTTCTAGGATCATTTCAATCTGCTCCCCTGCTCTGAAATTCCCCCCCCCCATTTATACCACATACATCTTGTATTTACATAGTCATCTGTGTGTGTCTCTTCTATTCCAGTGGGAGATCCCTGAGGGTAGAGCCATGTTTTTGCCTTTCTTTGTATCCCAAGCACTTAGCACAGTACCAGGCACATTATAAGCATTTAATAAATGCTCATGGACTGACTAACCAATGATATCACAAATCCTTGAATTATTAAAAATATACTTATGCATCCATTATAGATTTTTTTAAGATTATACACTCATAGGTATTTATACACAGATGCTAAGGGTAGGATGCTGAAGGGTTTGGAATGAACAGAGCTAGTTGAATTTACTTAAAAGAGATTAATCCAAAGTTTAAAGAGAGAAGAGAGACACGACTTGGCAGAACACCCAGAAGGAAGAGGGGAGAGCATTCCAGGTTGGGAGGAAAAGGCCTGTGCAAAGGTGGGAGGTGGGAGAGGCCAAACCATTTGCAGAGGATGGGGAACAGATTGGCCAAGCGTGAGTTGAAGAGTCATGGGAGATCACGAGAGGGAGGAGACAGTTAAAAAGAGAGGATAATTTATTTGATTTGATGCAAAAGGTAACAGAACTGTTGAGGGGTTTGGAGAGGGGAAGGGACATGACCTAGAAACCACTTTAAGAAAATAGTTCTCCATGCTTTCAGTAGGGGAGTGGGAGGTAGGTCAGGAGGAGAAAGACAAAGCACAGAAAGCTGGCAGAGAAATGGGAAGGGAAAAAAAAGTCAGGGTGGGAGAGTGGAATGAGAGAGGACTCAGGAGTCACAGTGGAGGCCAAATCACTTTCTGTAACCCGGGTGCCCATCAAAGACAAGAGCTGGACATTCGGGTTCCCTAATTATAGTTGGAAAAGGGAATCACCCAGAGATGAGGACAAGGAAAAAGAAGGAAGCTGGGGAGATGCAGAGACTCTTTTCATCCCAGGTCCCCACCCCGGTCTCTGCCCCACACCTAGAAGAGGTTTGTGGGCCTGGTGTCTAACTGACCCTTGGGAGGGGGTTGGCTATGATCAGCACCTCCTTTCATCTGCCTGCTAAATCAGCTGTTGTACAGATGCTTAGCTGATGAGTCCCTCTCCAGGAGAGCCTGCCTCTTTGGGAGATAGATGGCCACTCCCACCTCATCTCTGATAGAGCCAGCAAGTATCTCCTAGAACCAAGCAGCCTGGAACCCTGGCTGTCCCTCTGCTCCGGGATGGTGTTGTCTGGGTAGCTAACTCAGAGTCCCAAACAGAGGCACTGGGACCAGAGCACGAATCTTCCCAGGCTTTGGGAATGTGAGCTAATTCTGCCCCCTGGTGTTCAATACAGGAAAACTCATAGGTGGAGGCTCCCACCTCCTAGGAAGGTCCCACGTTGTTCGGTTTATTACAGAAGACAGCCAAACTCAATGCTCCCTGGCTCCTCCATACTTGCATAAAGCATTAGAGTTTTTTATAATACCAGGTGTCATACACAGGTACATTTCACCACTCAATCTAAACTCTTTAATTTGTCATTTTAAGTTCCTTCACAATGGGTTCCCACCTACTTCTCCAAATTTATTTTCCACCTTTCCTTTATATCAGAAGTTCTTAATCATTTTGTGTTTCACGGACTCCTCTGGCGAAGCCTATAGACATCTTCTCTGAATAACATTTTTAAATAATTGAAAGAAATGCTAAATTTCAGTTAATGAAAAAAAGATCCATTTTCCCCCCACCCAAGTTCCCAGACCCCTTGAAATCTAAACCCTTGGGAGGGAGGTGGTCTGTGGACCTGAGGTTAAGAACATTTGCTTTCTGCTCTAAGTACCTCAAAAATGTTTTGTACCTCTGTTTTATTTTCATTTATTTTACTACGGTATTACAACATGCACCCAGATGGGAAATTCATTGAGTTAATCCATCAGTACATACATTTTGGACGGTCAGAGGAAATGGCCTAGAATGGAGAAGAAGTTGGGTGGGATTGTCTCTCTCAAGCTGTTTCAACCTGCCACCAATATCCCCTTTTCCCTTTTCTTTTTTTAACACCAATATTCTCCTGGTGATACTACAGCATATGGCTGGGAATCGTAGAACACTTTGATCTTGCCGGGAACCCAAAGAGCAACACGGCAGGCATAAGAAAGCATCAACATGGTAGCATCCATGACTCATATGTAGGAAGTAGATAGAGACGATATCATCAAAGCATGACCAGAAAATCAAGAGGACCACTAGGCAGCAGGAGTGTGGGACACATAACGGACAAGACTGAATGTTTCGCTGATGTCCATGAAATACAAAAATCTCTACACAAAGGTAGGTTGGGCAGCACTTCAGTGGAGGATGATAGAAGAGTACGGATGAGCATTGCATAGTTTGAGAAGGCATAAATCACTGCAAATGGTGCTAGTGGAGATCATAAATGCATTGAAGTCAGGATTCCCACTTCCAGTCTCTTCCCCCTCTAATCCATACTCCACCCAGCTGGCAAACTCAGATTCATAAAATATTGATAAAACCATGCCCCTCTTCTCCTCAAGAAGTTTCAAATGCCCCCTGTTGTCTCATTAATTTATCATTCTTCCATTCGGTTCTAGGATGAAATACAAAATCTCCTGCTAAATGTCTAAATTTTTTACAATCTGACTCTCATTTACCTTTCCAGGCTCATTTCATGTTTTCCCTCTTTCACCCAAAGCTCTCTATGTTCCAACCAAATTGACCAGTTTACTGCTCTCTAATGGCAACAACTCATCTTCTGCCTTCATGGCCTTCTGGAGGCTGTCTATAATCCAAGCCTGGAATGTTTTTCATCCTCACTTCTGACTCTTGGAATTCCTGGCTCACTCCAAGCCTCAACTCTGATGCTGCCATGCTAGGTGGCACCATATTGCATAGAGTACCAAGCCTGAAGTCAGGAAGACTCATCTTCATGAGCAGAAATCTGACCTCAGACATTTGCTAGTTGTGTGACCCTGGGCAAGTCATTTAACTCTGCCTCAATTTCCTAATCTGTAAAATGAGCTGGAAAAGGAAATGGCAGACCACTCCAGTATCTTTGCCAAGAAAACCCCAAATAGGATAATGAAAGGTCAGACATAACTGACATGACTGAACAATATGAAATCACAGATCTAATCCCTGTTATCAACCTACAACACTAGATGCAACATAAAAAGTGTTTAAAGTAAAAACAAGCCAAAAATAATAACTGAAGTAAAGAAATACTTGTCCTAGTCACCTTCATTGAGTTTCCTGGAAGCTAAGGCAAAAAAAGGAATCCTATCAGGGTATATAGACTTCTTTGGCTAAGAAAGTAAGTATACAATTTCCACTCTGAAAGAGAGACATTTTCCAGGAAACAAAGTCAAAGAGAAATTTGCCATCTGGGTCTTTATATAAGGGATATTCAATAGCATAATGGACCATGTCTTCAGCTGTGCTTTTGCAAAAGGCATAGAAACATTGATCAAACAAATGTTTATAATAAAGGTTTGTACCTTTTACAAAAGCTGAGGTTGTTGTTTTTCAGTCATGTCTGACTCTTTCTGACCCCATTTGGGGTTTTCATGGCAAAGATACAGGCATGGTTTGCCATTTCCTCCTACAGCTCATTTTACAGATGAGGAAACTGAGGCAAACAGGGTTAAGTGACTCGCCCAGGGTCATACAGTTAGTCTTCCTGATTCCAAGCCTATTGTGCCACCTAAGTGTCTGCACAAAAGCTAGGTGCATCACATTAAATCCTAATTTGGTGAAGGCTTGTGCTGCAGGAAGCTGATAACAATGTTTTTTTAATGCATTATTTGCTGATGATTTAATGTTATATGGCATAGTCCACCCAAGGGTATTAATTAGTTCCACAGAAACATGAAATTAGGTGAAGCAGCGTTAGAGGGAGCTGTTATTTCCATAAGAACAATGTTATAAATGAAAGATAACATTCATGGGTGGCTAACATCTAGCTTGCAAATGCTTAAAATAAGTATCTACAGAGACCTCAGTTGATGATAAGAAATAATAAAAGTGTAGGGGATGGATTGTGTGCAAGGTGGAGCCAGCCTTACTGGGCTGTCTTGTAGGGTATGGCTAGAATAAGAGGAGTCAATACAACTACAGCTTATAGTACCTATAAGGACAAGCCAGAGCTGAGTGGATAAAACATCTGGTAGACAAAGTTTGGGGTTTGTGTCTGTCCCCCAACATGGCCTCAAAGTAGGGGCCACAGGAAATCTAGAGATTTGGGGGCAGGGTAAAGGAAAGGTCTTTCCTGATAACTACAGTTTGTAAATGACGTTGTGCATAGCATATCAAAGCTGTGAACATTCCTCCTAAAAGTGATCCATTGCCACCTAAAAAAGGTTTAGACTAACTATCCACAGAGGAAAAACCAAGTGGATGAAGAATTTCTATTTTCCAGATCACGGCACGCAGTTGAATAGATAGCCTATACAGATTATGCATCAGTACATAATACTTTTGTAATATTAGCAAATAAAATGTATATGCCATATATTATATACATGTTTATATGTATATGTACACATATATTATATATTACATATTCTATATAAATACATACACACATGTATAGATGTACAGATACATATACATACATGCATGTATAGATGTATATGTGACATGTACACATACACTATATATCTATAGATGTATCGATCTATATATAGATCTATAGATATGTAGTGTATTTGTACATGCCATGTACACATACATACAGTATATATATATATATACTATATATGTGTTTATATATTCCACATATATACAGATATATAGATATATGCATCTCTGATATATAGAGATATATGGATAGGTGCATCTCTGGGAATGGATCTCCACATCCAGGTACAGATGGGGCTGGGTTTGCTCATCTCTAGTTCACATAGCTCACATTTTATAAGAAGCTCTGAAGCATGCAAAGTGGTTTTTTTGGTTTGCGTGTGTATATGTGTGTGTTTCCAGAAAGAACCCTGTGAGGCAAATAGAGCAGATATCATTTTAGACATGGGGAAACTAAGGCTCAGCAAAGTAAACTACATGCCCGGGGCTGAGCAGATGTAAAATTAAAAGGTTGCATTAGATAATTTTGCAGGTCTCTTTGTAGCCCTGAATCTTATGATCCCATGCCAAACCTACCATGATGAGTCAATTAACTTCTCAGTGGCCCCAGGCCACTGTCTCAGAGGAAAGATCTCAGAGATGCTAATAATAATTCCTCTACATCAGTAGACACACAAGGAGTTCTCTATACCTGTCAAATGATAGGTTCAGATAAAATTTTTTAAAAGGTGGGGAGAGGGGCACATTAAAGTCCCTTTGGGGCTCATTAAAGTCCCTTTGGGGCTCATTCAATTCCATGTCTCTTAGGTGCAATCAGGAATGTGATGGAATTTGCTTTAACTGATTTGAGGAAACAGATGATTAAATTTTCAATGTGAGCCTTGACACCACAGAAATCAGCAATTGCTATAAAACAGGTCTTGATTTATGGTTTTATTGACTTTATAGACTTGAGAAAATGTCAATGGTGCAGATTAAAGTCTAAAATGCGTGTGCATACATTTTCCCCAAAAAAATCCCAGTTGGTAAACATTTACCAGCACATTCCTGTACCACTCTAAAAATGTTGCTTATGCTCAGCACGAGTTCAGGAGAAGTTTCAGGGAATTAAATCACCACCAGACAAGAGGCCTCATGACTGTAGGATAATGACAAAGTTTATTATTATTAAATTATTAACTCAATCATAATAATAATAATTGACTTTTATATAGTGCTTCAAAGTTTGCAAAGTGCTTTACATTCATTATCTCATTTGAGCCTTACAACACTCCTGGCCACAATTCACACATTCTTTGACTCGAAAGTGACCTCTGTAGTTTCATGTTTCTACCCTACCCAGAGAACAGTGTCCAAAGGTGACCCAGGGCTATGGCACCAGCTGAGATACATTCCTCACTTACCTTAGGTCCTGCAAAACCTCAGAGGGAGCCACCAGGATCTAGCACTGTTTCACTTTTTTCTTCATATGTCCAATGCCTAGCATTGTACCCACTATGTATTAGGTGCTTAATAATTGTTTATCCATTGGTATAACTACCTGTAACCACCAGGTGGCACTATCAGGAAAGGTTTGTCTATATGACGGAAGCCACAGGTCAGAAATCCTCCTTCCATCTCACCTTTGAAATTTCAGCAAGCTCTGGGAAGGGTGTAGTCCACACTCCCAGACCACACCTTCATCCCCCTACCAGGTAACCCAGGGAATAGGGCTTTTCCTTGGCCCACATCTCCACTTCATTCTTCACTGTGGATTCTTGAGTTTCACTTAGATGCCTGCCAGTCTTACCTACAGGAACATGGTTTATCAGTAACCCATGCCTAAGGGTACATGGTCCAGAATCAGATGATTTGTACACTTCTGCTAGTGAGGAGCTTATAATGGTTATTAATGAAAATCAAAATCAGATACTCTCTCTCACTCATATCAGCCCTAATTTGGAGGAAGCTCTAAAGTTTTACAGTCTTAGACAAAGTGTCATATACCTTTGTCCTCTCTCTTACTCTTTCTCCTCCCTTCTCTTTCTTTCTCCCTCTCCCTTCCTTTATCTCTCTTACTCCTCTCTTCTCTCTCTCCCTTCCTTCTCTCTCTTTCTCTGTTTCCCTCCTTCCCTTCCTCTTTCTCTCCCTCTCCTTTCTTGTCAGCCTCCCCTCCCCCATTTTAAATCTAGTGCTGTTTCCACTGAACCATACTTCTCCATAAATTGTCTTAGCTGCCCTTGAAAGGAGGCATCTTCCTCAAGCAGGGCAGTGCATTCAGCCTGCAACACACAAAGGCCACAGGGAGTCTACACTGTGTGGACAGGCCAATCATAATTTGTAAAAATTGAGAATGACAGGGTTAACAGGGTTCTGACTGAGCCAAGAGGCTTTGGCAGTTACCAGGGACAGCAGGGGGCAGCAGAGGGCTTCACTGAGTCTGGCTGATAGACCCAACTGCTCCGAGACCCTGGATCATAAGAACACACATTTTAGAACTTGAAGGCATCTAAGATCTAATTTGGTCCAGACGTTCTCAAAGTGTAGCTCTCAGACCCCTGGGGGTCCCTGAGACCCTTTCAAAGGGTCTGTAAAGTGAAAAATATTTTCATCATCATCACCATCATCATTGTCATCATCTAACGTTATTTGCCTATTAATATATTTCTCCTTTTTCCAACTACACATGTGGGTGAAGCTAGATTTTCTTCATAAACTTCAACCAAAATAACACATCCCAGAAGACTGAATGAAGAAGCAGATATGAGCATCCAGCTATTTTTTATTAAGTCAAACATTAAAGAGATTTGCAAATATATGGAAAATCATGTTACTCTTCTTATTAATCTTTTGTTTTATAAAATATAGTTTTTTCATTAAAAATATATTATTTGTATTAATACATATGAGTATACTCTCATTCTTTTAAAATTAATTAATAAACATTTAAAAAATTTATCAGGTTTAATTTCTAAAGCAGAAATTATCAATAGCTATAATCTATGTAAACAAAAGCTCTTTAAGGTCTTCAATAATTTTAAGAGTATAAAAGGGCCCTGAATCCAAAAAATTTGAGAACTGCTGCTCTAGTCCAACACTCTTGTTTTATATATGGGAAGACTGAGGCTGGTTGAGTGACTTGGTCAAGCTCACAAGGCATTGGCAGAAGCAACATTTGAATGGAGACCCTCTGATTCCAGAGCAGTAAATAAAGTGAAGCCCTAACACATTGAGTGCTTTGCCCAAGACCACAAGAAATAGATGGCAGAGCTAGAGTTTGAACCCATATGTTCAGATTCCAAATCCAATGCTTTTTTGTTTTGGGGTGGTGAAGCAATCGGGGTTAAGTGACTTGCCCAGGGTCACACTGCTAGCAAGTGTATGAGGTTGGATTTGAACTCAGGTCGTTGTGATTCCAGACCTGTGCTCTATCCAATTTGCCTCCTAGTTGCCCCCAATTCAATGTCTTAGACCTCCTCGGCCATGCTACCACCCTCTAGCACTCTTTAGATGTCACTGGATATAAGAGGATAAAAGTCAGAATACCAAGAGTATGTTTTGCCCCTTCTGCTCTTGGGGGAGATTTTGGGGGAGAGAGAGGATGCTGCATGGGAAGGGGGATTATTAATGATGGCTACAGAGAGAATTATATCAGACATGCTCTCATCCGCATGACCTGACAGGGAAATTCCTGGACGGTATCATTCCTGAACCCTAGCCTTCCATTTGGGAGATGGGAGAGGGAAAACTTCTTAAGCATCTGGCCTTTTAACCTCAGAAGGGGAATTTCTTGAATGATGCAAGCCTTGTGCATTCCCTAAGTAACTCCAAGTTCAAAAGTCTGGGGACCCAGACTACTACTGAAGAAAGGGGATTTCCTAAGCAATGTGTCTTTTAGAGAAAGATAAGGCTGCACATAATTGGTTCCTATTGCTGGGAAGATTAGTGGCAAGGAACCAAATGCAATGATATGGAGAAGCAAGGACCACCTGGACTTTGTCCTCTTTTATTACGGTGAGTTATTTGGATATAGTGGTCATCTGAAAATGAGATTTGCTGCCTAGCAGCCCCAAGTGTTTCCCCTATGAGGCGAGTCCAAACCACAGGTTGATACCATGAGTCTGGAAGGGATTGTTTAGAACCGTCTGGAAAAGGGACCCACCCAAGAGGGAGAACAGAGTTGTACTGATTGTTTATATGCTATTGTGAGTCCTTTTCATTTTTTCTATGACCTATAGGGTGGATCAAAGGTTGTCAGTAACCTTTAAAATAATTAAAAAAAAAAAAGACTAGCAAAGGGCAGGTATCCAGCCAGAAAGGAAGAAGAAGATATTGATTGGACGAAGCTGGAGGTAGCAGACAAGGACAGAGAAAAGGTCTGAAACTAGGATGGGCAGAATCCCAAAGTCAGAGAGGTCACTGTAGAGGGAACTGTATAACTTAGAGGGGTCTTTGAGTGTGACCTCAGTGCTAGTGGCCCTCATCCCTCTGGCTCTTAAAGGGTTCTCTGATAGTCCTTGGGCATCGAGGTTAGAATGAGGTGACTTTTGTGAAGCTAGGCACAAGCACTGGACTAAAGAGGGCATTCAGCAGAGTGTCAAGTCCTAGAAAGGAGACAGGGAAATGGATGGATCTGGGACCAAGAATGATGTGGGAATTTTTACTCAAGAGAGGAAAATGAGGACATCTCTAGATCTATAATAGCCCATGACCAACAGGTGGAATTCAATTCATTCAACATTTAGTAAGCACCTACTATGTGCAGGCACAATGATATGTGCTGGGGGTACAAAAGAGGTGAAAGATAGTTTCTGTCCTTGAGAAGTTTACAATCTAATGGGGGAGACAATATGCAAACAAATATATATCAAGCCAGCTATAGAGAGAATAAATAGGAAATAATTAACAGAAAGAATGCATTAGAATTAAGAGGAGTTGGGGAAGGCCCCCTGTAGAAGGCAGGATTTTAGTTGGGACTTAAAGGAAGCCAGGGAGGTCAGTAGTTGGAGTAGAGGCCTGGGAGCAGCCAGAGAGAATGCCCAGAGCTGAGAGATGAAGGGTCTTGTTTGTGGGACAGCTAGGTGGTCAGTATCACTGGATAGAATAGATGTTGAGGAGTAAGGTGTAAGAAGACTAGAAAGGTAGGAGGAGGCTAGGTTATGAAGGGCTTTGAATGCCAAACAAAACACTGCGTCTTTGGTTCTGAAGGCAATAGGGAGCCTCTGGAGTTCATTGAATAAAGAAGTGACACGATCAGAGCCGCACTTTAGGAAAATCATTTTGGTGGCTGAATGGTGGACGGATTGGAGCGGGAGAGACTTGAGGCAGGCAGACCTGCCAGCAGGACTACTACAACAGTCCAGGTGTGAAATGATGAGGGCCTAAGCTAGAGGGGTGGTCATGTCAGAGGAGAGAAGGGGGCATGTTTGAGAGGTGCTGCAGAAGTGAAATCAGCAGGCCGTGGTATCAAATTGGATATAAGGGGGCAGTGAGATGGTAAGGAATTCAGGATAACTCCTAGGTTGTGAGCCTGAGGAACTAGGAGGATGGTATTGTCCTGGACGGTAATAGGAAAGGTAGGAGGTTAGGGTTAGGATCTTTCGATCATGCTTGAGTTCTGTTTTGGACATGCTGAGTTTAAGACATCTACCAGACATGTACTTTGAGATGTCTGAAAGACAGTTGGAGATATAAGATTGAAGGTCAGAGGCAATTAGGTGGCACAGTGGATAGAGCACTGGCCCTGGAGTCAGGAGGACCTGAGTTCAAATCCAGCCTCAGACATATAACACTTACTAGCTGTGTGACTCTGGGCAAGTCACTTAATTCCAATTGCCTCACAAAAAAAAAAAAGATTGAAAGTCAACAGAGATTGGGGCAGAAAAGGTAGATTTGAGAATCATCAACATAAAGGAGGAGGAGAACCAGGAGAGAGTGGTGTCCCAAAAATCTAGAGAGAAAAGAGTATCCAGGAGGAGAGAGTGACCAACAGTGTCAAAGGCCGCAGAAAGGTCAAGGAGAATGAGGATTGAGAAAAGGCCATTGGATTTGGCTACTGAGAGATCATTACTGACTTTGGAGAGGGCAGTTTTGGTGGAATGATGAGGTTGGAAGACAGATCGTAATGGGTTAAGAAGAGAGTGAAAGGAAAGAAAATGGAGGCAGCTACTGTCCAAAGCCTTTTTAAGAAATTACAAAGGGGGGCAGCTAGGTGTCACAGGAGACAGAGTACTGGCCCTGAAGTCAAGAAGACCTGAGTTCAAATCCAGCCTCAGACCAAACACTTGCCACTTACTACCTGTGTGACCCTGGGCAAGTCACTTAACCCCAATTGCCTAAAAAGAAAAAAAAAATTTTTAAAAGAAATTACAAAGGGCGGAGGATGATAGTTAGCAGGGATGAAAGGATCAAGTAAGGGTTATTTTTTTTTCAGTATAAGGTAGACATGGGAATGTTTGTAGGCAATAGGAGGTGAATTGATAGAGAGAAGTTGAAAATAAGTGTAGGGGGGCAGGGTGGGGACCAAGATGGCAGAGTACAGGCAGCATCTCAGCTGAACTCTCCCAAAATTCCCCTCCAAATACCTTTAAACTACTACCTCAAATTGAATTCTGGAGTAGCAGAGGCAACAAAAGGTCGGGGTGAAATATTTTTCCAACCCAAGACGACTTTAGAGGTCATCAGGAGTGGCCTATGCCACCAAGATGGAAGCCAGCTCAGAATTCAGCACACGTGGCAGTCACATTAGCAACAGACCTTGGAGGCGGTTGTGACCGTGGTGGCCTCAGCTTCAGTAACTCTCACTGTGGAGACAATAAAGGGATTGGACAAATGGTTGGAAAGACATTATTGGGGACCCTTTGCTGGCACTGGGTGCAGGACCTTCTTTTATTGCCCAAATGAAATTCCAGGTCACATTTTCAGGGTGAAAAAGAGCACTAGGGCTTGCAGTGTGGCAGGGGAAGAAGGTTTCTTCCTGGGTAAAGACCAGAGGACAGGCCAAGAGAGCAGTGACCACATCTTTCCTTGAAGCATACCCCCTTGGAAGCACCAAAAATTTACACACTATCAGAACTACCCCTGAAAAAGCTGAAAAGCACAGGAAAGCTGAAGCTTGAGGCAGCGTCCCCTCCACCCCAAGAACTGAGCCCAACTGTGATGTAAAGTCCAAAGTCAAGAAACAGGCTGGAGAAATGAGTAAGCAGCTTCAACAACAAAAAAAACCCCAACCGTAAAAAATTACTATGGTGACAAGGAAGATCGAGACACAAAATCAGAAGACACTGATCTCAAAATGGATACAAACAAAGCCTCAAATGGAAAAAAAATGTGAATTGGGCACAGGTTCAACAAGAATTCCTGGAAGAGCTCAAGAAGGATTTTAAAAATCAAACAAGGGAGAGGAATGAGAGTGAATCATTTGGTTAAAAAAAAAAGGCACACAAAAAGTACTATAGAAAATAACGCCTTAAAAAAACAAAATTGGCCAACTGGTGAAAGAGTCACAAAAATTAGAGAAATCCTTAAAAAGCAGAATTGGTATGGTAATCATCAAAATAATCTGGTGACGACTAAGAGATAGAGAGGTGAATCAGTGGAATAGGTTGAGTACACCATATACAATAACAAACCGCCATAGTAACCTAATATTGCGTTTGAAAAACCCAAAGATCCCAGCTTTTGGGATAAGAACTCACTATTTCACAAAAATTGCTGGTAAAATTGGAAAGCAGTTTGGCAGAAACTAAGTGTAGACTAGGTATGGAGCAGCTAGGTGATGCAATAGATAGAATGCTAGGCCAGGAGTCAGGAAGACCTAAGTTCAAGTCTCACCTCAGATACTTACTAGCTATGTGACCCAGTAATTTAACTCTGTTTGTTTGGTTTCCTCAACTGCAAAATAAGCTGGAGAAGGAAACGGCAAACAACTTCAATATCTTTGCCAAAAAAATTCCAACTGAGGTCATGAAGAGTCAGACCTGGCTGAAACAGGTATACAACAACAGCAGGTATAAAATCAACATCTCATGCTCTATACCAATATGTACCTAAACGGGTACATGATATCAACATAAAGGGTGACGTCATAAACAAATTAAGGGAGTATGGAATAGCTTACTTGTCAGATCTATGGATAAAGGAAGAATTTATGACCAAATAAGAGACAGAGAGTACATAGAATGGATCAATTTGATTACATTAAATTTAAAATTTTTTGCACCAACAAAACCAATGCAGACATGGTTAGAAGGAAAGCAGTAAACTGAGGGGAAATTTTACAGCAAGTTTCTCTGATAAAGGTCTCATTTTTCAAATATGTCAAAAACTGAGTCAAATTTATAAAAATACAAGTCATTCCCCAATTAATAAATGGTCAAAGGATATAAACAGGCAGTTTTCAGAAGAAATCAAAGCTATCTATAGTTATATGAAAAAATACTTTACATCACTATTGATCAGAGAAATGCAAATGAAAACAACTCTGAGGTACCATCTCACAACCACCAGATTGGCTAACATGACAGAAAAAGAAAATAATAAATGTTGTGGAGGGGATGTAGAAAAAATAGGACACTAATGCGCTGTTGGTGGAGTTGTGAACTGATTCAACCATTCTGGAGAACACTTTGGAACTATGCCCAAATGGCTATAAAAGTATACCCTTTGACCCAGCAATACCACTACTCGATCTGTACTCCAAAGAGATCAAAGAAAAAGGTCTGTATGTACAGAAATATTTGTAGCGGCTCTTTTTGCGGTGGCAAATAATTAGAAATTGAGACGCGTATCATCTGGGGGATGGCTGAACGAGTTGTAGGATATGATTGTGATTAAATATTGCCGTGCTATAAGAAATGACAAGCAAGATGGTTTCAGAAAAACCTGGGAAGACTTGCACGGATTCACACAAAGGGAATTGGGAAGAATTAGATCATTGCACACAGTAATAGCAATATTATATGATGATCAATTGTGAATGACTTAGCTTTTTTGATCAGTACAATGATCCAAGACAATTTCAAAGGACTTGAAATGAAATGAAATGAAAAATGCTATCCATCTATAGAGAGAGAACTGATGGAGTCTGGGTGCAGATCGAAGCATATTTTTTTACTTTCTTTTTCTTTTTTTTTTTTGCAAAATGGCTAACGAGGAGATATGCTTTGTATGATTTCACATGTATAATTGATATCACATTTCTTGCCTTCTCAATGAGTAGGCAAGGGATGGGAAGAAGGAAGACAATTCAGAACTCAAAATTTTTGTAAAAAATTAATGTTAAAAATAAATGACTAATAAATTTGAGAAAAGAAAGAAAATAAGTGAGAAAGCTCCAGAGAGAGAACTGATGAATTCTAAATACACAGGAAAGCATACTTTTTTTAAAAAACTTTATTTTTTTTCTATCTGTTTTCTTTTGTAATGTGGCTAATATGGAACTATGTTTTGCATCATTTCACATGTATAATCAATATCAAATTGCTTGCCTTCTCAAGGATGTAGGAAGAGTGGGAGGAAGGGAGAGAATTTGGAACTCAAAATTTTTTTAAATAAATGTCAAAAAATTTTACATGTAATTGGGAAATATTTAATGAAATAAATAAAAACATATTTAAAAGAAAATAAGTGAGAGATTGAGTACAGGCTACCCAGTGGTGGGCTTGAATCAATACAAACAGCATCCTAGCAATCAGAGCTGTTCAGCAAGCTCATGTGCTGTCTGTGAGATCTTGTGAGTCTTCCATCACTGCAGGTGTGTGAGTAGAGACCAGACAGCTGCTTGTCAACAGTGAGGTGGAGGAGATTCCCACATCAGGCTGAGGGTTAGATTAGATGATTTCTGAAGTTTCTTCTAACTCTGAGATTCTGTGATTTTGTCATCAACCCTATCGATGGCATAAGAAAGAGCCAAGCTGTAGGGGTGAGGTGGAAATAGGGACAGCCAAAAGTGAAAGGAAGCTTCCATTTCAGCAGGGGCTGGAATAAGCCAATACACCTTCAAAGATGGGGTGTTGTAGTATCATCTCCTTAAACCAGTGCCCACATTTCTGCAGTCAAAACCCAAACAAGGGCAAGGCTGGAGAAAAGAAAGAGCAAGGGTCAGATCTTCAATGTAAATAAATAGGCAAAGTCATAGTAGCTTGAATGATAATGCCTTCCCCTTTGTGTCTCTGTGCTTTGTTGACACCCAAATGGAGAGAGAGGACAAGCAGCAGAGTGAGTCTCGGTTATATTCTCTCCTATGTATCTGATGAGTCTGTAGCCACAACAAGTCGGCTAAAGATCCCAGCACCTAGAAAATCAATAGGGCAACAGTAAATGTAAACTTCTTGAGGCCAAAAGATATTTCCCTTTTGTCTTTGTGGCCTCAGTGCCTAGAAAAGTCTCTCAGACATAGCATGTGCTTAATGAGGGTTTATTGAATTAAATCAGATTAAATAGAATTCATTAAGTTTCGTACACCAAGCTTACTTTTTGCAACATGACTGAACCAGCATTTCTGAGAACATCCACATTCCCTAATAGGGCAACTACACAGAGTCCAGTCTGTTAGTTTCTTCCTAACAGAAAGGAAATTGTTATGGGTTCATGTGCCTGGAATCCTAAGGGGAAGAGTAGTTGGGCACATAGGCTGACAATGTGAACAGATGCTGGAGATGGTAGCCCCTGAGGAGATGTTCCAGTTGGATAAGAAAAACCTTCATTATTTTCTCTGTCCAAGAATTCTCCCCTTTGTCTTTCTGAGCATACTGGCATTCACACTCATATTAATATTCATCATTTTAATTGTCATCATCATCATCCTCATAGTTGTCATCACCACCATTTATATAGCACCTTGAATGAATGAATAAAAAATACTGATTAAATGCTTACTGTGTGTCAAGGCTGTGGTGACCAAGGTTGGGAGCTTTAGTTTCAGAAGTCACAAGAATGGTGGGTAGAGCCATCAGGAAGTTGACGCACTCTTTCAGTAGCAAAGGCAGTATTGATTTGATTATGGCCCCAGAACTGGAAATTGAGTTAGTGGTAGAGGAGATTGCTAGGTGCTAGGGATACTCATGACTCAAATGGATCCATGATCCTATTACTTTGGAAGTTCCTTCCAATCACATAAAATGCAACCCATCCATGGATGCCCATCCTCTTCTTCATGGCCTTCCATAAGTTCAACATAGGCTCAACTTAATATGCTAGAGGCTTTCTTCACGTTCTTCTGACACTGAGAAGGGGCTATTGCCTTCCCCATGTGACCAATTCTTTTCTTTCTATCATATAGCTCCTTAATGATGCTTTTTTCTCCTGTTCCAATGAGTCTCTCATTTTTTATATGTTGAAACGTCCTCACATAAACCATGTGCCTTTCTATTGTTCTCTGTCTCATATTTATGTTTCATTCTTTGGAAACTCTCATATTTAATATTTTGCTGCCATACAGCAACACTGCTAGTATTTGGGGATTAAAAAATTAGGCCTTTGATTCCATAGAAATACAAATACAAAACATACCAACTCCTGCCCTCAAGGAATTTATATTCCAATGAAACAATACAACATATGTAGGCTGTGGTGACCAAGGTTGGGAGCTTTAGTTTCAGAAGTCACAAGAATGGTGGGTAGAGCCATCAGGAAGTTGACGCACTCTTTCAGTAGCAAAGGCAGTATTGATTTGATTATGGCCCCAGAACTGGAAATTGAGTTAGTGGTAGAGGAGATTGGTGGTAGGTGTCAGGGAAGATGGCAGAAAGATAGCAGGGATAGAATCTGAAGCCTAGCTGGAGCTGACCTACACATACTCTGCCATCCATCAACAATGGCCTTCTTGCTTCTTCTTGCACATAGCACCTCATCTCCAAACTCCACGCTTTTGCTCTGGCTGGCCCTCATGCCTAGAAGGCTTTTTCTCTTCACTTTTGCCTCTTCATTTCCCCAGCTTCCTTCAAGACTCTATTTAAATCCTACCTTCTTTGGGAGTCCCCTTCTCCCTCCCCCCATGTCAGTTCCTTCTGTGTTAACCTTTCATTTACACTATAAATGTTCCATATGTACACAGTTGCTTACACGTTGTCTCCCTCATTAGAACGAGAGCTCCTTAAGGGGAATAACCATGGCTTAATTTTCTTTGTATCCCAAGTGCTTGGCATAGTACTTAACATATAGTAAACGCTTAATTAAGTCTGGTTGACTGACTCACTGATAATGAGTCATATCTAATCGGGATATCAAGGGAGTTTCAGAAAAAAAGAAGAGATGGGAGTATGAATCATTTTTATACCACTTTATACCCCCCTCCCCAAACACTCCACATTGACATGCAGTAAAAGAAGAATCACTTCATAAAGCTTTAAAATTTTCAAAGGGCTATCCATTTAGTCTCACAACAATCCTATGACGTAAGTGCTGTGGTTATTATTATTCCCCATTTTATAACTGAGGAAACTGAGAGTCAGAGAGGTTAACTGACTAGTTCATGGTCAGCAGATCAGTATCAGTCCAACGCTTTATCCAGGACTACACCACACAACTGTGGCAAGTGAAAGATGAAATGACTGAGGAAACAAAGGTTTGAGCTTCCAAGCATATCGATTTATTAAGCAATTCATGTTGATTGCATAACAAATCGGAACCAGCCCTCCTCAGCTTTGGCACTAGACCCCAGATACAGGGAGAGACAGATTTTAGGCATTAAAAACAATTAATTAAATAAGACCAATTAATTAAAGAAAACAATTAACCAGGATACAAAATTAGCTGATCTGATTTCTAATTGGAGGAAAGATTAGGGACTTTCCAAGTCAGGAGGGGGAGAATGAACAGGTATAACTCCCTGAAATCAGAAAAAGAGGTGAACCACTCCTTCCAGGTGTCTGTATTCAATCAAAGGAACATATAAACAGTATGTACTGTTGCCCAGTACAGGGCCAGTTTCAGATAAGACACACCAGTTGCTTGAGATACTTAATTATGAAAAGAACCTTACATCAATCTTTGGATCTAACTGGGTTTCTGGTCAGCATTACCTAGGTCCTTAGATAAGGGTCTCTAAGCAGCAGGTAGAGGTGGTCCAGCTTCCCAGTCATGCAGGGTTAGGTTCAAACAATACAGCAACATTTTCTCACAATTCCCACAATTGAATGAAGTTTTCTCACAAGACAGAAATTGGACTAGACCCATAATTGAATAGAAAGAGAACAAAGCTAGATCCAGAATTGAGTCACAAGATGGAGTCAATGGGGTTCATTCCACTCCCACCACCATTTGTTGTTCTAATACTCTCACAGCCTAGCTCCTCTCTTCTGGAAGTGTTGGGAAGTCTTCTGGAAGCATCATCCATCATCTATCAGAAGTTACCACAGTAGATGATATCACCCACTGGAGGACACTGGAATGATGGGGGGTAGTAGCCTCAGGTACAATGGGGAGTGGGGTGTTGAATAAAAATAAGGGGGCAATGGAAGCATAAGGAAAGAAGAGAAGAAAATTTTGAAAAAAAAGTTCATACATATTTCATCTGCTGTATAACGTAATTAAAGTCATAGTGACTACATTATTCTCCAAATAAACACATAAAATGCAAGTTATAACTGATCAGTGGTCAAGCCTGCTGACAGGTCTTAACAAGCAAGTATTGGCAGGTAAGGATGTGTCTCACATTGTTGGAAAGTCCAGCATGCATCAGCAGGAATATGAGCATGTAATGACTTGTTTACCATACAGTACTATACTGTTACATGATGCAATAATGTGTCATCAAAATTTCAATGCAGGAAAAAGCACAAATTTACAGTAAATTATTAAATTTAAGATGTGTCATTTTTTTAAAAAATATTTTTTAAATGAAACAAATTTTAAAAAAAACATTAAAGGGTAAAGAAAGTTGATTTCCGGGGAAGGCACTGAGTAATTTTTTTTTAAAAGGGGGTGATAGGCCAAATAAGTTTGGGAACATCTGAGATTCTAGATCCATTTTCTCTGTCTTATGAGGTCATCTGTCTACTTTCTTTGAGGTTGGCTGCTCTACCCACCTCCCTAGACTGTCACCTGAGTTCTAGGCTCTCCAGGAAGACCATATTGCCTCCTTAGACCTAAAGTCTAAACCACCTTGGTCTCTAGATTTGACACATGCTGCTGCCACCACAGGCTTACTTCACTCCTATATTGATCATTTCCTTCTACCAGAAACCATTTGCCCCAAATGGTTCCACTGGATTCCTATTTCCTGATCTCACTTCTTCTAATCTATTGATAGTCCTATAACTACAGACACACCCTGGGCCCAATAAATAACTTTTCTTTAGCCCCTCCTTTTATTCTGTGGCACCCTTCTGAACCCCAGGCCACTGTGCCATTGCTCAAATCCCTCCTTAAGGGAGTGGCTCCTTTGTTGATTCCAGGTTACCAGAAATACAGACAACACACAGAACAAAATGGCAATATGTCTCCATGTTCCCTTGCCCCATAACTCAAGGCAGTCATATCATAGAATGGTAACTGTCTGGGTCAAGTATTCTTCTATAGTGTCAAGATGCCTGTTCCTAAACAGACGATCTCTCAGTCTCCCTCCAGCTTTAAACTTCCATTCTAGGGCTACTGAAAAGGATGAAGTGAAAGATAAAGAGTTTAGTGAGAAAAGACATAATAGGGTGAGGGACAAAAGAGATAGGGTAGTTATAATGACAAGACTGACGAAGCTGGGGGTGGAGACAATAAGTTAACATTCATATGCTGATTTGAATATCTCACCTCATTTGATAGGATGACTGGGTGATATAAGTGTCAAGGATGGTATTAAAACCCAGATCACTAAAGACGCTAAGTTCCAGCTCTCATCGCTATCCACCGTTGCCTCCAGTATATGGTTGAACCAAATGAGGAGCAAAGTATAGCATTCAGTGCTGGAAAATAAGTGAAGAAGCTAGAGAAAGGGCTGAAGATGACACTAGTGTTGAAACTAATGTGGAAATGGGGGAGAGCCTATAACCAGTTGGTCATGAAGTTGGGGCTTGGGGAAGTGGATGCTAAAAAAAAACTGGTTTCCCTGAGGTGAGTAGAATGCTAGCTTTGGAGTGAGGAAGACCTAGGTTCAAATCCAGCCTCTGACATTTACTAGCTATGTGACCATAAGTTGTTTAACGTCTCTAAGCCTCATCTTCCTCACTGATAAAATTGGGATAATAATACTTTTAGTACCTACTTTACAGAGTTGTTGTAAGGAAGGAAAGAAAGAAGGAAACATTTGTTCAGTTCTTGCTATGTGCTTCTAATACCTCCAAAGAGGAAGAACCCACCACATTTCCAGGTAGCCCATTTTGCTTTTGGACAGCTCAAATCATTGGGAAGTTTTGCCTGACATCAAGCCAAAATTTGTCTCTTTGTAGCTTCTTTGCATTGCTGCTGATTCTACCCTCTGAGGTCAAACAAAACAAGTGTGATGGTTCCTTCACATGATACTTCTTCAAATGCTTGACCACAGTTATCATGTCCTTCTTGAATCTTCTCCTACCAAGGCTAACCATGGCCATTAATCTCAAGCCATGTCTATACAACATGGACTCAAGACCTTTCACCATCTTGGTTGTCCTCCTCTGCCCCTCTCTTCTAACTTATCGTTGTCCTAGCATCAAGCCATGGTCCCCAGAACTGAATATGATACTTGAGATGAGATCTGATGAAAGGGACTGACTATCTTCTCATTAGAAGCTCTTAATGCAGCCCAAAATTGCATTAACTTTTATGGCTACCATATCCCATGGTATTAAGATTGTGACCCACTAAACCCCCAGAATTTTTTTCCTCAGGACAACTGCTGTCTATCCATTCCTTCCCCATCTTCTATTTACGGTGTTGACTTCTTGTATTCAAGTGCAAGACTTTACGTTAATCTCTATTGAATTTCATCTTCTTAGATTCAGCAGAAGAACTTATTATTTGACAAAAACTGCTGGGAAAACTGGAAAAGAGTATGGCAGAAATTAGACACAGATGAAGAAGCTAGGTGGCGCAGTGGATAGAGCACCAGCCCTGAGTCAGGAGGACCTGAATTCAAATCTGGCCTCAGACCAAACACTTGACATTTACTAGCTGTGTGACCCTGGGCAAGTCACTTAACCCCAATTGCCTAAAAAAAAATTACACATAGAACAAAATCTTATACCATACACCAAAATAAAGTCAAAATGGGTACACAATTTAGATATAAAGGCTGATACTATAAGCAAACTGAGAGATCAAGGAATAGTTTACCTGTAAGATTTATGGAAAACAGAAGAATTTATGATCAGACAAGAGATAGAGAATATTATGAAATGCAAAATGGATAATTTTGATTACATTAAATTAAAAAGGTTTTACACAAACAAAACCAATGCAACCAAGATTACAAGGAAAGCAGAAAACTGGAGGGAGGGAAGATTTTACAGCCAGCATTTCTGATAAAGGCCTATTTCTCAAATATACAGTGAACTGAGTCATATTTATAAGAATATATGTCATCCCCCAATTGATAAATGGTCAAAGGATATAAACAGGCAGTTTTCAGAGGAAGAAATTAAAGTTATCTATAATCATATGAAAAATGCTCTAAATCACTATTAATTAGAGAAATACAAATTAAAACAACTCTGAGGTACCATCTCACATCTATTAGATTGGCTAATATGATAGGAAAGGAAAATGATAAATGTTGGAGAAGAGATAGGAAAATTGGAACACTAATGCATTGTTAGTGGAGTTGTGAACTGATCCAACCATTCTAGAGAGCAATTTGGAACTATGACTAAAGGGCTATAAAACTATGCATACCTTTTGATCCAGAAATACCACTACTAGGTCTGTATCCCAAAAAGATCATTAAAAAAGGGAAAAGGACCTGATACACAAAAACATTTATAGCAGCTCTTTTTGTGGTGGCAAAGAATTAGAAATTGAGAGGATGACCATCAATTGGGGAATGGCTGAACAAGTTGTGGTATATGAATATAATGGAATACTATTGTGCTATAAGAAATGATGAGCAGGCTGGTTTCAGAAAAACTTAGAAAGATTTACACAAACTGATGCTGAGTGAAGTGAGCAGAACCAAGAGAACATTGTACACAGCAACAGCAACATTGTGTGATGATTAAATAAAATAGACTTAGCTCTTCTCAGAAATACAATGATCCAAGACAACTCCAAAAGACTCGTGATGGAAAGTGTTAACTACATCCAGTGAAAGAAGTATGGGGTCTGAATGCAGATTGAAGCATACTATTTTCACCTGTTTTTGTTTTTTCTTTCTTGTGGTTTTTCCCTTTTGTTCTTATTCTTCTTTCATAATATGACTAATGTGGAAATGTGTTTAACATGATTGTACATATATAACATATCAGATTGCTGCTGTCTTGGCAAAGGGGGAAAGAGAGGGAGGGAGAAAAATTTGGAACTCAAAATCTTACAAAAATGAATGTTGAAAACTATCTTTACATGTAATTGGGGGGAAATAAAATACTATTAAGGAAAAAATAATAGAACAGGGAAAAAATAGATTCAGCAGGGTGCCCTTGTCTGTGAAGATCTTGACTCTTTCATCCAGTGGGTTAACTTTGCGTCCCAGCTTTGTGTCATTTGCAAATTGAATTGGCATACCATCTACGCCTTTATCTAAAGAATCAATAAACATAATCAACATCAAAGGGCCAAGCACAGATCCCTGGGCTACTCCTCTAAACGCCTCCTGCCATATTGGCATTGAACCATTAACAACCAACTACTCTTTGAGTCTAACCATCCAATGAGTTCTGAAGCCATCTGATTGTGTTACTGTCTTATCCAGACCTCTCCATCTTCTTCATAAGAAGAGTATGCTGGACTTTACTATAAGCTCTGCTAAATCTAGGTGAACAATATTCACAGCATTCCTCTCATTTTCTAGTTTAGTAATCCTGTCCAAAAAGGAAATAAGGTTAGTCTGGCATGACCTATTTTATGAGAAGTCACATAGCTCTTTGGAATCATCATTTCCCTTTCTAGAGGTCCAATGCCTCTTTAATTACCCATTATATAATTTTCCTAGGAAGGAAGGAAGGAAAGAAGGAAGGAAGCATTAAGTACCTACTAGGTTCTAGGTATTGTGATAGCACTTTTTCAAATATTATCTCATTTGATTCCCAACAGTAACCCTAGGAGGTAGGTGCTACTATTATCCCCATTTTACAGTTAGGGAAACTGAGGCAGACAGCAGTTAAGTAACTTTCCCAGAGTCACACAGCTAGTAAGTGTGTGAGGCCAAATTCGAACTTAGGTCTTCATGACTCCAGGTCCAGTACTCTATCCACTGCTCCACCAGCTGCCATTAAATCTTGGTCAAGTTCACTAGCCCACAGCCTATCAATCTGTAGGCTGCAGTCTATTTTCTCCTCTTTGGGGAAAAAAAAAGTACATTTGTCCTCTGATCTTACAGCACTTCTCCCATTTTTCAGGATCTTTTCATCAAAACTGATAGTTACTCTGCAATTATATATGACAGTTATTCTAGGAACTAAGTTCATACAGTCCAGGAGATTTGCATTCTCAAGGGCAGCTAGTTAGGACTTTACAATGCCCTTACTTATCTGGGCTATCAACTCCCTGTTAGTCATTTTTGTCCTGTCATTTCCAGTGCAAAGTTCTTTCTCCCTTGAAGGAACAAAAAAACAACAACAACGACAACACCAAAAACCCAGAAACAAAATAAAATTTGAGCAGCTCTGCTTTTCCCTTTTATCAGCTATCGCTGTCCCGCCCAGCAGAGTCTATTCCTGCTTTGATCTTGTTTCTGCCAACATAGGAAAATACGTATGTATGTATGTATGTATGTATGTGTATGCATATGTGTGTGCGTGTCCTTGTTGTCATTCAAGCAAAAGAAATCATACAAAAACTATTTGCAGATTTTAAGGCACTGTACAAATTTTAGCTGTTGCTCAGACTCCTTAAACAATGCCTGATCTTCTGAGTCATTTCCGAGAATCTCTATTCCTAGGACCAGAGGCAGGCTCTGAATTCCCCTGTAGAGCTTACTACTAAGCAGAGGGGATTGGGAAGGAAGAGGATTTTTAAGCTCTACTGTGACTTCTTCCTTCTCTAGAGGAGATATCAGGAACGAGGCTGGGAAGTAAGTTAGTGAGGCAAACTAGGGTGAGGAAAGGAAGGGCATAAGTTTCTCTCCTTTGCTTAACAGTTCCCAGGTCTCAGCTAGGGATCTAGGAATCTCCCACAGGGCCTTGAGGTGGGGAATAGGAGAGGTGAAAAGACAATGAGGAATAAAGGTAGAAAGTTAGTCAGGTAACAGGCATTTATTAAGTGCTTACTATGTGCTAGAACATGGGCAGCTAGGTGACGCCACAATGGATAACACACTGAGCTTGGAATCAGGAAGACTCATCTTCAAGAGTTCAAATCCAACCTCAGACACTTACTAGCTAGGTGACCCTGGGCAAGTCATTTAACTCTACTTGCCTTAGCATCCTCATCTATAAAATGAGCTGGAGAAAGAAATGGCAAACCACTCCAGCATCTTTGCCAAGAAAACCCAAAATGGGCTTTGAACAACTAAACAACAATATTCTAGATCTCTCCCCTCAAAGAACTCACATTCTAATGGGGTACATAACATGCTAATTAACATGAAGATACAAGATATCATAATTATTATAATAATAATAATAGACATGAGAGGTGTATGTCTACCCAACAGACAGGACTTGGAGCCCATGGGGATGGAGAAACGTGGGAAAGACAGCTGGCCAAAGTCTCCTTTCCTCTCCTTTGAGTTCAGAAGTAGAGTCTGTCACACTCAAGAGTGAGACATTGGGAGTGAGGAAAAGGAGGACTTAGACCATGATAGCAATTATTATACAAGCGTGGTCCAGGAGCCATGCTAATTGCTGGGGAAACAAAGAAAGGCCAAAAGAAACCAGTCCCTTGTCTCCAGGGGCTCCTGGTGGAATGGGTTACACTCACAGGAAGCAAGATTTTAGGGAAAGAGAGCCGGATGTAGATAAAAGGCAGAGCATCAGGGTTGGAATTTCAGCTGTTACTCACCATCAGTGTGACCATGAGCAAGTCTCTTAAAGTCTCCTTTTCTCAGTTTATTTATCTCTAGAGTAAAGGGGTTGGATTAGATAATAATAAAAGTCCCTTCCAGATATCGATCCTCTGATCTATGATCACACCTACACAAACAAGGAAGGAAATAACTTCTTAACACTTAGAGCTTTTCCTGAGGTGGAATGGGCAGCCCCTCGGGGGAGTGAGTTAGGTGGACTGTTTATTGAGAATGTTATATGAGGGACTCATGATTTGGGCTAGATGATATTTTATCCTCCTCTGATGTCCTCCAGAGGTTCTGCTAAACCCTCAAAAATGGACAGAGGACCAGAGCTGGAGAAGAATGGGAAGATATATAGGGGTAGGAGCAGGGAAAAATCCAGAGGGAGTAGGGATGTCAGGAGTCAGGTGCCAACAGAGCCGATCACAGGGCAGGGCATGTGCCTTCCCAGAATAAGGATGAGAGGTGGGCGTGGGCAGTTGCCCACGATACTCGCCACCTACTAAGAGTCCAAAGACCATAAGGTGTGGCTGTGGCTGCTGCTGTCATCATGTTCTTGCAGCCTGGGAAAGAAACCTCATTGCCTGCTGGGTGGGACTATTGCCATCCTAACTGCTTTCCAGCACACACTTGTCTAGTGGGCTGATCCACACTTCAAGGAGTCAGACACATCAGCTGAACTTGTGAGGTCTGGGTCCAGAGCCACAGGTAACAGGGCAATTGAGGAACGGGGAATGGGGATAGAAAAGAATGGAGACCGGTCACCTCAGAGCAGTGTCTCACCCTCTCTGGGCCCCAGGAGACCTGTGTTCTCACAGATCAAGGACCCTCAGGGGCCTTGACTGTCCAGGTCCACTCCTAATCCTAGGAACCCGAGAGGTATAGTCAGCTCTGGGTTTGATTAGGAAGCCACAGCTTGAAAGAACAATGGAACCCAGACCCAACCCTGGGCCTAAGGTGGGCTGCACCCCCTTGGCCTAGGATGATTGATTGGGAAGGACCTAGCCCCGACCCCAAGAGAGTGAACTGAATCTCAGTCCCCTTACACCTAGCTGGCAGATTCCAGTTGCCTCACCTCCTAGGTGGTCTTTTCACCCAGACCTAGGGGCAGACATTTGGGTCTCGACATCAATGATTTTCCTTCTGGCCTCTTTCTCACTCCCCAGCTTTTTCCTAGATAGAACCAGGGATTTCAGACTGAATAGGGGTCTGGGGGTTCAAGACAGGATGGAATGGGTGAGTGGAGCTTTTGGCTTGATATCATTATTACCAGATACTTAGGGTCCTCTCTGTATCTCTATTTCACCCTTACCTCCTCCTTAGTCCTCAGCCTCCCTTCCCCCGAATCTCTGCTTTCTAGGGGGCAGCCATTTTCCAAGGACAGTAGTAGGTAGTATTGGCTATGCCCTTTGTCCTATCACCAGTTCCTAGATTATGGGGAACTCTTATCACCAAGTGTTTCTTGCCTCTGCCCATAAACAGAACATGCAGCTATAGGCAAAGAGGACAGGTGTCCAGGCCCCTCATCTCTACCCAATAGGCAGGACTCAGAGCACATGGGGATAGAGGGATGTGGGGAAGCTTTGGCCAAGGTCTCCTTTCCTCTCCTTTGAGTTCAGAAGCAGAGTTTGTCACACTCAAGAGTGAGATTTTGGGAGCAGGAGTGAGGGAAACGGAGGACTTAGATCATGATAGCAATTATTATACGGCACTTTAAAGTCTGCAAGATGTCTTACATATTGTCTCAATTGACCCTCCCCAAAACCTGGTGAGATAGGAACTATATTATCCCCATTTTACACATTTAGAAAATTGAAATTGAGAGAAATTAAGTGACTGGCCCAAAGACACATAGCTTATCAGTGTTTGAGGTAGGCTTTGAACTCAGGTCTTCCTGTCCTGAGCCACCTGGCCACCTCTATTAGGCACTTACCTGAGGGAGAAATGGGATCCCTGGGTTCTTAAAGGACTTCGACCTACATTGTCTAGCAGGGCTCCCCAGGCAAGAAAGGGCTCAGGGAACCGATCTCCTCTCTTATCCCCTTAGTTTTTGTTATTGTTAGTAATTGTTATTATTGTTAGTAATTGTTATTGTTAGTAATACATTTGCTTTAACCAAAAGCATAGTGCTTTTGTAAAAGCTCAGATAAATAAGTTGATGGTCCTTTAATTTATATTTTTCCCAAGTTCCCCCAGTACCTTAGTAGAGACACACACACACACACACACACACACACACACACACACACACCCCGCTCTGAAATGCCTTCTCTATCCAAGTAATCCATCATTCTATCTGTAAGATGGAGAAACCGAAGACTAGAAAAGAGAGTTTAACAGCACCCTCACCCCAAAAGTTCCACAGAAGGCTGCTCCCCCCTCTAAAAACCTTTGCAAGCAGGAAAGCCCCAACCTGGTCATTAGCCACTGATTCTAGGGTCATGCATATGTACTCTAGGCCAACGTTAAGAGCGTGGGGCCTTGATCCATAGCACATGCTAACCTGGGCCCCTGCTTCCTGACCTTTCTGAGCCCTTCTACGGAAAGGAGGGGCCTCAGCCTACGGTCATTTGAATAAGTTTTGCAAACTAAATGTTGGGAATTCTGTCTCCTCAGAGTTTTAGGATTATCCATCTGGAGCTAGAAGGGACTTCTGGGGCCCTCTAACCCCACCTCCTTATTTTACAGATAAGGAAATTGAGGCTTAGGGAGTTGAGATGACTTGGATTTAGACCTAATTCTTTTGAATCCAGAGTCAGTGTTCTTTCTAACACTAAGGGAGGCTACTGCTTCTCTCTTACATACCCATTTCTCTGATGTTCTGGTGTGGTCCCTTCCCCTCAACCTCCAGATAGGACATTGGCTGCTAGGCTCTGCCCCATGAAGAGACATCCAGAGTCTTTGTGGGAAGGATCTCAGGAGACAGAAGGGTCTTACTTCTTGAGGCTATCAGATGGCAGGCTGAAAGGTCAAGACCTGATATTTTTTTTACTAGATTTCCAGAGCAGACCACCAGCATAACGGATGGAGTATGCCACTCACAGGGTTGACTGGTCCCATCAGTGAGTCCTAGAATTTGTCAGACTCCCCAGACCCCATTGCACCTTTCCAAGTTTCATTTCCCTTCCCAATGGTCTTCTTTCCCCTTCCCTTTCCCCCTTTCCTCCTTTTTTTCTCCTCTCTTCTTCCTCCTTTTCTTTCTCCTTCCCTTTCCCCTTCTCCTTCTCCTTCCCCTTCCTATCAAGGGTCTACTCCTTTCTTTCTTCTTGGGAGCTTATTCTTGTGTCTTCAAAGCCCCCCTCTACCCCTTCCCTTTCAGATTTTATCTCTGTATATCCAGTCCCCACATCACTCTTTTTTGCACCCCACCATCTCCTGGGTGCTGATTATATCTCTTTTTGGGTTGGCTTTCCAGAGAGCCCAGATCGGCCCTCAACAGATCCAACAGCATGTCCAGACCCAGCAGCAAAACCATTTATGGTAAGTTTCTCCTTCCCCATCCTTGCCCTGCTGTTCTCCCTCCCTTTCCTTCCCTTTCCTGTCCCCACCTGCCATTTTCCTCCCTACTTCCCTTTCTGCCTCTTCTCCTTTCCTTCCCTTTCACACTGTAGCCCCTGCTCCTTCCCTTCCTCCTCCTCACCCACACTTTGTTTTGTCCCGCCCCCAGTCTCCTGACCTCCCCCCACCATCACCACCACATTCCAGCCCTTTCCCCTCTTCATCTTCTGCTCTTACCTTCAGAACAACGGAAAGAGTACTCTCAGACCATGGCTGCAGAACCCACCAACCTAAAGCTACGAGTGGAGGTAAGAATCGCTGCTCCCCAACACACACATGCCCCTTAGCTCTCCCCGGTCTCCCAGAGGGTCTTTTCTTCTCAGTATCTTCAGTTAATCCTCATGTTGCATCATCCAGGGGACTTTCAGTTTATCAATGTCCCTTATAAACTATGGGAGCCAGAACTAGACACAGTGCTGTGGATGTGATCTGACCCCTGCGGAAGACAGTGTTCTATTAACACCAATAACTCCCATTACATCATAATTCACTAGAACTGCTAGTTCTGGTTTCCACATAAGAGGCTTTCTAGCCACGTATCCCCAATGCTGTACTTATTGCCATTGATTGTTTTAGCCTGATCACAAAACTTTACATTTATGCCTATTAAATTTCATTGTGTTACCTTTGGCCAACTGTTATAGCCTGTCCTTTTGAGATAAACTATTCTATTAATCAGCAAAGTAAGTATACTTTCTTCCTTCAGAAAGTGAGGGATGTTTGTTTTGTTTCGTTAAAAAAAAAAAAAGGAAATGAGTGGAAGAGGGAAGGTGCCTTCAGAGAATGAGACAGTGATAATGCTAGAGAAGGGGAGCTAATTGTGAATTTGAGGAGTCAGGAGGGACTGGAGGATCTGACTACAGGCAATGGAGTTAATTTTAGAGAAGAAAAAGCCCTTTAGAAAAACTAAGCCTGGGGGCAGCTAGGTGGTGCAGTGGATAGAGCATCGGTCCTGAAGTCAGGAGGACCTGAGTTCAAATCTGGCCTCAGACCAAACACTTGACATTAGCTGTGTGACCCTGGGCAAGTCACTTAACCCCAATTGCCCCCCCCAAAAAAAAAAAAAACAAAAACCTACACCTGGAAGGGAAGATGAGGAAACAGACGTGGGTACAATGATTGACATGTTGGAATTAGAATGGGAGGACAAGGGAAGTTCACAACACAGTGTCTAGATATTTTCTGTCAAGCATGAGTTGAGGTCATTTGCACAAGGTGGGCTAGGGAAATGGAGGAGGAGGGAAGAATGAGAAGATTAGGAGAAGAGAAGGTGTAGAATAACCACTGTGGAAAGAAACCAAAGGAAAAGAAGGATTGATGAGCAATGATGAGGGCCAGGTTGCTGTCATCTTCTCTTGGTGTGAATCTGGCCAAGTCCACATAATTCTTAGCTATTCTCCAACCAAGAAGCCCTGACAGCGGCTCTGAAGTCAGCAGGCATTGTGAAAGTATAGGGGAGCAAGGAAATCTTGGATTATAATAACTTAAATTTATATAATCCTTTCAAATTTACAAAGCACTTTCCCCTCCACAATCCTGCGAGGGATTGCATACTACAAATATTATTATGCTCATTTTACAGATGGGACAACTGAGGCTCAATAGGATCGATTGGCTCGCCCATACTTAGGCAGCCAGCAAATGTTATAACTAGGTTTTGAACTGACATCTCCAAGTGGAATGTCATTCACTGCAGAGGGCACAAGTGGCTTGACTTGGAGTCTTGGCATATAGGGATGGGGAGTTGAGGGGATGGGTAGGAAAGGAAGGTTGAGACGAGCCGTAGTCCATTGTGGCCAGGAAGAAGCTAAAGGGTTGGCTGAGACAGGAGGGATTGAGTGGTTTAAGGTCGTGGTTGGGGAGATTTAGTAGTGCCTCAAGGGAAAACATTGTTTTTGTCTTTCTTTGCATCCCTAGTGCTTAACACAGTGACTGGCATATAGTAGGCACTTAGATGTTTGGGCAGTGTGGGCAATGAAAGGAAATGATCTTTAATACAGAGCTGGCTGTGCCTTGTGGTGATATTGATGGCTAAAAATCATTACTATTTATAGAGAGTGCTTTAAGGTTTGTACACTTTACATTTTCTCCTCCCAAGAACCCTGAGAGGTAAATGCTATTATTTTCCCCATCTTATAGATGAGGAGACTCAGGCAGATGGATATTAAGTGACTTACCCAGGGTAACCCAGCTAATCCATGGGGCTGGATTTGAAGGCAAGGCCTTCTTATTCCATATCCAGAGCTCTATCCACTGTACCACCTAGCTGAGGTCCAAGAGGGTGGCTATGCTGGAGGGTGGTTGATATTAGATCTGGAGGTCCTCAGAGTCAAGGAGGTGAGGTCAAGTCTGAAGACATGGATAGTGATGGTATAACTCACCTTTCCTCTAAGAGTGGGTCAGCTAGAGTTGAGAGGGTCCAAAAGACAAAGAAGAGGGGTCAAGCCGAGAGGGTTCAGAAGCTGTGGGTTCTTCCATTCCACTGGCTGGGAGGAAGAGTAGGGTCCAACGGAGAAGGAAGAAGCAGAGAAAAAGAAGGTGAGCCGAGTGTTAGAATCATCTAGGAATGTGAAAATGAATCAGAGGTCATGGTCAAAGACCATTGGCACAGACCACAGGGGCAGCAATCAGATGAAGGTAATACAAACAAATAATGTTGCTAAGCACTGGGGGAGATTCAAAGTTTAGATAAAACACCGTCCCTCCACTCATGTGGAAAGAATACTGGCTGTGTGGTTAAAGGACCTGGGTTCAAGTTCTACCCTTGATGCTTACTACTTGTATGCCCTGAAACAATTCCCTTCACCTCCGTGGCCTTCACTTTCCTCATCTGTAAAATGGGGGGGGATTGTATTCAGTGACCTCTGAGTTCCTTCCCAGCTCAAAATTGATATGATGACGAAGTTTAATCCAGTAGAACACATGACACATACGTCAATAACAACATGTCAATAGCATCATTTGTTTAGAACTTCTTCCATAATCTGACTTAAGAGATAAGACTCTGGGAGTTGGCTGAACTCCAGAGAAGTTAAAGGATCTGCTTAGAGTCACTGAATTGGTAGGTGTCAGAGGTGGAATTGGAACCCAGGCCTTTCTAACTCTGCACCCAACACTTATCCCCTATATATACCATATTGTCGTTCAGTCATTTTTCAGTTGTGTCCAACTCCTTGTGAGCCCATTCAGGGTTTTCTTGGCAGAGATACTGAAGTGGTTTGCCATTTTCTTCTCTAGCTCATTTCACAGATGAGAAAGCTGAGGCAAACAGGGTTAAATGACTTGCACACAGTGAGTAAGTATCCGAGGCTGGATTTGAACTCAGGAAGATGAGTCTTCCTGACTCCAGGCCAGGCACTCTATCCACTGTGGCGCCACTTAGCTGCCCCTCCCCATACCATCCCACCTCCATAATACATGCTAAGCGTATCACTGAGATACAGAGTGGAATGTGATTTTACCAACAGGGGGATCAAAGAAGGCTTCACGGAGGCATTGGCATTTGAACTGGGCTTAAAGGAGGAGTAGGAATCTACCCGGGGAAGAGGAAGAAGAAAGACATTCCAGATAAAGGGAACAGAGTGAACCCTGACACAGGCAGGGAGAGCACAGGATGTCTGAGAGTAGGGGTCCAATCTGTCCATGCCCACAGAACACATGCAGGGGAGTGACAGAAGATAAGGCTCCAACGGCATGGTGCCATTAACTACAAAGGGCCTGGAATGTGAGGGGAAATTATTGAAAATTTACTTAATAGGCGAGAGAGAGCCACTGAGGGTTGCTTGGTTTTTTTTTTATTTGTTTGTTTGCTTGCTTTATTTTATATAAGGATAACAAGACCAGATCTGTGTATATAAGGAAGGAATTTGTATCTAAGAAAGGAAGGAAAGGAAAGGAGATGATGTGAGGGAGAGACAGACAGCCAGACAGAGGCAGAGAGAGGACAGACAGAGAGACAGAGAGAAAAACAGACAGAGAAAGAGAGAGGAGAGAGACAGAGAGAGATCATATTTATAAAGTATTTATTTAGCATAGTACCTGGTACATAGTAGGCACTTGTCACTCCCCCCTGCCCAATCCTGGCAATAGTATGAGGGATGAAAAGCGTGTATGTAGGAAGGAAGACCTGTTAGGAGGGTGTTACACCAGTCCAGCGGTGGCGAGGGTGTATGCTAGGTTGCAGTTATAATAAAGAGGAGGGCAAATGAGACGGACGTGACTGGTAAAGGTACTTGATTGGATATGAATAGAGAGGAATGGGGGCAGGGGCATTTATGCAGTGCCTACTGAATGCCACTGAGTGCTTTTTCACAAATACGAATAGTGAAAGGGAGGTAGGAGCCAAATGTGGGAAAGTAAAGTAAGTGAATGGTAGGACCAGCGAAGGTGCCACATGAGGGAACCCTTCTAATTTATTTTTGCTTCTTCCCCAGTGCCCAGCTCGACTCTGAACACACAGTAGATATTTAATAAATGGTTGATGAACGAATATTATAGGAGTGTGAATGATGAGGAATTGAGAGAG
Organism: Phascolarctos cinereus; assembly: GCF_003287225.1. Lineage (NCBI taxonomy): Eukaryota > Metazoa > Chordata > Mammalia > Diprotodontia > Phascolarctidae > Phascolarctos > Phascolarctos cinereus. The sequence goes on from NW_027555958.1 coordinate 59,022,108, forward strand.
GGCTGTAGTCTGATGGTTCTCAGATGACGGTGGGACCCAACAGTAAGCTCACCCATGAGCCAGCTAAATTCTCCATGGAAAGGGTAGAAGTGTTGTGATTCATGGGAAAGAGGGGAGAGAACAAGCATGTCACCAGGCACTGTGCTAAGTGCTCTTTTACAAACATTATTTCATTTGACACTCACAGCAACCTTATGAGGTAGGTGCTATCATTATCCTCATTTACAGATGAGGAAACTTTAAGTGTGCAGGGTCCTACAGCTAATAAGGGTCAGAGTTAGGATTTGAACTCAGATCTTTCTGACTCTAGGCCCAGCGTACTATAAATCAGGTGCCTCTGGTTTGGACAAGTGACTGTCTCCAACTATTTGCAAGACGCAGAAGAGGGAAAGACCTTTTTCTGCTTAGCCCCTGAGGGCAGAACCGGGATTGATGGGAAGCCAACTCAAACTCAATGTAAGGCATCTGGTAGCTGCAGGGCAAGGCAGCTAGGGGGCGCCAGAGTGCACAGGGAGCCTGACCTGGAATTAGGAAGACCTGAGTTCAAATGTGATTTCAGACTGTGTGATCCTGGGCAAGTCACTTAACGCTGTTTGCCTCAGTTCTTCTATCAAATGAGCTGGAGAAGGAAATGGCAAACCACTCCAGTATCCTTGCCAAGAAAACCCCCAACTGGGTCACAAACAGTTGGACACAACTGAACAACGACAGCAAAGCTATGGGGCACAGGGCACTGGACTTAGAGTTAGGAACAACTGAGTTTGAATCCTGCCTCAAGCACTGTGTGATCCTGGACAAGTCATTTAACCTCTCCTAGCCTCAATTTCCCCATTTGTAACATGGGTTTCACACTGCATTGGTATTCACATTATCTGAATTTGTACATATTTCCATTGGGCTGGGGTAAATTACCATATTTTACATAATTAGAACTTTGAATGGAGTAAATTCAAATGCATGCCAAGCTTCAGGTGACTCATTATTCTCACTAATCTGGACCTGGCTATAATAGCATCTGCCTCAGGCCCTTATTGCAAGGAATAAGTGCGATAACATATAATATACTGCTTTGAAGCAGTATACAAACTGTCTCAAAGGTCTTAATGCAGTATTAAGCTGAAAACTGTACTAAGACCTTTGAGACAGTCTGTATAAATGTCAGCTCGACACTAGGGTCCTTCAGGCCGGAGTCAGATCACTCACTCAACAAACAAGCATTTCTTAGGTTACTGTTGTGCCTGGGCAATGGATGGCCAACTGTCAGGGACTCCTGTTCAAGTAATAGGTGGATTAATGATGGCTGAGCTCACCTCCAACCCTGAGAATCTATAATCCTGAGAAACCAAGTGTGTGCCGAAGTAGGGAAGGATAGGGGAGGTCTGAGGGTTCTGACAGAGGCTATAGGTTTGTTCAGAGAGAGGTGGGTGTGGGTAACAGAGGGGATTGAAGCATTAGTATGGCAGGCATTATGGGGGTCCATGTTAGAGGCAGGAAAGGGAAGTGGGTGGGAGAGGAGAAAGAAAGAAAAGGGAAGGAAGGAAGAGAGAGAAAGAAGGAAAGAGAGAGAAAAAAGGAAGGAAGGAAGGAAGGAAGGAAGGAAGGAAGGAAGGAAGGAAGGAAGGAAGGAAGGAAGGAAGGAAGGAAGGAAGGAAGGGAAGGAGGGAGGGAGAGGGGGAGAGAGAGAGAGAGAAAGAGAGAGAGAGAGAGAGAGAGAAAGAAAGAAAGAAGAAAGAAAGAAAGAAGAAAGAAAGAAAGAAAGAAGAAAGAAAGAAAGAAAGAAAGAAAGAAAGAAAGAGGAAGGAAGGAAGGAAGGAAGGAAGGAAGGAAGGAAGGAAGGAAGGAAGGAAGGAAGGAAGGAAGGAAGGAAGGAAAGAAGGAGGGAAGGAAGGAAGGAAGGAAGGAAGGGAAGGAGGGAGGGAGAGGGGGAGAGAGAGAGAGAAAGGAGAGAGAGAGAGAGAGAGAGAGAGAGAGAGAGAGAGAGAAGAGAGAGAGAGAGAAAGAAAGAAAGAAAGAAAGAAAGAAAGAAAGAAAGAAAGAAAGAAAGAAAGAAAGAAAGAGGAAGGAAGGAAGGAAGGAAGGAAGGAAGGAAGGAAGGAAGGAAGGAAGGAAGGAAGGAAGGAAGGAAGAAGGAAGGAAGGAAGGAGGGAAGGAAGGAAGGAAGGAAGGAAGGAAGGAAGGAAGGAAGGAAGGAAGGAAGGAAGGAAGGAAGGAAGAAGGAGGGGGAAAAGGAAAGGAAGACAGAGAGAAGGAGAGGGAAAGGGAGACAGGGAGAAGGAGAAAGAAGCAGAGGGTGAGTGAGAGGGAGAGAGGAAGAGAAGAAAAAAGGGAAAGGAAGAGGAAGAGGGAGGAGGAGAGAGACAGTGGAAGAAGAGGGAGAAGGAGGAAGAGGAGGAAGGAGTGCAGAAGATGAGAGTGACACACTTGTGATCTGTAGAACAGACCAAGTGAAAAGACAAGACAAATTCATGAAGCAGTTGAATAACCCAAGACAGTAAGTGTGATCCAGGCTAACAGAGAGACAGCACAGAGTGTGGGAGCCTAGAGAAGGGAGGAAGTGCTCTCATAGAGGTGACTTCATGGAGGGGATGGGATCAGAGCTGCATCCCAGACCCTGGGTAAGAGATTGTGAAGGGACAGGATTTTCATATGGTTGTGTGCAGAGTCACAGACACAAGAACAGGATTCAGCGAGTCCAATAATTCAGTCCGTATTTATGAAGAACCTAATATGTGCAAGATAGATCGCAAGGCCTAGTGGCTCAGCAGCCACAGAGTTCGAGCGTCACTCTGACAATGTCCTGGAGAAGGTGTATAATCAATCTCTCAGTGCTCAGTGTAACTCTCAGTCTAACAGCATGTTTCAGAGGAGGTGCTGACCTGCACTGAGAGAGGGAATTCCCTCACCCAGGAGCTCCCCATGCTAATGAAAGCACATATCCAGTCCCTATCCTTATGTGCAAGCTCTGGCTTGTGTCTAGCTCTGGAGATGCAGAGGATGCAGAGATAAAATGGCAGGTTCTGGGGCTGGCCTGCTTAGAGTCAAGCATGGATTAGGGAACAATGTGAGATAAAACTGTAATGGAAGGGAGGGGCAGGTTTATGTCTCTGAGAAGTAAGCAAAGGAGTGTGGGCTTTATCCCCTCAGCTATAGGAAATCCAAGGGGCTGCCAGCTCTTTGCTCCAGTACCTGAAACCTCATGGATTCAAAATGGTCACAAAGTTGTCCCTTTAAACAGACCATCATCTGACCCAAACCCTGAAGCGTGCCTAATGTCAGCCTTCTTTGCCAAGCCCTTCTCCCTTGAAATATGCCCTGACTCCAACCTTGACCTTGACCTTGACCTTGACCTGGGCAGGTTGAAGGTAGGTTCTACTTGTCTGGAGACTTCGGGGATCACTTCACCACCTCAGAGAGCTTCCTACACCATGTGAACAAGGGATCTGCTGTACCCCCTCCTCAAAGTTCCCCCAACTCCTGAGCATTCTCCCTTCTCATTCCTCAGCACCTGCTGACCTGTAAGCTCGGCTCAGGAACCATCCAGGAACCTAAGGATGTAATCGAGAAGCTTCAGATGATGGATGCCCAAGGTCAAGTGTGGGGCCAAGATGTGGTCCTGCAGGTCAAAAACCACTGGCTTCAAATCCTAGATATTGAGACCAGGGTGAGGATTTCAGCATATCCCTCCCCTCCTCTTTCCCCAAGGGGACCTTGACCTTTCTCTCCTCCATATTCCCTCTCCTGCTGATTCCTCCCCTCCCAGGTCCAAGGACTCCCCCAGGTAGGTATGGGTTGGAAGGGCCAGTTTAGGGGCTGTGGGTGTTGTATGTTGGAGGGAGCCCTTTGGAGGGAATGTGTTCTGGTTCTCCAGAAAACACCTTTACTAAGCCCTTCCTTTCCTCCCACAGGAAGAGATGGATTCTTACCCCTTGGATGGCATACAGTCCCTAGATGCCATATTGAATAGCTGTTCCTACAATTCAGTTCTATTAATCAACCTTCAGGAGCCGGGCCACCCTTTGACCAGTGTCCTGCTATTCCAGTGCTGGGAAGTCGGGGTGAGCGGCCTGGGGAGGAAAGATACAAAGCAGTGACCTTACCATCCTGGAGGGGAATAAGAAACGTTTAGGCCCCTACCCAGACTCATGTCTTCTGATTATCCTTTTCTCCAGGCTGAGATTCTGAGGAGTAATCTACAGAAGGCTATTGATGAATCCAAAAAGAGGCAAGAATCAAGGTAGAGCCTCTCTCTAACCCCCAAGGCCCTCTGATGCTCCCAAGGATGACTGGCCCTCGGCCCCTGGGTCAATGGGAAGAGATCACTCCTCGCACCCAGAGCCTAATTTGGGATATCCCAGTTGCTATCCTCAAGGCTAGAAAAAGATAGGGTCAAGAAAAGGGCCAAAATTGGGCCCAAGCTGGAGGAAATGGAAATAAAAAGAGAGTGAGGATGGAGATGGGGCTGGAGGGTATGGCCAGGGTTGGAATTAGAATGGGGATAGATGAGAGGCTGGGACAGCCAGGTGGTGCAGTGGACAGAGCACCAGGCCTGGAATCAGAAAGACTCATCTTCCTGAGTTCAAATCTGGCCTCAGACACTAGCTGTGTGACCCTGGGCAAGTCACTTAACCCTTTTTGCCTCGATTTCCTCATCTGTAAAATGAGAATGGAGAAAGAAATGGCAAACCATTCCAGAAAGAGAAAACCCCAAATGGGGCCATGAAGAGTTGGACATGACTGAAACAACCAAACAAGAGCGAAGATGAGAGGCTAAAGAAGGGGGGTGAAGAAAGACTCTAGAGATGGGAAAACACCTAAAGGCTAAAGATTAAAATAGAGGTGGAAATGGGCCTGGTTCAAAAGGGAGTGGGTAGAGACTAGGATGGGGATGGTGGGATAAATGGGAGAGGAGGCTGGAGTTACCTGAGTTGAGAAGACAATAAGACAAAACACTGTCCTGAGGGCCTGGAGGCTAGGGGCAGGGGACCCTCTATCCCTGTTTCTAAGATCCAGCCTCAGATTTTATTATATCCTTCATAGACACAGATTTGGGGGTACCCTACACAATGAAAATAGGCAGGAGGCATATCCCCCAGAAAAGCATCCCTGGAACTCCACTGAGCAGAGTGAGTAGGGTCCAGAGGATACAGGGAGGTGGGATGGGGATGGGGAGAGATGTTGATTGAAGCAGGGGAGGGAGATGGCTTCCTCTGCAGCCCTGGGGAATGAAGTGCCACAAGAGACCGCAATGGCCAACTCCCTTGTCTTCTGAACGTTACAGGACTCCTCGCCTCATACCAGCCTACTACCCAGGAATCACAGGGGTTTGACCAATTTCCCCTGCAGAAGGCAGAGCCTAAGCTCCCCCTGGACGTGGAGAGAGAAATAGTAAACATATCCAGCCTTAAGCTGGGACCCCCTGACTTTGGGCACACTGTGAAGGGAGGGGGAAGGGATGAAGGAAGGACCAGAGCCCCTTCCTCTTTCATGGAAACCAGAGGCTGGAACAATGGTGGAATTGGAGGAAGGCTAAGGCTAGGCAGGTGGGCAAGGCTAGGGCTGGTTAGACAGACAGGAATGGAAGCTCCCATGTGTGGCCAATGGCATAGTATTCTGAGGGAGCGCCGGGGTCACTGGCCTATTCAAAGTCAAAGGCTCAACCTGGGGGGGTTGTCTGGACACAGGAAGAACTGAACAACATCCTGAGTGAAATTGAGCTATTTGTGGAGATGGCAAAGAAGACCCCAAAAAATAACACTAAAAAGAAGAAGATTTTGGGGAAGAAGAAGACCCCAAAAGGTGAGCACAAGGCCTGGGTGGGATAGGGGCCACCAGGAGGATATTTAGGAATAGTGGGGGTAGAGGGAGAGGCATGGGCACAGGGCTGTGAGTGGTCAGTCAGTCCTATCTCTGCCTCACAGGGCCTCTTTCAGAACCCCAATACATAGAGGGCTTCCAGAAGATCAAGCGTGCATTCAATTTCCTGGTAAGTCAACCCCTGAGGAGACAGGGGGAGGTGTGGTTAGTCCTGGGACTGAAGCTCCTTCTCCAGCCTTCTACCCCCAAAACAAACCTCCTCCCCTCCTCCCCATTTCATAAACCCTAGCCTCAGCTCCTCCCCTCTCATCCAAAAATCACACCCTACCCCTGAAACTTGCCTCTCTAGAAGCAACTCTAGAAACAATGATTCCCCCTTCCCCTCCCTCTCTACTGCCTGGAAACCAAGCCCTCAACCTCTTTGAGGGAGCCGAGTGCCCTGGTGGTGACAGGGGGGGTTGGTCTATTAATATGTCCCCAGGGGAAGCTGAATATCTATCTACAGCAGCCAGATGCCCCTGAATTTGTACACATCCTCTTCCAAGCTTTGGACATGGTAAGTTGAAATGGCACAAGGTAGATTATGATGGAGAATGAAAGAGGAAGAGGTCCACGCAGACAGAAAATTGAGGAGAGCAGAGGAAATGGGGAAAGGTGGAGGTGGGCAGGAATACAATGAGCAGGTAAAGGGATGGAAGGTGAGAGAAAGAAGGGAGTCCTATTTTACCCTCAATTCCATCCCAACACACTCAAATTCTTGCATGTTCCAACACAGCTAACACTGCGCAGGGCTTCAGAACAAAGCTACTACCTTCAATCCCAAGTTAGTCAGGGATGCTTCGGACTGGGAGGAGACCTCAGAGGAAGAACTCAGGGAGAAGGTCCCGTGGACTAGACAGATGCTTGATTATACACAAATGTCCAAATATAGGCATTTTAAAACCTACCTATACGTATTGGGGGCTGGCACGTCAAGGTCATTCTAATGCTGTTTCCTGTTCAGCTCTTCCTGGCAAGGAATTGCTGTTCCCAACCCACCCTCCACTATTCCCCCAGGTGATGTCCAACTGCCCCAATCCTCATTGGGCAGCTTCTGTAGATGTTCCCGGGTTAACCTCCAAGGTCATTGACTTGCTGAATTCTTGTCTGACACGAAATGAAATGGATTTCTGGAAAAGTCTAGGAGAGTTCTGGACCACCAGCACGTGAGAGCAAACTCCAGTCACACCATTGGTCCCAGATGCCTGCACTCACTTCCAAGCCCCAAGCATACCCTTACATGGGCATGATACTAGATTCAGAGAATCTTAGATTTGAAAGGGACCTTAGAGTTCATTGAATCTACCTCCCACCCAATACAGGAAATCATTTAGTGTATTTCTGGTTGGTTATATGGAAATCAAGGTTGACCCTACACTCAAATAGGGTTGTGCACAAAGTAAAGCTGGCCCGCAACACATATATAAGGTATAATAAAAAGAACATGGGACTCGGAACTGGAGATGCTACTGTTCCTTGGTGATGGTGGGCATGTCTCTCCCATCCTTTCTCATCCTCAGGGTCCTTATTGGCAAAAATGAGGTGGATGGATGGAAGACCCTTTCCAATTCCAAATTGTATGTGCCCATCATCCTTAATAGCTCTGTGTGCAGAAAGTTATAATACAGAAAGTTAAAATTCCTTACAAATGTATTAGTATGGGAAATAGGGAAGGGAATAAGCATTTATGCAGTGCCTGCTATGTGCTAGGCACTGCTTTACAAATATTGCCTCATTTGATCCTCACAACAACCTGTAGGTGCTGTTAGTATCCTCATTTTACAGTTGAGGAAACTGAGGCAAACAGATGTTAAGTGACTTGGCCAGGGTCATATGGCTAGGAAATAGGCTGGATTTGAACTCAAGTCTCCTGACTCAAAGCCCAATTCCTCTGTCTACTGTGCCACCTAGTTGCCTAGCTGATAGAGCTATAAAGTTGGAAGGAAACTTGTCCAACCATCTCATGTTACAGCTGAGGAAACTGAAGCTGAGAGAGCTGTAGTGCCTTGCTCAGAGCCACTCCACTATTAAGTGGCAGAATTGAGAATTGAACTCTGGCCTCTGATTCTTTCCAGCATCCCATGTTGTTTCCTTTAAAATATAATTGGCTGTGTCCTTTTCTCATAAGTGTGCCTAGAGTTTTCTCTAGTATCACGGTGTTGTGCAAAAAGAGCTGAATTTGAGTCCCAACCTTACCCGTTTCTAGCTATGTGACCTTGGGCAAGTCACCTAACTTCTCTGGATCTCAGTTTCCTCATGTAAAATAAAAGGATTTGAACAGATAGCTTCTAAGGGCCCTTTCTGTTTTAAACGGATGGTCCTATAGCCTAGCAAACACTGCTGTCTCCCTCCTGTCTTCTTTGTGCCATAGTTCAGCATAGAAGGGGGATTGGCTCAGGTAGGGTTTGTTTGGTGTTTTCCCCTCCCCAGGGATTATGGGCCAGACCAAGAGCCCACGAATTCTACATACGTGCCCAGATTCCACAGGCAATCTGAATCTTCAGAGTTCTCCGCAGTCATTCACCAGCACAACCCCACCAAGGTAAGAAACAATCCTGGCTCCTGGGGATGGAGAGTGGAGCACAGGCGGCACCTTCTCCATTAGTGGGTGGCAGCTCCCCTCACTCCTCCCAGAGACCCAAGTCTCTTCCCAAGCTCCTCCAGTGCTAGGTTAGATAGGCAGCCTTGGCCAAGCCCCTTTGCTTTCCTGCCAGAGTCAAATTCCAAGTGATGTTACCCTCAATAATGGTGTGTGTGTTTGTATTTGTCTGCCAGACTATCTTGAGGGTGTGGGGAGAATTATCATCAGTTAGAATGTTTCCCACCCCTGGGCTGGTTCCCTGCTTTGATTTGTTCCCTGTTCTCTCTTCTTTACAGGACCAGGATCTCAGCAGCCCCAGGTTTGTCCTAGGGTCAATAGGGGTGGGTCATAGCCCAAGGAGTCTCCAGAACTCACTCTCCCTCCCTCTCTCTCTCCTCTCTCTCTCTCTCTCTCTCTCTCTCTCTCTCTCTCTCTCTCTCTCTCTCTCTCTCTCTCCATCTGTCTCTTTCTATCTCTTTCTCTGTCTCTGTCTCCCTCCATCTCTCTCTGCATCTCTCTCTGACTCTGTCTCTTTCTCTCTGTCTCTCCTTCTCCCTGTCTTTCTCTGTCTCTGTCTCTTTCTCTCTTTTCTCTTTCTATCCTCTCCCTTCTTTTCCTCTCTCCCTCCCTCTTTCTCTCTCTGTCTGTCTTCATCTGTCTCTTTCTCTCTGTCTGTCTCCCTCCATCTCTCTGTGTCTCTGTCTCTTTCTCTCCTCTTCTCTCCTCTCTCTCTCTCTCTCTCTCCATCTGTCTTCATCTGTCTCTTTGTCTCTGTCTCCCTCCATCTCTCTCTGTGTGTGTCTCTCTGTGTCTCTCTCTGTGTCTCTCTCTGTCTCTCTCTGTCTCTTTCTCTCCCCTGTCTCTCTCTTTCTCTGTCTCTGTCTCTCTGTCTCTCTTTGTGTGTCTCTCTCTGTCTCCTTCTGTCTCTTTCTTTCTTTCTCCCTGTCTGTCTCTGTCTCTTTCTCTCCTCTCCCTTCTCTTCCTCTCTCTCTCTCTCTCTCTCTCTCTCTCTCTCTCTCTCTCTCTCTCTCTCTCTCCCTCCCCGTCTTCATCTGTCTCTTTCTGTCTCTGTCTCCCTCCATCTCTCTGTGTCTCTGTCTCTTTCTTCTTCTCTCCTCTCTCTCTCCCTCTCTCTCCATCTGTCTCTGTTTCTGTATCTTTCCCTCTGTCTCCCTCCATCTCTGTGTGTGTGTGTCTCTCTCTGTCTATCTCTCTCTCTGTCTCTCCCCATCTCTCTCTCTTTCTCTTTGTCTGTCTCTCTGTCTCTCTTTTGTGTGTCTCTCTCTGTCTATTTTTGTCTCTGTCTCTCTCTGTCCCTGTCTCTCTCTCTCTCTCTCTCTCTCTCTCTCTCTCTCTCTCTCTCTCTCTCTCTCTCTCTCTCTCTCTCTCTCTCTCCCTCCCTTCCTCCCACCCCACCTCTTCTCTTCTTGTTTGAGGCATCACTGTGCTCCAAGGACACTAGGTACCGTCCTCAAGGGGGAAGAGCAGACAGTGTTCTCAGAGCTGAAACAAGCTGTCTCTTGCCCCATACATCCTGACCCTTCCCCAGCTAGTGCCCCCGCCCCCACAGTTTAACAGCTGAGACATCTGGAACCTCATCTGCCTGCCCTGCTGCACTGTGAGCAGAGGGGGAAGAGGCCAGGTTACAGCAGTAGAGCAGACACAAAAGTTTCTGGAATTTCAAAGCTAGAGGGAATCAGCCCCTCCCATGAAGGGCCCCCAGCCCTCAGACTGCTCCCTGAGCAGACTGCTTCCTGAGCCCCATGATTATGTGTAAGGGGATGGGGGAAGGAATGAGGCAAAGGTAAGAGCAACCTAAAAGACCCCATGAGACTCCCAGGTACTGAGAAGATCCAATGGGGGACCAGATGTCACAGGTCCCATCCTCCAGAATTCATTTCCCCTTTACCATGGTCCTCCCCTTGGAGGCCTGAGAACTCTCCTTGACTTCATCCCCTACAGAGCCAGCCTAACCCAGCAGCCTCTACTAATGCAAGTCCAGTATGAGTTTGAAAGCAGAAATCCACGGGAGCTGACAGTGACTCAGGGTGAGGTGCTGGAGGTGAGCAATGAAAATTGTCAAGAGATTAAAGGGGAAGGAATAAGCATTTATTAAGTGCCTACTGTGTGCCAGGCACTGTGCCAAGCATATCACAAATATCTCATTTGAATCTCATAACAACCCTGTGAGGTGGGTATTGTTATTATCCCCATTTTATAGTTGAAGAAACTGAGGCAAACAGATATTGTGCCTTGTCTAGCATCATACAAAGCTAGTGAGTGTCTGAGGGTATCTCTGAACCTGGGTCTTCCTGATTCCAGGCCTGGTTCTCTATCTACTGAGCCACCATCTGCTGTCTCTAATGATGAACCTACTTATGGGGGAGGGGGGGACAGTAGAATGGAGAGGGACCAGAAGAGACAGACAGCTTGGAAGGGGGGAAGGGTTTGAGTCTAAAAGGATTTTTCATGACGAGTGTAGGGAGAGGGGATTATAGGGAGGAGGAAACAAGAAGGTAGAGGTAAAGGAAGAAAAAGAGAAAGGGAAAGTTTACTTCCACTCCTCACAAGGAGACTACTTGGTGACCCCCTCCCCATCCCCAAACCAGGTAAGGCAGAGTCCCTGAGCTGAGAAATGCCTTGATTTTCCACAGATTTTGGACCACAGCAGACAGTGGTGGCTGGTGAAAAACAAAGGCGGGCAAAGAGGCTACATTCCTAATAACATCCTGGAACCCGTGAATTCAGACCTACAGAGGAACAGGAGCTGGTCTAGCTCCCCAACTCGGGTAACTGTAAACTGTAACTAGGGTGGATAGACCAGGCTTCATCCCAGGGCTCCAAAGTTCAGAGGGTGTCTGCAGTTCTCAAACCCATTAGAAACGTAGCTCTTAGAGAAAAGACACAGTTAGAAGCTACTAGAAGGCCCAGGCTTCTTCCCCCAGCACACACCAGGAGTGCCCCTCCTTGACCCCCACCATCCCCAGATCCTCTCACCTGCCACTAGCCATTGATGCAAAAGCCACCAGTTGTAACTGCACGGAACTGTCTGCCTGGTCCCCTTTCCAAACCTCCAGCTCTTTAGGGAAGTAGTGAACGCTAGGTTGCACAGTTGGATATGGGTCTAGGGCAGGGAGAAGAGACCGTCCTAGATGCATGATGATGCTGTGAGGAAAAGGGAAAACGAGTCAGCCTTGGAACCCCCTGGTTTCTCCGTGCTCTCCTAGGGTCCCATGCTGCGGCCCACCTCCAAACCACAGGAGGTGAGGGATTGGCTGGAGTCAGAGAACTTCTCTAACATGTAAGTGCTAGCCCCAGCCCTTGGGGGAAGTGAGAGAAGGGGGGTGCCCTAAGAAGGGAGACCTGGGGAATCCCACTTCTTTCAGATACTTTAACAAAATACCACCGCCACCCATCTCCCCTCATTCAACAAGCATTTATTAAGTGGCTAACGTATTCAGGGCACTTTACTAGGCTAGGGAGCCTAGTAAAGTCCCTGCCCTCATGTGATAAGATATCTGTAATAAAAGCACATTAGAAAAGAAGAGATGTGCTATGGGATATCCAGGGGGAAAGGTGAATCAGGTTAAGGATTGGGGAAGGCCTTGGTGAAACAGGTGGCATTTGGTTTAGGATTTAAAGAATGAATAGGAATTTAACTGAAGTGAAGGGAAAGGAAGATGTGCCCCCTCAGTCCAGAATTACATCATCTCCAAGATCTCAGTCACCAGAACTATCTGTTCCCCCAACCATATCTATGAAGTTAGAACTAAGCCAGAGCAACAAGACTTTTGTCTCAGGGCGCTGAATTTAGTGGGCACTAACAGCACTTCTATACTCTTAGAGCAACTCAGACTACAAAGTTCAGCCCCTAGTGAGCAAGAGTAATTAGTTAAAATGGAAAGCTACAAAATGGATACGGTTTCTTCCCCACCTTCCACTATGCAGTCTCCCACTCCCCTACACCAATATCCTAGTCTTTGCTTCCCCAGAGCTTGTCTTGGAATCAAAATAATAGGACTGATTACTAGTTATGACCTTCTGTCTCTCATAGCACCATTAAGAGCTTGGGAATGCTGACAGGAAGCCAACTGCTGCACATGCGACCCCGGGAGCTGCAGCTCGTGTGTCCAGATGAAGCCCCCCGAGTCCTGGAACGGATAGAGGAAGTGAAGATGATGCTAGGGGTAAGGCTAGCATAGGCCTCTGCTTTCTGAATGGGTGTCTCTGTTGAATACTGGGAGTAACAGCGGGAGGGGACAAAGGGCCCAGTAGCACTTGTATGACTACAGGAGTTTGGGGGTACAGTCACTGATTCTGACAGGATAGCCAGTTGCTCTGGGCATGTGAGTAGTTACTCCTAAATCTATGGTTACTAAATCTACATTTCCTTGTCCCTTTGCATCCTGAACCCCATCCTTTTCCTTCCCCAGATGGGACCTTAGGCTTTACCCAGAACAGCCAAGGATAAAGAATTAAATCCCTGGTTTCCTCAAGCAAGGCAACAGATTGGATGCTCCCAGCAGTGCTGTGTCTTTGGACACCTCACCCACCCACATTTGGCACCTCATTCTAAGCTTTCTAAACCCTAGTTCCTATTCCAGGACCCAACTATCTGCCCAACTCCATGTCTAGGCCTATACTTTTTCTGAGGTGAAATGGGAATATGAGCAGTGGATAGGGGGGAGGGGGAGGAAGGGAGGCTGAAATATAAGGTTACCAGGATGATTCTTGTGCTTAGCCATTCATGCCTGTCTGGAGCCATCCCCAGAAACTGAGTATTTATTATACTTCTTCCTCTCTCCAATAAACCAATGCCTGTGACCAAAGACCCTATCTTTGTATACTTTCACCCAACCTTTGCATGAAGATCTTAAGTGAATAATAATAATTCGGGAAATGTAAATTAAAACAATTCTGAGGTTCCACCTTACATCCATCAGATTTGCAAAGTTGGTAAAAAAAAAAAAAGGAAAAGAACATGATAAACACTTTAGGGATTGTGGGAAAACAGGTGCCTTACTGCACTGTTGGCGGAGATGTGAACTGGTCAAGCCATTATGGAAAGCAATTTGGAACTATGCCCCAAAAGCTATAAAATTGTGTATATGTATATCCCCTTTGACCTATCACTACTGATATAGGTCTCTACCCCAAAGAGATCTAAGAAAGAGGGAGAGGAGACATATCTACAAAGATAGCAACTCTTTTTGTGGTGGAGAAGGATTCGAAACCAAAGGGCGTCCACAAATTGGCAAGTGACTGAACAGGTTATGATATATGAATGCGATAGGATACATTGTGCTGTAGGAAACTCTGAAGGCTGTGGTTTCAGAAAAAGACTTCAGAAGAAGACTTGTATGAACTGATACAGAGTGAAGTGAGAAGAACCAAGAGAATGATTTCTATGATATCAACAATATAAAGACAAACAACTTTGAAAGACTTGAGAAGTCTGATCACCACGATGACCAACCATAATTCAAAAGACTCATGATAAAAACATGCTACCCATCTCCTGTTAGATGGACTCAGATGGCAGATTGAGACATTTTTCTGGACATGGCCAATGTGGGAATTTGTTTGCTTAACTAAACACATTTGTAACGGGAGTTTTTGCTTTTCTTGCTTTCTCAATTTAGGATAGCGATGAGGGGGAATGGAGAGAAAGTAGATCTTCATTTGAAAATAAAAGAAAATTTAATTATGGTTAAAAGATCCTAAATAAAGAGGAATATATTGCCTCTGGAGGGAGCCCATTCCACTTTATGAATGGGTCTATGTTAGGAAGTCTTTCCTGACTTCAAGGTTCAATTCAGTATTTCACAACTCACAACCTACTGCTCCTTATTGTGCATTTCACAGCTAACCCCAAACACAGGAGACCCTCAGCCTCACGCCATGGTAGATCCAGTTCCTAACCCCACCTAGCCTCCTACTTCTCAGGCCCATACCCTTTCCCCTATGCCATTTCAGTTTACCAGCTGGAGTGGCGAAGTCTAGCCAATCTGGAAAAACCACATACACGCCACTTACTCTTTCTTTCTTACAAGTGGGTCAACAAGAGCAAAGATGGTTTTAATGCAGAATATTAAAAGCCGGGAATCTATGGTCAATAAACAAAAAACACCAAGTAGAAGATCGAAAAGCTCAGCACACGTCTAGGCATAAAAAGGACACAGAAGTATGAGCAACAATACAGGAAATTTGCCGAGATCCTGTGGAAGGCTCTTGTGTATTTTTCAATTCCATTTGTTCAAAATACACCCATGTATTAAGCCCCTCATAAGTTAAGATGGGGAGATAGCAACTTTAGAGTACAGAGGGCATAATCCTTGCCCTCAGGGAGCTTACCATCCAATAGAAGGCTAAAAGATTTTTAAAAATCCAACAGACACATTATAAGACTCATTATATAAGGGCGTCTGAGAGGAAAGAGCGCTATCAAAAATAAGCTGATTGAGACTTCGAAGATCCATGAGTTTCTTGTGCTACAATTCATTATGAATCAATAAGAGGATGTGGCAGCCAAAAACACCTACCATCATCCTGGGCAGCATTAACAGAACGGGAGCTTCCAGGAATCGGGAGGTGCTGGCTCCTCAGACCTCTGCCCTGGTCAAGGCACATCAGAGCATTATGTTCCGTTCTAGGCACCCCATTTTATCAGGGGCATTGACAGGCTGGAGGGCGGGTTACAACGGCATCCATGCGATGTACAACGATTTAGAGAAAGGCCCCCAGCAGGTGGGAGTTCCCCAGGGCTCCTTCTGTCTCTTTTCCCTCTCTACTGTTGCTCTTGATGATGTCATAAGCTCCCCGATGAACGTGTATGTCTATGCTAACGATTCTTAGGTCTATTTGTTCAGCCCTGACCTCCAATCTTCACATTCTCAGCTGCCTATGGGACTCAGATGTCTCATAGTTAACTTTAATTTTAATTTGTTATCTTTCCCCAAAACTTTTTCTTCTTCCTAACTTTCTAATTACTTTTGGGGGAACCCCCCTCCCAGTCACTCAGACTCACAACCTATAGTCATCCTTGACTCCTTACTCTCCTTGGAAACATCCCCTGCTGTCTCCTCCGATGCTGCCGCCAGCCTGGTGCAGATCCTCATTACCTTATCCCCAGATAATTGTAATAGCCTCCTCAAGTCTCTCCCCACTCCAGGCTGTCCTTCACTCAGCTGCCAAGTTCATCTTAACTAAAGCTCATCTAACCTTATTACTACCATATACAATAAATTCCAGCAGCTCCCTGTTAACTCCAGGATTAAATATACAATCCTCCACCTAGGTTTTAAAGCCCTTTATAACCTATTCCCTTCCTACTTTCTGGTTTTCTTAGATATTATTCCCTTCCACCTACTCTCTAATCCAATGACGCTGGCTGTCGTTGAACTAGACACTCCACCTCTCTGGGTATTTTCACTGGCTACTCCTCCATGCCTGGAGCGCTTTCTCTCTCCTCATCTCAATTCCTGGCCTACCTGGCTTCCTTGGGTCTCAGCTAAAACTCCACCTTCTGCAAGAAGCCTTCCCCAATGCCTCCTAATGCTGGCATGTTCCAGCTGAGTTACATCTCTAATTTATCTTGTATAGACCTTGTTTATACACATTTATTTGCACAGTGACTCTCCCCTTAGATGGTGAGTGAGCTACTTGACGGCTAGGACTGTTTTTGTCTCTCTTTTATATACCCAGCATTTAGCAGACTGCGACACATAGTAGGCACTTAATACCTGCTTATTGACTTGACTTGCTGTCTCAATGAGTAGATGCCTGGTGGAGGGTTTACAGAAGGTTGAGAATAAGTGTCAGGAAAGATGAGAGGGTGCCTGTAAGGTGTGCCCTGTTGGAGGGAGCAAATCAGTGAGATCACAGATCCAAGTATCAAAATACATAAACAGGTATGTACAAGACACAATCAGACACATGTCTTTTTAGAGAGTTGTTTTCAAGGCAAATGGAAGGCTCCTAATTCTACATATTTTTTTTTCATTTTTGCTTTTTCGCACAGACTTTTTCCATATACCTGCACAGTCTTCCTACCAGTCATTCCTTAATGATTGGTAGATAGACAGCATGGTATCAATCCATCAAACCATGAGCATTTCTTAAGTATCTAGCCAGGTGGCATGACAGATTTAAGAGGGCCAGACTTGGAGTCAGGAAGACTTGAATTCAAATCCAGCCTGGGACATTTCCTAGTTGTGTTACCCTGGGCAAGTCACGTAACTTCTTAGCCTCAGTTTCCTCATCTGCATAATGGGTATAATAATAGCACTTACTTCCAAGGGTTGGAAACACAGACAAAAGTGAAAAGTCCCCGGCCTCAAGAAGTCTACCAGGGAAGGCAAGCTGTACATACAAGGTGTCCCAAAAGTCTTAGTGCAGTTTTAAGCTTTGATAGTTTTAATAGATTAAAATGCACTGACTTTCAGAATACTCTGTGTATTTGTGTATGTGTGTGTGTATCCTGAATTCAGCCTATATATATATGTATATATATATATGAAACCTCAGTATAACCTGCATGTGTGTATGTGTTTATATATATAAACACACATATATTTATACATTTAAACACATATTTTATACATTTAAACATATATATTTATATACATATGTACATAAAACATGAGTACGATCTGTATGCGTTATATATGTGCATATATGTGTGTATAACCTCTCTGTGTGAGATATGTAGATACATACATACATATATCTGTGTGTGCATGAGTGTATCACAAGGTGGCGCTGTTCAGCAAGGTTTAGGAAGCAGATCGGGGGTCAAAAGCTTTTACTCAAAATCCAAACTGACTCTTACTCTCCCCTTTCTTGAGTTCCCCAAGTCCCCCAAGGTTTGCAGAATATACCCTCCCTCAATTACAATTTCTTTTGAAATGAGAAAGACCTACTAGTGGTCAAACAAAAACCAGATTCTGTTTCAATTCCTCTTGTTTTTACTGTTAAATAATAAATTCTGCTTTAAAAAATGACTTGGTAAATCTCCTCCCAGTTATAGAAGGATTCTCGACCATCAGCCGGGGATTGGGACCCCAGCCCAAAACTAGAAAGCTTTCTCGTTGTTTTCCCGGATTACCAGAACTGTCCCCCCCACACAGTCACACCACGAACAGATGCTCCCAAGGAAATATACATGTTTGCGTTGACCATAGGTGCTAATGAGAGATAAAACCAGATTAAATTTTTTGAAACTTCATAGCAGAGTTAAGGAACCCACTTAGAAACAGACAGCAGCCTCATCCAGCTGAAGTGGGGAAAGGGGCGGGAAGGACAGTTCAGGCCCTACCCATTGCCCTACAGGCGTCTAAATTCAGCCTCCGAGGCAAGCAGCCGCCATCGGCCGGGGCAGTCTACAGCTCTCTCATGGCTCCTGCTGTGTTTCCTTCTCTCCGGAGCCTGAGAAGAGAAGCCACACGTCAGCCACTGCCCCAGCTGCTGTTAAACGGCCCTCACCTGCTTTCACACCCTCTCTGCTGTTACCACCAGAGGATGGAGATCTGGTTCCCACTGCTTAGCAGTCTCCTGCCCAGAGACAAGAACACCACGCCTCCACGCCCCCTCTCTCTACCTCCCTCTGTTCCTTTCCTTCTTCATGGACTCAATGCAAGTCCGGCTAACTCCTCCATTTTCTCCCAGACTAAGGGGGACATTGTAGGGGACTGGGAGGTGAGGAGAAGAAAACTACAGTTCCCAAGATGCCTAGCAATCATTCAAAATATCTGTCCAAGTGAGGTGTTTAGCCCTAGTCTCATCTATGGAATGTTACATATATAAAGGAAGTACAAAGTTAACAGATGAGGAATAGGGGGTAGAGTAAGAAAACAAAGGACAAAAAATGACTTTGGACAAGCCATCCTTATTTTCCTCGGGTGCAAAATGAGGAGTTTGGACAAGATGACTCAAAGACTCTTCTGCCTCTGGCATCCCAGGGTTCTGCCCCACTACAGAAAGAGACCACAGTGCAGTAAGGCATGGCCCATCCATTGGGCATTTGGGCTGTTTGGTTTCCACTTTTGTTCACTTTTATAAATAACACAGCTATAAGCATCTTTCTACAAATACAACATTCTATTTTCATTAATTCCTTGAGCTGTATCACCAGGGAAAGCCTCTTGTTACTTATTGACAGATTGTCTTCTAGAAGGATTTAATTAATTTGCAGTCATCCACATTGTACCGGTGTACCTCCTTCCCCCCCAGCATTTAATGGGTAGGAAGTGGCACCTGTCACACCAGGTACACTCCATGCCCTGGATTGTCTTGTTCCTTTCAAGAGATCTCTTCTAATGCAGAAAATGGGGGAGCCCAAAAATCCACGATTCAGATAAAAAAGAATCTGATCTTACCAGAGCTGTAACTGGGGAGGGGGGTGTCACCGGAGTTTTGCCTCAGGCTACAACATTTATAGAAACACCAATATGTTTTTGGTCTTTTTATGACAGTTCACACCTTATTGATGTTAACATCTCCTGTAGGTGGGGAAGAATGGCCTGGAACCGCATAGACTTCTGGGATTTGGAGTGAAAACTCAACAAAAACTCATCTCCTGCGACAAGGAAATACTTCCAGGTTTGAGACTGGGGTGGGACTAAAAGGTGATGTGGGGGGGGGAGAGAGAGAGAGAGAGAGAGAGAACGAACACCAAGCCCAGGAAGGCGGCAGTACTTACCCCACCCTTCAGACATGTGGAGAAGTAGTGGGGCCACAGTAATGGTCCCCAAGTTTCCAAGGAAACTAGAAAAATGCAAGGTAAAGGAACAAGCAGCAGGCCACGGATTGTTTTCTGGTTTGCTTGAGGATTTTTTGGGTTTTGTTAGTAATTGTAGGTATTTAGTCAGGTGCCTGGAGTGCTAAGATTAAAACAAAAATTAAATAAATACACTGTGGGGAATGTGCAGGAACTGGCCATTCTCATACCCTTCCCTGCCTTACTTCATCTGGGTGCAATTGATACTTTCTCATGAAAGCCTACGTTTGACTGATCTAATCTGATTTCTCCTACCCCAGTCCCAGGCATTTCCTTGTGTCCCTTTGTTTGCAGCATGAGGGTGAAATAGAGCTCTGGAAACTGCACACCGGAGAGAGTGACCTTTCCTAGGGTAGGCCTGGAATCCCACCCCTTTCCCCCAGACCATTGTTAGGAAGTTTTCTCTCTTACTAACCAAGGGCGTAGTCATGAGTCATTCACATATTCTGTGACTACTCTTCCAACAGCAGAATTATGAAGGCCTGTTAAGTGTGCCCCATGAGACTCTAAGCCTAAACTCTTATGGCACCTTGGTACACCGACATGCCTTAGCAGAGGGAGAATTAGGACATTATGACCCAATTTACTGCCTGGTCTCCACACATCATCTCTCTCTTACTGTTCCAGGGAGCAGCTGGGGTTTAGCTTGGTGCTTGCAAGCCTCAGCACACACTCATATGCCACACTGTGCCCACCAAAGTGACTCTGACAATGAAGTTGCTTGAAGTGAGCCTTGGTGGTCCCTTCCAGTTCTAGAGCAGTGAAGGAAGGAGGGACCAAGCATTAGCCAGGCACTGTGCTAAGCCTCAGCTTTCCTCAACTGTAAAATGGGAGTCACGGGCCTCAGACCAAACACTTGACGCTTACTAGCTGTGCAACCCTGGGCAAGTCACTTAACCCCAATTGCCTAAAAATAAAAAAAAATTAAATAAAGTATAATTTTTTAAAAATCAAAATGGGAGTCATAATAGCAGCTAGCTTCCAGGGTTGTTGTGAAAATCATCAAATAATGGAAAATGCTATCCACGTCCAGAGAAAGAACTATGGAGTCTGAATGTAGATCCAAGCATACTATTTTCTCTTTTTTTGTTTGTTTTTTTTCTTTCTCATTGTTTTTCCCTTTTGTTCTGATTCATCTTTCACAGCATGACTCATGTGGAAATACGTTTAATACGATTTCCATGTATAGCCTATATCGGATTGCTTGTGCTCTTGGGGAGAGAGGGAGGGGAGGAAGGGAGAGAAAAAATTAGAACTCAATATCTTATAAAAGTGAATGTTGAAAACTATCTTTACATGTAATTAGAAAAAATAAAATACTATTAAGTGCAAAAGAAAAAAATCATCAAATAAGATAATATTTATAAAGCACTTAGCACAGTGCCTGGCACATGGTGGCGGTTGTATGGTCATTTTTCAGTCATGTCTGACTCTTCATGACCCCATTTAAGGTTTTCTTGGCAAAGATACTGGAGTGGTTTGCCATTTCCTTCTCCAGATCATTTTACAAATGAGGAACTAAGGCAAAGACGGGTAAGTGATTCGCCCAGGGTCACACAGCCAGTTAGTGTCTGAGGCTAGATCTAAGCTCACAAAGATGAGTCTTCCTGACTCCGGGCCCAGCACTCTATCCACATCACCACCTAAGCTCCCCCAAATCCCCATTTTACAGTTGAAGAAATTGAAGCAGACAGTGGTAAAGCAATTTCCCCCAGGGTCACACAGCTAGTAAGTATCAGAGGCTAGATCTGAATTCAGGTCTTCCTGACTCCAGAAACACTACTCTAGCTATTTAATTTAATGGGTCCTATGATCCTAAAATATACATGTGTTCATGTGGGTATGTGTGTATGTGTCCATGCACTTTGATATTCTCCCCCACTTGTCTTTGCCATGTATGTTTTATTATCATTTCATCTAATTCCACCAAATACCCAACTGTGATTTTAACCGGCAGTACATTTAATCTATAAATTAGCTTGGGAAGTATCATCCTATGTACTGTAGTTAATCTTCATAACCATAAGCAAGAGAATTCTCTCCATTCATTTGGCTCTTCCTTTATGACTTTCATTAAAATGTTGTGGCCCTCCTTATAAAGGCCCCTTGCATCTCTTGGTAGGTTAATATTCAAATATTTAATATTTTGGGTTGCATTGTAAATACAGCTTCCAGCTGTTTAATACTGGTATGTGAGAATATAATTTATTTTTGTGGGTTTGCTTCCACATAAACCCTACTCTAATGCTTTGTCCTCGTGTGCAGATGACCATGAAACCATGTGGCTTTTTTTTTTTGACTGGACCTGTAATTTGATTGGTACAGGGATCTCCTAGATGAGAAAATTTTCTCCACCAACATAGATCTTCAACTTGCAGTCCAATAATTTTTTGGTTTATAAATCTGGGGTATGTCGAGTGACTTGTCTAGGGTTTCACAGATAATATGTGAAAGAGGTGAAATTTGAATCTGGGTCTTCCTAAATCAGAGGTCAGCTCTCTCTGACCATGGGTTCCTAAAGTTTGTGCCAGCAAAAAGTCTGATGGGTCCTACCAAAACTGGGATGGCACTAGCTTGTTTGTCACCCAAAGGACGGCCTACCTGAAAATGGAAGGACTAAAAATGAAACATTGGCCACCAGGTCATTTTTTTTGGCCACAAGGACTCACAAAACCATCTACTAAGGTATGGAGAGATTGTTTTATCTCTATCAGGGGAGAAAATTCCCCACCTAGATGAAATTACGTATCTTTCGAAGTACTAAAATATCTCACATCTTGTAATTTTTTTCTGAACTCAAATTTTGTGTCATTGAATCACAGAATTGAGATAACCCTCAGAAGCCTTCTAATCAACCCATGCCTGACC
The DNA here is from genome assembly GCF_003287225.1 of Phascolarctos cinereus. Classification (NCBI taxonomy): domain Eukaryota; kingdom Metazoa; phylum Chordata; class Mammalia; order Diprotodontia; family Phascolarctidae; genus Phascolarctos; species Phascolarctos cinereus. Next base: position 59,044,187 of record NW_027555958.1, read on the forward strand.
AAGAGTATTTTCTATAACACCACTGAGTGGTTTTCCAAGATTTGCTCAAAGTGCTCCAATGAGGAAGAACCCATATTTCCCCAAGGCAATGAATTCCACTTTTGGCCACCTCTAGATGTTAAGATGCTTTTTCCTCATGTAACAGTGGTGTTGCCCTTCTGAGAATGTGTTGTTGACCAAGCAGGTAGAGCTACAGATCCCACTTACTCCTCACCTCCCACATTTTTATGGGACAGACTGCTTTCCCTCTTGAGGTATTTGTTTGCCTCTAAGCAATCCCCTGGGTGGTGCAGTGGATAGAGTGCCAGACCTGGAGGCAGGAAGATTCATCTTCCTAAGTTCAAATCTGGCTTCAGATACCTACTGGCTGTGTGACCCTAGGTAAGTCATTAACCCTGTTTGCCTCAGTTTCCTCATCTGTAAAATAAGCTGGAGAAGGAAATGGCAAGCCTCTCCAGTGTCTTTGCCAAGAAAACTTCCAATGCGGTCATGAAGAGTTGGACATGACTGAAAATGACTTAACAAGAAAAATATCCTTCCAGCCTGAGAAGACAATGGATGCCCACTTCAGTACCAACCTAGCCTCTCACCAATGACCTCTGCTGATTCATTTGCCTAGAGAAACCTCTGCAAATGTATTTTCTCTATCCTGGGAAGTTGTAAAATTGAATAGATAACCATCTTCTTTAGTTCCAAATCCCCAGACAGAGATCATGCTCTGGCATAATGCTGCAGTTTTGAAATCTATATATTTGCTGGGCCAGATGCCTCCTCTCTACTCACCACATTAGAATCATAAAGTACAGTTTAACAATATGGGGGCTTAATAACTTTATCTGAATTGCCAGTTTAAGAGACAAAGCAAATATTTGCTCACAGAAGGATAAATAAACTTTTTTTTAAAAAACACTGGACTATGCATAGATTAAGAGCTGGAAAGTACCTTAGAGGCTAGAGAATTTGGCCTCATCATTTTACAGATGAGGAAACTGAATCCCAGAGAAGTAGTGACTTGTTCAGGGTCACCCAACTAATAAATACCTGAGGCAAAATTTGAACACTTGTTTTCCTGACACTAACAATGCCTATCCGTTGCACTTTCCCTGTCCCCCAGCGAAAGCATCACACTCAGAAACACGGACTTGACATCTTGGGAAAGTGAAGGAAGAGAGGACAGACTGAGGAATCACCAGCTTTCCTCTAGTGCCTAAACAGAGATCGACAGTGGCTGATCTGGACCGAGTCCAGTGCCGGTGACCTCATGGCTGCAGCCCCTCTGCTGTTCTTGCGGTAACCCTACGGCTGCTACTTCTGCCTCTCTCAGCTATACCAGTTCCTCTTCTCAAAAGCCCCAAGAATGGGAGGGGCTCGTGTCAAGCCTTTCTGACAAAGTAAAATTCCCCAGGACTTAAAAAGGATTAGACTAGATGATCTCTACCCGACCAGAAGGCATTCATCTCCAATCTCCTCACCTCCTTTGCTACACCTCCAGGAAGCACAGACAAGATGGTGTGACGTTCACATCAAGCCAAGATCCACCTCTCTACGATGTCTGTCCACAGCCTCTCATGCTGCCTTATGAGATGAATAGAGTAAGCTGAATCCCTTGTGTATATGATGGTCTTTCACATATTTGAGGGTCATTATCACATCCAAGCAAAGTCTTCTCTGCAGAGTAAAAATTCCTTATTCCTTCAATTAGTCCATTGATGGCATGACCTCTAATCTCCTAATTATTCTATTTGCTCTCCTCCAGATAGCTCCAGATAATCAATGCTCTTCCTAAAACTTAGTGTCCCAGACAATGCTCCCAAAATGGTCTGACCAGGGTCCAGTATCTTAGAGCTATGGACTTGCCTTATTCTGACTTTTAAAAAAAAGCATAAGACAGGGGACAGCTAGGTGGCGCAATGTAGAGCACCGGCCCTGGAGTCAGGAGGACCTGAGTTCAAATGTGACCTCGGACACTTGATACTTACTAGCTGTGTGACCCTGAGCAAGCCATTTAACCCCATTGCCTAGGGAAAAAAAAAAAACAAAAAACAAACCAAAAAAAGCATAAGATAACAGTTTTTTACTACCATGTTACCCTGTTGAATCATTTTGAGTTCAAGAGCATCTTTGCTCTTTTTCTGGGTTCAGTGTGTCTGCCTGAAATAATTAATTATGCAAATCACATGCCAAGCCCCTACAACAGCCACAACACTCTTTATGCCTCATTTGGGGGGGGGGGGGCTAGGCAATGGCGTTAAGTGACTTGCCCAAGGTCATACAGCTAGTAAGTGTTATGTGCCTGAGGCTGGATTTGAACTCTGGTCCTCCTGAATCCAGGGCCGTTGCTCTATCCACTGTGCCACCTAGCTGCCCCCACAACACTCTTTATTACCAGGCCATGCAGGAGTCATAAATTCATTAGCAAAAAGCATTTAATTAAGTCATTAAGGAAAAATAAATAGTAAGAAGAAATCAACTCGTAGAATCATTCTCTGCCTCATACGCTACTGCTTACATCCCACAAGGTGGTAGATGTTGAAGAAATTTCCCTGTCAAAATTTGTGAGGCAAGGAAATCCCAATCATTCTTCCCATCTCCTCTAGCCCTGCTCTGAGTAGCCATAAAAGCTGCTGCTAACCTCTCAGAGATGAACAGAACCTGCTAAGCCTTCTCAACCTGGCTCCAGGGCCATCAGGATTCTTCCACAAGGACGTGGTTTAGGGACTCCCCTCACTCCTTTTCAGGGCTCTACTCCAACTGCAGCCTGAGACTTGGGCCATCTCTGTCTCACAGCAGCTGAGGAATACTCCAAGATTCCCCAGACATTGAGATAAGTTCTCTCTATACCACTACCCATTCCTTCTTTTCTTTCCCCCTGTTCCCCTCTCTTTCTTTTTCAAGTTCTTGCCACTTGATTCAATCCCAGCATCCAAGAGAAAAGCCCTACTGGAGTCTGATGTCCTGGAGCTTTCTCCTGTGACTAGCAGCTACCTTGACTCATTGTGGGGACTGGAAACCATTCTGGAGCACTAATGGCAATTTAATCCTTACCCATATTACCAATGAGCCTCTTCCACCCTGTGTTTACGCAGCTAATTTTTGAATGGAAGCTTAGAATATTGCCATCATCTGTATTAAATTTCATTTTATTATTCAAACAGCAGAGTGGGTTAGGGGGGAGGGGGGAGGAGTTATCTGGCTAAAGAAGAAAACCAGCTACTCCTTTCTAAACCTAACCCTTTAAGTGGGCAGGGCCACTCTCTCCAGAAGAGGAGCTGTATTAGATTCAGTCTATTCCTTTGCTCTTTCAATACACATTTGGGCCCTGACTCCACCATACAATAGATTAGCTATCCCTTCCAATTTCATGTCATCTACATATTAAATATACATTCATCTATGACTTCATCCATGGCACCAATAAAAATTTCAGGTAATTCACAGTCAAGCATAGTGCCCTGAGGATAACAGTAGACAGCTTCATTTGAGCTGACATTGACCCATTAAGGACTACAATTTGGTTCTGGCCATTACCAGTTATGGTCAAATCTACTTAACTATACTATCTCCTAGCCCTCATTGCTCTATCTGGTCCACACTGCATTAACTGGAGTTTTTAAGTTTTTCAAAGTTCTTTTCTTTTACAATATCGTGGTCATTGTACAAATACTTCTCATTTTCTGCTCACTTCACTCTATTTCAATTCATAAAAGTCTTCCCAGGTTTCTCTGAATCTGTGCCTTTCTATGGTGAAATACTATTCCACTGCATTCTATACCATAATTTCTCCCAAATTATGAGCATCCACTTTGTTTCCACTTCTTTGCTTTAACAAAAAGTTCTGTTGAAAGTATGTTTGCACATATAAGCCCTTTCCCTCTTTCTTTGATTTCTCTGCTATATACGCCTAGTAGTGGTATAATAAGGTCAAGGAGTGTGCACAATTTAGTGACTTTTGGAGTACTTTTCAGAATGATTGGAACAATTTACAACTCCACTATCAAGGCATTAATTAGCATGTCTGTCCTCACACAGCAACTCCAACAATATTTTTATAGTAATATTAATATCAGCAAAGTGCATAGAACAGTCCCTGGCACATAGTAAGTACTTAATAAATGTTTGTTTCCTTTAATAAATGTTTCTTTCCTTCCCTCCCTTCTTCCTTCCTACCCCCTTTCTTTTTTTCCCCTTTTTCCTTCTTTCCTTCCTTTCTTCCTTCCTTCTTTGTAAGCTTTGCCCATCTAATAACTCTGAATTCATCTCAGAGTTGTTTTAAATTTTATTTATCTTTTCACTAGTTATTCGGAACATTTTTTCCATATACTGGCAACTCAGAGTTCTTCCCTTGAGAACTGCCTGTTCATATCCTTGACTATCTCTTGAAGAATAACTTTTGTTCTTATTAATTTGTAGCAAGTCCCTATATACATTTTACATGACAAAACTTTATCAGAGAAATTTGCTGCAAAAAAAAAAATTTCCCAGCTAACCTTCCAATTCTAACTACTTCACTTTTGTTTGTTCAAAAACCTTTTAATTTTATGTAATCAAAATTGTCTATTTTATCTCCTGTGGTGTTCTCTATTATTTATTTTGTGAGGAACTCTTCCCCTAACCATAGATGTGAAAAGCATCTTCTTCCATTTTCCCCTAATTTGTTAATATTATGACTTTTCAAATCTAAGTCATGTATCCTTTCGAAGCATGTTGTGGTATACGATGTAAGATATTCCTCTAAGCCTAATTTCCCCCACACTTCTTTTCAATTTTCCCAGAAGTTTTTGTCAAGTGGCGAGGCCTTATCCCAGTAGTCTGTATCCTTGCATTTATTGAGAACACTATGCTATTATGTTCATGTACCCAATCTGTTCTGTTTATCAGCTTTTCTATATTTTAACCAGTACTAAATTGCTTTGATGATTCTTGCTATATGGAGTACAGTTTGTGATATAATCCTTCTAGGTCTCTTCCTTCCTGCTTTTTTTTTTCCTTTTCTTCCCCTATGATTTTTGACCTTGTGCTGCTCCAGATGAATTTTGGTATAATTTTTTCTAGTTCTGTAAAGTAACCCCTGAAAGGGGCTTGAACATCTTTATTACATACTAGTAATTATTTTACATGTATTACCTTTTTAAACTCCTACTCAGCAATTATCCTTCGTATAGAGCCTGTTGATTAACAGCATGGAAGAAAGTAAAGGGAAGGGCTGAGTAAGATGGTGGCACAAGAAGAGAAATTTGGTTGGTAGACATTTATATATCTCAAGATTGACATCAGAAGCCCAATACAGTTATTCTTTCCACAATGCAGGGGTTATGGGACACAATCCCAATGCGATCTGGAAAATCTATGTGAAATTTTTTGTCCTTCCCTTTGAACCAGAGAGGAAGTCTGATTTTTTTTTATGGGTACCTTATTGTAAAATTTGGGGTGATATTATGTAATTCTATACATATATCATATGCATTTTGGAGTTTCTAGATTGTTTTCTGTGTTGCCTGCTGGTTTGGGTATCATCTACAGCTTCCACAAAACTCCCCCAAAAATCCCCATATAATTTCTTATGCCAACCCACAATATATCAAAACCATGATGGGGAACGTCACAATGTACTGAGAGTGGAATCAATGGGCGACCGTACTAGCTCGCTGCCCTGAGAACCCTGATTTAGAGAAGACAGACTGGGTAATACAAAGTACAGTAATTCGAAGGCAAAAACACCCCTAAGAAAAATTTTAGAATGGCTTCTCTCCAGTCCTCATCCTCCTTGACTTTCTTACAGTTTTAGCCGTTGTTGATTACTCTTTCCTGTTCGGTTCTTTAGCATCCATCCCACAACTTCAGAAATACCCTACGCTCTCTTTTTTTCTTTTTCTTCTCTAATCGTTCCTTCTGTGTCAACTGTACTGGCTTCTATTCTTTGACTCCATAATGCAAGTGTTCCCCAAAGGTCTGTCTCTGGTCCCTTTCTCTTTTCTCTCTATATTCTATCCCTTGGTAAGGCATTCACTCTTGTAATTTTAATGACCATCTCTATGAAGATAACTCCCAAAACTCTATGCCAACCTGCACTGGTAAAGGGAGTTTGTCTTTTTTCATATGGCAGTTCCCTACACTAATGAAATCATAGGTCCAGTCTTTATCCCTATCTCACATTGCTTATTTTTAGATTCTATGTTACTCTTTTCAAAAAAATCCAGGTGGGGGCAGCTAGGTGGCGCAGTGGATAGAGCACTGGCCCTGGAGTCAGGAGGATCTGAGGTCAAATCCGGCCTCAGAAACATAACACTTACTACCTGTGTGACCCTGGACAAGTCACTTAACCCCATTGCCTAGCCCCCCCAAAAAAAAATGCTAATTGCATACCATATGAAGTTCAAATTTCTCTGCCCAGAACTCAAGCAAGGCCTCCCATAGTCTGTTACCACCTGGTGGTACCTTTCCAGCTGTAAATCAAATAACCACCATTTATCAATGAGTATTTTAGCTCAAGCCACCTCTCCTCCTGAGGTCAGCTGGAGGTGACTCAGCCATTAATTCTTCTCCCTGTTTGGGTCATGCCCAGGTTCTGAAGTCTTCATCTAAGGAGGTGTCTGTCCAACAATCAGATCATTTGGTTCTAAGATCCTCCTGCCAGCCACCCTCCTCCTGTTTCTCACCCTGTGATTCCCTCAATTATCTTATCAATATCATTACTTCTGTGAATTTCTCATCACTAAGAATTGTTTAGTCCTGCATTGGAATCACCCTGGAGATAAGCAATCGTTATTGCACAATCTATTGAACTGATTTTATAGAATTGAGGGGTTGAAGGGTTGCTTATGCCTGTGGCATCCTCCATCTTGGCACCATGTAGACAGATGTCAGGTGCCCACATGTTTCAGTCTATTCCCCCCAAGTTCTTCCCTTTAGAAGACATGGTGACAAGTCACTGAATTGCAGTCACTGCAGTCAGTGAGGGTGTTTGCTGCACTTATGATGACAATGATTGGTGAAATAGCCTAAGCTCTCCCTTGGAAGCATTGCCCTTCTCCCTTGCCTCCAAGTCTGGGAAAGATGGTACTCTTCTGAGTGATTCCACTAAGATATTTCTTTCCCTCCTTCCCATGGGAGAAGGGAATCTAATCAGGAAAACCATTTTCTGTCCTGTGCTCAGAAGCATTTAGTGCTAGCTATTATTTTATCCAATGAACTACATTCCTCTATGCTTTAGCTCGGGTAGCTAAGCGGTGCAATAGATAAGAGCACCAGACCTGAAGTCAAGAAGACTCATCTTCCTGAGTTCAAATCCAGCCTCAGACACTTACTAGCTCTATGACCCTGGGCAAATCATTTAACCTTGTTTGCCTCAGTTTCCTCATCTCTAAAATTAACAGGGGAAGGAAATGGCAAACCACTCCAGTATCTTTGCCAAGAAAACCCCAAATGCGGTCATGAAGAGCTGAACCTGGGGCAGCTAGGTGGCGCAGTGGATAGAGTACTGGCCCTGAAGGCAGGAGGACCTGAGTTCAAATTTGGCCTCAGGCCAAACACTTGACACTCACTAGCTGTGTGACCCTGGGCAAGTCACTTAACCCCAATTGCCTAAAAAAAAAAATAAAAAGAGTTGAACCCAGCTGAACAACAAACAATATCTCTGAGAGACCACAATCCTTTTCACTCACTCTGCAATCATGTTCATTATCCAGCTCAAAGTTGATTTGTAGGAGAGAGTATAACCAGGGAGAGATTATAATCTGAAGTGACTCAAAAATCCCCTAGATTAAAGAAGATAGACCCTTTGATAAAGATATGAGAGAGTCCAAGATAATGAAAGAAGGAGGTTCCTTTCCATAGGTTCCACGAGTCCAATTTTGATTTCTTGTATTGGTGTATACACATTGTTGCTTCTCTATACCTACCTCCCATTTCAGCTATTTATACTGAGAAGAGTAAGGGACTCCCCCCAGGTCCCTCATTCATCACAGTCCTACTTACACCTGTGTGCTGGTATGCCCTCACGGGTACGTCCCAACACTCATGTGGGGACTGCCTTCCATAGAGTTTTATTACTTACTGGAGAGAAACCTTGGTCTAATTATCACAAGAATACTTGTCACAAGCAGCTCAGACACGCTTCATCAGTCCTCACTTCCAAACCCGTCCCCTACGGCAAAGGAAGGCAGGGAGGGAGGAGGTTAAACTTGGAAGTTCAGTTATGTAAGGCTGCCAGACTGGAGCTGAACAGCAGGTCAGAATGCTGTGGAAAATGCAGGAACCATACACAGGGAGCCAGTCTCTTCCTTGGTGAGAAGGCTGGAACTCATTACATGCCTTTGCACAAGGATCCTGTCACAGGTGGAGAGAACAGTTACTACATGTTCTGGGCCTGCGTGAGGTGAGAAGCAGAGTTGGTAAGAGCTTGGAGAGGCGAGATTTTCCTGTTCTTCTGGTTTCCAACTTTGAGAGAGGACACAAATGTCCTTCGAGGAGGACCGTGAGCATGATTTTCTCCACCACTGAGAGGAGTCCTGTGCAAAAGCAAGGCTTGAGCCACAAAGGATTACCGGCTCCGTTGTGCTGGAGCCAGCTGGAACCTGCTTAGCCAATTGTTAAATTTTCAATGTGCCCATTCATACCTTAGAAATTGGCAAATGCCGCAGATCAGGGCTTGATTGCTTAAACTTAAGAAAATGTTCATGACACAGATTAAATTTAGTGTGTGCCTACATTTCCCACCCCCTCCCCCATACACACACACACACACACACACACACACACACACACATACCCTTGTTAAAAAATTTATGGGCATACCCCTAATTATAGGAGAAAGGCTGCCAGAGTCCATTTCACTTTCCCCAGGACATCTGCTATTTCCTGTCCTTCACTGTGCTGCATGTGTTTTATCCAGCTTGAAATCTGAAACATATATTGATCTCTTAACTCTATCCCTTTAATACTGGAACAAAGGTTCAATGGGTTTCTCCACAGAGATAGAGCTCCCTAGTTTCTGTCTGCCTCTAAAGAATCACTCTAAAGGCAAAGAAAATTGGGACAGGGGTGCAGTGAGGGGCGTGGCTCAGGTCTGACCAGCATTACTCCTCTCCTAGTTTCCCATCTTTCCTTTTTCAAAAAACTGCTGCTCTGAACCTGTGTGTGAGTCACTGTGAGTTAGGAAATATCTGTCCCACAGCCTCATCTTTTATTATTCCCCTTTTGTTGTGCTTACTGAGTCATTTTCAGTCATGTCTGACTCTACACGATCCCATTTGGGGGTTTTCTTGGCAGAGATACCGGAGTGATTTGCCATTTCCTTCTCCAGATTAATTTACAGATGAGGAAACTGAGGTGAGCAGGACTAAGTGACTTGCCCAGAGTCACACAGCTAGTAAGGATCTGAGGCTAGATCTGAACTCAGATCTTCCTGACTCCATACCTGAACCTTTATCCACTGTGCCATCTAGCTGCCCCTGTACTACATATATTATGTATGTACAAGTTTTTACACGTCTTCCCCATTCAAATGTATGTTCTCTGAGGGTGGGGAACACGTTTTTACCTTTGTATCCCCAGCACTTGGCACAATGCTTGGCAGGTGACAATCACACAACAAATGCTAATTGATGGATTGACCATCAATTAAGCTCATTACTTAACCCCATCTAGGCCTAGTGTTATTTGGATGCAGTTCATCCATCTTCCAGCAGAGGGAACCAATGTTGACCCGTTGTCAGTACTACTTGAGGAAATAATTGACTTTTTAAAAATACATTTTATTGATGTCTTTTGTTTTTACATCTCATATATTTCCCCATATATCCTTCCCATAGCCGCCTCCAAGAAAGCCATTGCTTATAATGAAGAAAAAGGGGGGAAAGCTCAGTAAAAAGATTTAATATATATTAAAAAAAAAAAAAGAAATTGACAGTATATGCAAGGTTCTATACCTGTGATCTACTCCTTCTGCCAAACAATGGGAGATGATTCCTCTTATCTCTTCTTTAGGCTGAATTTGACCATAATTCCACAGCAATTCAGTTCTGACAGGAAACTGATCAGTACTGGAATGGTTAGAGCACACTGCACCTGGAGTCAGGAAGACCTGAGTTCAAATATGATCTTACTTACTAACCATGGGACCTTGGACAAGTCTCTTAGCCTCTATTTGCCTCAATTTCCTCATCTGTAAAATGAAAATTATAATAATAGTACCTATCTCTAGTGGTTATTGTGAGGATAAAATGTGACAATATTCATAAAGTGCTTCGCAAGACTTTAAAAGGTCAATTTAAATTTAAATGGTCAATTGCAATAAATACTAGGAACTTTTATGATTTTAGCTATTGTTCTTTCTACTTGCATTGTTGTATTCACTATACAGTTTGATTGATAGATAGATAGATAGATAGATAAAGATAGATAGATACATACATACAACTATATATTGTTCCCCAGGTTGTACTTTTGTATCAGTTCTTATCAATCTTCCCAAACTTCCATTTGCTCTCCCCTCCCCTTACAGAGGAAACTGAGGTTCAGAAAGGTAAGTGATTTGTCTAAGGTAACACAGCTATTAAGTATCATACCCAGGATTTTGATTCACCACATCCATTTATCTAGTAAATGTTGATAATAAAATTCAAACCCAGGCCTTCATGACTTCAAGTCAAGAACTGTTTCCATGTTGTCACTCTAGACAATACTAACAGGCACTTAAGAGCTAAAACTCTTCAGAGAAGGGCTCCCTAACCTGAGATCCACACAATCCCACCTCCCACCAAGAGGAGCATGAAGAGATTTCAGGTCTGTGAACTTGAATGAGAAAAAAAAATCTTTCTTATAATACAATTGCTTTCCTTTTAATCCTATGTGTTTTATTTCATGCATTTAAAAACTTTGTTCTGAGAAGGTCCCTGGGCTTCACCAAGACTGCCAAAGAAGTCTGTGAAATAAACAACAACAAAAAAAGTTTAAGCCTCTCTGCTTTAGAGTCTGTTGTGCCCAGAGCCCTGGGCCCAGGACCACACTCCTGTTGCCCTCGATATTCCAGAAGAAAGAAAAATAATAAACAGTTGGAGAAGCACTGTTTTTAGAGTCAAAGGTCCAGGTTCAAATCCCAGCTCTGCTTTTTACTTCCTGTATGACCTTTAGTAAGCCATTCCCCTTCTCTGGGTTTTATTTTTCTCCACTGTAAAATGAGAGGCTTAGAGTATTAGAGTATCTATAGTCTCTCCCAGTTCTAAATCTAAAATCTTGTCAACTACTAACAGTGTCCTTGGGATTAGGGACATACTAAGTGCTTGGATATCCTTCCATGGGGAAGGCTAAATGTGTACCCTGGTGGTCTGTTCCCTATACCTGGTTATCTTGGGTCCTCCCTCCCTCCAAGCCCTAACCACTTGGCTTTTCTGTCTCCTATTAATGGAAGACTTCAGGAGGGCCCACATTGTTTCCACACATCCAGTATCTCAATGAAGAATGAGAAATGTGAAACTGAAACTTCCAAGGTCCCTTTTTTAGGTCACAGCAATGCTTCTGGCACAATAATACTTCAAAGGCAAAATAAAGAGTTTCAAGCCTTTCAGGGGTTACTTAATTATTTAAACATATGATTCTCTAAATCAGTGTATTAAAAATAGAAAGAATGCTGGAATTGGAATCAGAAGAGAATTCTATTAAGGCGCCGGTTAGGACACTTTTTGGCTGTGCTACCTTGGACAAGTCATAACCTTCAGTTTTCTCTATAACGGGAGGAAAGGAAAAAGCATTTATTAAAGGCAACCATGACTCAGTGGATAGAGGACTGATCTGGATTCAGGAAGACTCATCTTCCTAAGTTCAAGTCTGGCCTCAGATACCTACTGGCTGTGTGGCCCTGGACATGTCATTTCACCCTATTTCTTCCATTCCATTCACCCTCAGTTGCCTCATCTGTAAAATGAGCTGGAGATGGAAATGGCCTCCCACTCCAGTATCTTTGCCAAGAAAACTCTAAATGGGGTCATGAAGAGTCAGACGCAATTGAAAAAAACTGAACCACAACAGCCATGTGCCAGGCACTCTACTAAGTGCTTCACAAATATTATCTCATTTGATGATTTTCACAACCCTGGAAGCTAGGTACTATTATGATCCCCATTTTACAGTTGAGGAAAACTGAGGCAGACAGAAGTTAAGTGACTGGAAAGGTGATGGCAATACTGGCCTCCACACCTCACTGAGATGTGAGACTTTGTCAGCCTTAATAAGCTACACAAAAGTGAGATATTAATCAAATGTACCCATTACTGAGATTCTTCATTCCTCCCTAGAAAAGGGCATTACACATTTTTTGGCCCCACCAACTTAAGGATTCTTTTCAAAAGCAGTCATTGACCAGCAAACACATTGCAATGAACAGAAATCACTCATAGCTTCTCACCCCTCTTCTGTGCTTTGGGATCATAGATCTAGAACTGTAAGGAACCTCAGACCCATTTTACAGGTAAGGAAATTGAGGCCCAGAGTGTTAGAAGACTTGCCAAGGTTACAGAGGTGAGCAACAGGTTTGTACCTAGGGCCTCTGAGTTCAGCATCAGTGATTTCTCCTGTCCCACACTTTACCTATGATAAGTCAAGTGGAAAGTCAAGAATCTTGGAATCAAAAGATTCTAGTGCAAACCGAGCCCTGACACTTACTAGTTGTGTAACCCTGAGGAAGTCACTTAACCTCTTTCTGCCTCAGTTTCCTCATCTATGAGGATGATAATGATATAAGGGGGTTATTGTGAGGAAAGCATTTGTCAGCCTTCCAATACTACATAAATGAGAGCCAAATGACATAATATTTGTAAAGCACTTAACACAGCAATTGGCACATACGTGACAATTTTAAAATTCTGAGACAGTTTCTGGGTAATTTAATCATTCCATGACATCTAGCATGTTATTAAAAGGGTAGTCACTTTGCTGTCTCTCTTAGAACAAAGACCCCTAATGGTGACGGGCTCACAGTTTACATGCCCTTCAAAGAATATTTGCTCCTGAAGAGTACAAATCCACTCTCATTGGTTAGCACAAGGGGAGGTGGGCTATATTAAAATAAGGCTCTTGGGACTATGTGACTTGAATCACCCGAATTTGGTCAAAGAGACATCAATTTCCATGTCACCCTTCTTGAAAGAAAGGGAGAATCAACGTTTTCCCAGACCTGTCTGAGCAAACACAATGAGCAGGAATACACCCATTAGCTCAAACTCAGTATTTCTTTTACTGTCTGAATAAAACCTGGCCAGGATAAATCTTTCAGAGAGATTTCCCACAGTGGTTGCTTTCTGGATGAGGAAGTAAAAAAGGGGAAAAACCTTGGTCCTAATACAATAATAAGTTATTAAATATAAGAGAGAAATAATCATTTCTCACACATATGAGGTGTTTAATAGATTCTTGTCCATCTCCCTTCCCCTCCAGGATCATTAGAGAGGCATTGTGACATAATGGATTATGAGCTGAACTAGTCAAGACCTGGGTTCAAATGTTGCCTCAAAGACCAGCTGTGTGGGTCGACTCTAGACAAGTCATAAACTGTCTGAGTCTCAGTTTCCTCAGCTTTAAAATGGATATGAAAAGATCCCCTACCTCACAAGGTTGTGGTGAGGTTCAAATGAGTACGTTGTGAAACATTTAGCAAGTGTTAAAAAGCTACATAAATGTGACTTGTTATCACTGCTGTGATATTACAGCTAGGCTTGGCCAAAGAATCCCAGCTAGCATTGAAACAATGATTGCTTACTATCCAAGGACAATGTCGCCTCTGCAACAAAGCTATGCACAATTGGCCAAGAGCCCTTGTGGAGGCAAGAGTCAAGATGCTCCCACATCTATCCCTCCCCCAGCCTTTACAGTTAGCTCTCATTGCTCGCCTCTCATGGGACTGCTGTGTAAGATAAACCAGCATCCTGGCTCACATCACCGTTTAGAGAAAGATGAAGTCTACTCAAGGTGCACAGTTTTGTGCTTGCCCCATACCTCGAGCCTTCCTTCCCTTCTTCCCAACTACCTTAATTAATTTAACTACCTTATTTGTACTTACAGTAATTCTCTTTATGTTTATTTCATCATATGTGTACTTATTGTCTCCTCCATTGAATATAAGCTCCTTGAGGGCAGGGATTGTCTCATTTATTATATTATACTCCAGCACCTAAGATAGCGCTAAGATTACCTTGCTCCCAGGTGACTGTTGAAGCCTCTCCCTTTTTCTAAATCCTAGCTCAGATGTCACCTCATTTATGAAGTCTTCCCAACATTCTTCTCTCTCCTCCCCATCCTTACCCTCTGGTAAAAACAAAATAATCTAGGCACATAGTAACTGTGTAATAATTGTGTATCGATTGGTTGATTGACTGATTACCTATGAGCTGATACCCTAAGATCTTTGTTACTCCAAAACCCAAATTATACTGTGCCATTTTGACTGGAAGCATTGAGGTCAGTATAATGGGGGATTGGCCAAGGAGAATCCAGTCCTGGAAGCATGCACGGTGGGCCATGCGCAGGGATGTTTGGGGAGTCCCTTTCCCTGCACACATAATGAAGAGGCAGGCTCTCTACTTCAGAACATATGCAGGTATGCCTATTTCTGGTCAGCTACCTGTGTCATGGGGAAAGTCCTTTTGGTTTGATTAGCTGCTGAGTTAGAATTGAGCCTAAATATGTATTTTTTTCTTTTTTTTCTTTTTTTTTAGAATGCCACAGGGACAACTTAATTTTTTTCCTTCCCTGGGAATGAGAGAAGAGAGCAAATTGCTGTGGGCCTCCAGGTGAGGGAGGAGCCTCTAGCTCTCTCTCACCTGGAGCCTCCATAAAATTTTTGAGCAGGGCACGCCCGTCCTTCTCTCCTCATCATGTCTCTTTTTCCCTATTGTCAAGAAGTATTGGAGGACTCATGATGGAAAATACTATCCACATCCTGAGAAAGAACTGATGGACCTTGAATGCAGATCAAAGCATACTATTTTCACTCACTTTATGTTTTTTGGGTTTTTTTTTTCCTTTTGGTCTGTTTTTTCTTTCACAACTATGACTAATATGGAAATATGGTTTACAAGATTCCACATTTTAAAAAAAGTATTGGATACAACTTCCCCTACTGCTTTCTCTATACCTTCCCTCGTCCAATAAACAATCTGATTAATTAAGATTCAAATCAACAAACTGATATTTGAACGCTTAGTATGGTCAAGGCAATCAACAAACATTTATTAAGCACCTACTGCGATCAGGTACTTCTCATCTAGGCACTGGACATACAAAGACAAAAATTAAATTGTCCCTGCCCTCAAGGAACTCACATCCTATGTGGAAGTTGTCTTCATACATAAATAAATACATAAATAATATAATAATAAATATATAAGTATATAAAAATAATAATTAGCATTTACAAAGTGTTTTAAAGGTTGTGAAATATTTTATATAGGTTATCTCATTCAATCCTAATAAAAATTCTCTAAGGCAGAAATTATTATTTTTCCATTTTACACATGACAGAAGTTATGTGACTTGCCCAGGGTGGAAAAGAAAATGTTTGAGGCAGCATTTGAATTCAGGTCTTCTTAGCTCCAAGTCCAATGCTTAAATCACCTTTAGTGGAGAGCAGAGTGGGAGGGCAGGAATTTGGAAAGTTTTATGTAAATCAGAGGTTCTTAACCTTTGTTATGTCATAGACCCTTTGGCAGTTTAGAGAAGTCTATAGCCCAGGGGTGGGGTACCTGTGGCCTCCAGGCCACATAGGCCACAGGTTCCCCACCCCTGCTATAGCCCCTTCTCAAAATGATGTTTTTAAGCACATACAATAAAATGCGTAGGATTACAAAGGAAATCAATTGCACTAAAATACAGTTATCCAGTATTTTTTTTTAAATAACAAAAATAGCAATTTGGAACTATACCCAAAGGGCTATAAAAATGTGCAATACTCTTTGACCCAGCAATAGCACTTCTAGGGCTGTATCCCAAAGAGATAATAAAAATGGGAAAAGGACCCACATGCACAAAAATATTGATAGCAGTTCTTTTTGTGGTGGCAAAGAATTGGAAATTGAGGAGATGCCCATCAATTGGGGAATGGCTGAATAAGTTGTGGTATATGAATGTAATGGAATACTGTATTGCTATGAGAAATGATGAGCAGGCAGACTTCAGAAAAACCTGGAAAGACTTGTATGGACTGATGTTGAGTGAAGTGAGCAGATCCAGGAGAAAGCTGTACATAGTAACAGACACACTGTACAATAACTAACGTTGATATACTTAGCCCTTCTCAGCAATGCAAGGATCTTAAGACATCTCCAAAGGTCTCATGATGGAAAATGCTATCCACATCCAAAGAAAGAACTATGGACTTTGAATGCAGATCGAAGCATACCTATTTGGTCTTTTTTTTTCTTCTGTTTTGTTTTGTTTCCTCTTTCTGGTGGTTCCTCCTATTGATTCTAATTCTTCCTTACAACATCAGTAACGTGAAAATATGTTTAATAGGAATGTATATGTATAACCTATATCAGATTGCGCACCTCTTGGGGTGGGAGGGGGGAAGGAGGAGGAGAAAAATTTTAAACTCAAGAGCTTATAGAAGTGATTGTTGATAAATCAAAATAAACTAATAAAAAAAAAATAACAAATTCACAGACCCCAGGTTAAGAACTCCTGGTGCAGAGGGGAGAAGATTTTTGCAAGAAAACAAAAAGCAGTCTAACAAGTGGAGCTAGGGAAAGGGTGCATTGCAGGCATGGAGGAGGGCCCATGCAAAGTCAGAGATAGGAAATGGGGTGACGTGTAAAGAATAGAAGTGAGGCTGGTTTGGACAGAACTTGGGGTGTGGGAAGGGAAGTAATACATAATGAGATTGAAAAGACAGGTTGGAACCAGGCTGTGAAAGGCTTTAAAAGTTAAACAGGGGATCATCTATTTGATCCTAAAAGCAATAGGAAACCACTGGAGTTTACTGAGTTGGGAGCAGCATGGTCAGATGTGCACTGTTAGGTGCTTGGGGATACGAAAAATCAGACACAGGTTTTGTTCTCAAAGAAGCTTAGAGTCTAGTAGGAGGAAAAGAAAAAAAGGTATGTGCATAAATAATTACGACACAAGGAGGATTGAGATAAGTGCAAAAGACAGGTAGGAGACAAGGACAATAAGAAATATGAGGAAGAAGAGATCATTTTTACCCGAAGGTGGAGATGGGGAGAGGAGGGAAGAAAGTTGGGGAAGGTTTCATAAAAAAGATGACCTGGGAGCTAGGACCTAGAGAAAGGAGGAACTTCAGAGCTGGGGGTGAGGTAATCCATCCCAGACTTGGAGGCACAGAGACAGCAGAATGAAAAGGTGGGGCACAAAGTCCTCTGATCCAACTAGAGTGTAAAGTATAGAGCAGCTAGATGGTACAGTGGATGGAGAACTATGCTTGGAGTCAGGAAGACGAGTTCAAAAGCTGCCTCAGATGTTTCCTAGTTGTGTGTCCTCGGGCAAGTCACTCTCTCAGCCTCAGTTTCCACTTCTGTAAAATGGGGATAAAAATCACACCTTTCTCCTAGGATTGATGTGAAGATATAATAATAAATGTAAATCACTTTGCAAACTTTAAAGTGCTATATAAACATTAGAGATTTTTATGTAAAGGAAGGAAACAAACACTAGGTGCTTATTATGTTCTAGAGACTGTGCAAAGGGCTTTACAAATATGTAAATACAAATAAAAAAATCTCATTTGATTCTCTCAACAACCCAGGAGGTAGTTACTATTATTATCCCATTTTACTGTTGAGGAAACTAAGGCTAAGTGACTTGCCCAGGATCACACAGGTAATAAGTGTCTGAGTTGGGATTTAAACCCCGTTCTTCCCGATTCCAGAGCCAACACTCCTGTTCCACCCAGACATCCAGCAGGTACCTACAATTCTCAAAGACAGGATAAGGATGGAAATAAGAGGAAAAATTTAGAGTTCAGTGTCACGGAAGAAGAAAAGGGTAGAGAGAAGGAGGGGTGTGTCAGATGCAACAGAGAGATCAAAGGGTATGAAAATTTAAAAAAAAAAAAGACCATTGGATTTGGCAATGAAGCAGTTACTCATGATCTCAGGGAAAGCTGCTCTAGCAAAGTGATGGGGACTGAAGCCAGGCTGCAAGGGAGTGAGGAGTGAATAATCCCAGCTTGGCCCGTGTTTATGACTGGGCATAAAGGGTTAGGAGGAAAACTGCCTGAGGCCTTTCAAGCAAAATCATCTTGTGTTTCCAGAAGGCACTTCTCAAGTTATCTTGGACGTGAGACAAGGAACACATCTAGTAAATGTTTGACTGAAAGTATTAGCTATTTCTGGTAATCCGGAATAGATTCCGATTTTGAAAAGATTTTAAGAAAATGTAGCATGTGCCAAGCAACTTGGCACCATCTACCAAGAACAATTTTTTTTTTAAATGGCCAAGAGATCCACATTGATTTTAGCAAGATGGGAGGAATTCTTAATTGTGGAAGGCTTACAAATTCCATGTCAAACCTCTATGATAGTGATCATAGGTGGGTGCCGGTTGTTGGCAACAAGCAAGTTATGAGACATCTTTCCTGATAATAAGTCTGTACTGATGAGTTGAGTTTAAGGCATTTGTGAATATCTTAGCAGGGACAGTCACCGTCATACCTCATCATCGTAGGTCAGGAAACTATACATTTTCTCTGGACGCTTGAATGGCTGAAATAGAATTGTCTGGTATTCCTACTCTCATGAATAAGTCACAGACAACAAAGATGTGCCCAGATATGCCAAGCTAAGAAGTCTGGATCTGATTCTGCAGAAAACGATGAGGTACCTCTACTATCCTCTTCCCATAGCAAGTAATAAGCCCTAATATCTGTCAAAGGTACTATTTGCTGAATCACTCTGGTGGAATTATCATTGGCCCTTCCATTTCCTTTTTCTGCACATTAAAACTGTCACCAAGTTCTGGGGATGGCACACATTAGTCAATAAGCATTTATTAAGCACCTGCTTAGTTAGGCAATGTGCCTACTATGTGTTAGACAATGGGATAAGCACTGGGGATACTAAGAAAAACAAAAGACAGTCCCTACTGTCAAAGAGCTGACAATTTAATGGGGGGGGGGAGAACACACAAACAACTAGGTACAAGCAAGCTCTACACAAGATAAATAGGAAATAACAGAAAGAAAGCAAGAGCCCTTTTGTCAGTCTCTCTTGGGAGGATTTCTCACCACTCAGGCTCTTTACTCATGCAAAAAAATCTGGAAAACCATCTATATGACATTACCCAGTAACCTGTCACCAACTCCCCTTACAAGCACATATTTCACAAAGCTCAAAGAAGGCAAATGTTGTTTAAATAAAACAAACAGAACTCATCAGAGAGCTCACAACCCGTTCCTCAATCATTTAAAGCCAGGCACCAGGCAGGGCCCCTAGAAAGCATTGTTTCTTGTACCCCTCATAGTGTGGCTCATCCTGTAGACAGCTGTCACTTTTTTTTTGTTGGTCCTCCTACAGTTCTCTGCAGATACCAGCAAATGATGCTGATGCTGCTTCCCATCATTGCTCCCTTTCCCCATATTGCAAAGGGGTAATACTCCAGAATTTCCCTGTGTTTATTTTAAAGAGACATAATTCTCCCTGCCTTAAAATTTAAATGTAGTGCCAAACTATGGAACCTCCACCTCCTAAGAAACCTGGAGCCTCTCCCTTGAACTACAGTTTCCACCAACCATTGTCAACTGAAGTTTGCCCAAGAGTTAGGACTAATAATAATATCTAACATTTATACAATGCTTTAAGGCTTACACTTCACACATATTATTTCATTTAAAGCTCATGACCACCTTGTGAGGAAAGTAATACAGTAACACAGTAGATTATATTCATTATTACACCCAGGAAACTGTGGTCCAGAGAGGCTAAATTACTCATTGTTGCTCATACAACTAAAAGTGTCAGAGGCCACCATTCTATCCACTACAACAAAATGTTTTTCAGGCTTGCCCCTCTAAACCCCAAGTGAGTTTCTCTTGCCAACACCATTTTGGAACATGGTTACTCCAGTGCCTAATGTCCTTTTTTCCTCAAAGCAACCAGGTGTTGTGTGTTCTGACCAAATGGGCATTCTTCAAAACTTGATAAGCTACCAAAATTTCTCTTTGCAAGGAGACCAGAGAGGTTTGTGCTAACTAGTATAGATCATAAAAAATTAAATTATGTTGCTGGTAGATAAAAGCATAATAAAGAAAGTATGTGTTCCCATTAGAGATAGATGGTCTAGTCTTTTGTTCTTTCCTTGATTTTATTTGCATGCTAATCAGGAAAGATGTTGGCAAGGACAGCAGCTTTATCAACCCTGCATAAGCTAGCTCATGAATCTTCCTTAAATATTGCTGTCAATGTGTTTAGGCAAACAAACACACGCTCATTCAAGGTGAGGCCCCAAGTCCTGGTGTTCTTCAATAAATCAGATAATCATCTAACGTTATAGCTAAGAGGGACCTAAGAGATCATCTAATCTAACATGGCCACTGATAGAGGGAAGGGTCAGAGCTTGACAAGAACAGAAATGGGAAAAATGCAAAGGTTAAAACTGAAAGTGAAGCTATGGCCATATGCCTCTGAGGAAGCTAAGGGTGGGGAGGGGACTGAGGAAGAATCTAAACTTAGTCTACTCAGTCCTGGAATGAAGGTGGAGGATGGGAAAGGACAGAGTGAGAAAATAGCCTTTCTCTTACTGTTGATAGCAACTAGCATCATCGTATAAGAGAAGCGTCTTTCTATTGTAAACCTAAGAAGATAAAGTCTTAAAAAGTTTAAAAAAAAAGTCTTTAAAAGTTGCTTCCTTAGGTAAGGGAGGGAGACCTTGAATCCCTAACTAAAGAGAACACAGGGCAGTGGGCTGAGCTGGGAAAATAGGCTGAACAAGCCAGATTATTGCAATTTCTCTCTGTTATCTATACCCAACAAATGAGCTAAGAGCTGGAGGTTTCTCTCAGAGTAGAAACAGAAATTTAGCAGGAGACTCAATGAGTGGGCAGGAGTTTTGAACCTGTAAGTGAAAGAGGGTGCTTTTCTCAAAAAGGTCAGTTTCCAGGAAAGATCACAGAATCATAAATTTAGATTTGAAAGGATCCTTAGAGACCATCAAGTCCAATGCCCTCATTTCACAAATGAAGAAACTGAGGTTGAAAAGAGTAAATGACTAGTTCAAGATCACACAGTTAGTATGGGTCTGAGGCCGAATTCAAACTGAGGTCTTGCTGAATTCCAAATATGACACCCATCAAGCATGGGGACACTGAGAGTAGCACCAAGGACTAGCTTAAAGGACATAGGTGGGGGAATGAAGGAAAAGACCAAGGAATCCAGAGTCTGAGAAGGGGAGAATGTGAAGTAAGTCTAGGGAGGGAGATTAGGGCCGGCATGTAAGAGGGCCTTAAGGGCCTGGCCTAGGAATTTGTAGGATGATAAGGATGATTACTTAGTCCAAATGCTTCACTTTACAGTTGGAGAAACTGAGGCCCAGAGAGATTAAGATTAAGTTACTTCACCTAATGTCATATAGATAATAAATGGCAGAGTCAGAATTTAAACCTAAGTCCTCTGACTCCAAATCATGTAAGCACGCCTCTTACTATATCTTACTATATTCGATGCTGAAGAGAAGTTGGGTGGCATAGTGGATAGAGTACCAGGCTTGGAGTCAGGAAGACCAGAGTTCAAATCTGTCCTCAGACACTTACTAGCTGTATAACCCTGAGCAGGTCACTTAGCCCTGTTTGTCTCAGTTTCCTCACATGTAAAATGAAATGGAGAAAGAAATGGCAAATTACTCTTTATTTTGATTTCCTGATAATTTCCTGATATAGCCTTCCCTCTATCCCTCCCAGAGGATTATCCCTAATAATAGAATGACAAAGAGCAAAAAATGAAAAGCAAAACTAGCCCAAAAAATCACCCAAATCTGACATTGTATATGGTGTCCCACCCATAACCTCGCTGCTCAGGGCAAAGAAGGCAGAGAGGTCCATTCTCTCCTTTGAGGCCAGGCTTGGTTATTATACTTCAGAACATTGTTTCATTTGTTCTGCTCTTCTTCTACTTACATTGTTGTAATCATTGTTTATAGCGTTTTCCTAGTTCTGTTCACTTTGTGTCAATTCATATAAATCTTCCTCTGCTTCTCTGTATTCATCATTCATCATTATTTACGTGTAATAATATTCCATTGTATTCATGTATCACAAATTATTTAGCCTTTCACCAATGGATAGGCATTTGCTTTCTTTCTAGTTGTTTGCTACCATAAAAATTCTGTTACGAATATTGTGGTGTATATGGGATGTTTCTTTCTGACTTTTCACCTCCCTGGGGTATATGTCTAATAGTGAGATCTGAAGTCAGAAGCTATGAACATTTTATAACCAACAATGCATTAGTGTGCCTATCTTTCCCCATTACCTCCCACACTTACTATTCCAATCTTTTGTCATCTTTGCTAGATAGGATGTGAAACCTGACAGTTGTTTTAATTTGTATTTCTCTTATTATTAGAATTCTTGAATAATGGTTCACATTGTTATTAATGGTCTTCAATTAGTCTTTTGACAACTATTTGTTCCTATCAATTGAAAATTGTGTTCACATCTTTTGAAGAATTACATAGGGGGCAGTTAGGTGGCACAGTGGATAGAGCACCGGCCCTGGATTCAGGAGGACCTGAGTTCAAATCCAGCCTCAGACACATAACACTTACTAGCTGTGTGACGCTGGGCAAGTCACTTAACCCCATTGCCCAGCCAAAAAAAAAAAAAGAATGACACATATTTGTGCTAGTTCTTTATATAGCTTCACATCAAAGATATTTAATGTAGAGATTTTTCCCCCAGTTGACTGCTTCCCTTCTCTTCCTAGCTGCATTAATTTTGTTTGTGCAGAAGCTTTTCAATATCATATACCTGAAATTAGTTTTATCTTTCATGACTGTCTTTGTCTCTTTGCTTAAGAATTCTCCCCCTAGCCACAGACCTTGTTCTCTTCTAATGTGTTTATGGTATAACCTTTGATATTTAGGTGACATGTGTATTTTGAACTTGTATCATATGGTATAAGATCTAACTTCCTTATTTCTACTAATGGCACCACTATCTTCCCAGTTACCCAGCACTGAAACCTCAGTCCTCTTTGGCTCCTCCTTCTCCCTTACTCCCTCTCCCACATCCACTCAGTTGACAAATCTTGTTGATTCTCTGCTATTAGCCTACTCTCACGGTCTTCTCCACTCTCACTGCTACAAGTCTAATGCAGGCCCTCATCATCTCTCTCTTGAACTATTTATTGTAAATAGATTCTTAACTAGTTTCCTTGTTTCCAGTTTCTCCCCTTTCCTATCTGCCACATACCTGCTGATCTTCCTATACCTGCATGTAATATATCATATGTATATATACATATATATAATTCATACATAATTTACACAGACCTGAATATCTTTCTAGTTCATAGGTCTGTTTGACCATGACCCCTTCAATGGCCCTCTATTGCTTCCAAGGCTGAAAATAAACTCATCTTCTCATTCAAGTTTTCCAGGGTCAGGATCCAACCACCTGTAAAATTAGGAGGTTGGACTAGATGATCTTAATGGTCATCTTTTAGCTCTAAATACATATACATGTGTGCATACACACACACACACACACACACACACACACACACACACACATATATATACATTAGCTCTAAATCCTATGATCCTACGTTTTCAACTATAGCATGTTTCTTCCTTTTATGTATTCAGCTGATCCCCAAACTTGTCCTGTCCTCTTCTTCATCTGTTTATTTGCATAGGCCTTTACCTTCCACCCCATCTGCCTGGAATGCACTCACTCCACATGTCTACCTGATGAAATTCTATTTTTTCAAGTTCCAGCTCAAGTGTTCCATCCCTCTTAAAATCATCCCATATTTCTCCTGCTGAAAGAGATCTTAGCTTCTTCCAATTTCTTTCCTTTGCCTTGTAATAACTTTCCTTTTCCCTGTAATGATGATGATGATGATGATGATGATGATGATGATGATGATGATGATAGCTCTGCATTTATAGTCTCAGGAAATCTGCCTGGTGCCTGAGAGATTAAATGACTTAATTAGGGTCACGCAGCCAGCATTCTCAGAGGATAGATAGTACTGTATCAGAGGTGAATTGAACCTAAGTCTTCATGACTCCAACACCAGCTTTCTATCCCCTATGCCATGTTTGCTCAAATTTTGCACTAGTGTCTAATAAAAGTTTCTTGAGTTGCTGAGTCAATCCATAAACATTTATTAAGGCAGCTAAATGTCAAAGGAGATAGAGAGCTGAGTCTAGAGTCAGGAAGACCTGAGTTCAAATCTGCCCTCAGGTACTTACTAGCTATGTGATCTTGGTCAAGTCACTTAACTTCTGTTTGCTTCAGTTTCCTCAACTATACCATGGGGATAATTGTGCAGCTCAAATGAGATAATATTTGTAAAATGCATAGGACAGTGTCTGGAACATAGTAGGTGCTATATAAATGCTTATTCTCTTCCTCCTTCCCCTTAAGCACCTCCCCGTGTGCCAGGTATGTGATAAGTGCTGGTAAGGAGCACACATATGAGAAAGCAAGACAAGGTATGTTTCTGTATGGGAAAGGAAGAGTCACTATCCAATGTCTTCTGTCCTTAAATGGAGGCTTTGTAGGTCATGGCTCCACTCTCCAATCAAAGAAACAGAAGGTACTGGTGAAGCGTGACTACCAAGTTGAATGAACTCAAGTCTAGCCACAGACTGGCTAGGGCAACATGGTTTATAGACCAACCAGTCCCCAAGTCCTTTTTCTCTAGTTGACCTCAAACTAAACAAATGAAATATAGTCTGTGTTGGCATCTAAAACTATTGGTTGGGTGGGAATTTCAGTCCCTTGCATAATGTGTTTCTTGGTTTTGCAATACCTCCTAGAATGGGCCATTTCCTTGGACTCTGGAATAAACTTCCTCTTCCTAGTCCTTTTCTATCTTGCCTTGGTCCCTGTCCCTATCAGGGAAAGATACTTCCTATCAAGACCCTAAAGGCTTTCCCTGAGTTTCAAGCCATCTTTACTTAACCTAAAATTTTCCTCTCTCACATCTTCTGAAATCTCTGTGGCTTTAGCCCCTTGAAATCTTACCTTCTCCTTCAATCTATTTATTTCTTCCTATTTCTATCCCATTGCCACACTAACTAGTTGGTTCCTAAGACAGCTTTAATCCTTTCCTAAAACTCAATTTCTAGCCTAGTTCATGGGATTGTAGGAATTTAGAGCTGGAGGGGACCTTAGAGATCCCTCTAGTGCAAACCTCTCATTTTAGAGATGAGGAAACTGAGGCTCAGAGAGTCAAAGTGGATTGAGTGACTGGCCTGGGGTCACACAGGTAATAAATAGCAGTCCTGAAACTTGAATGCAGTTTTTCTGACTCTCAGTCCCCAGCTCTTCCCAACATGGTAGAGTGGTATTTCAGAATAAAATTTGTTGATCAATTATTTCACCTGTTTCCGACTCTTCATGACTCCATTTGGTGTTTCTTTGGCAAAGATACTGCAGTGGCTTGCCATTTCATTTTACATGTGAAGAAACTGAGACAAACAGGGCTAAGTGACTTGCTCAGGGTCATACAACTAGTAGGTGTGTGAGGCCAGATTTGAACTGGAACTAGCAGACAGCAGGGAAAGCTTCATCAGAGAGGACAGCTCCCAACAAGACTGGCGCAAGACTGGCAACTTTATCAGCAGAAATGTACCGAGAGTTGGGCAGTGCAAATTTAAGGTGAAATGTAAAATGCCCAATTAGAATCTGCTCCGTATTCTGATGAGATTTATGTATCAGCCTACCAATTCATTATAACAGCAGTTGTAGGTTGTTACTGAATCCCTGTTTTAAGTTAGTTTGAAGTTTTGTTTTGTTCCTAAAGATTCTTATGCCTTTCTAATTTCTTCTGCTTTGTCTTCCAACGAAGGCCCTAGTAATTTTTCCAATCTTACTTCATTGGAACTGAGGGAGAAATGTGTTTAGTCACCTCTAGGCCAAAATAACTGGAAAGAATAAATAGATTACCCCCTAGGGAACAGAGGTGGTAGTTTGCAGCGCCTATCCCAGTTCCCTAGACAAAGCTGGCAGAGCTAATGGTGAAAGCTAAGGATAGGGAAGCCTAGAGTCAGCGGTGACTGCTGATTCCCGTCTGCTACAGCTTTTCCACAGAGATGAGTCTGAGATGAAGAGAGAGGAGAGGATTTAGTTACCCAGATCCTACAAAGCTGAGGCAAAGTGAAGGGGATAAGAAGTAGACTGGCTTCCTAGAGACCAGAGGAATGCTCACAATTCTTCAACACTTCTGATTCTTCTCGGTCCTTCCCAGAAGCCTCTAGCCCAGTCTATATGGGAGGGGCCCTAGAACAAAAGGCAAGCTTCTGAATTCCAAAGGAAAAGTTACTGAGGAGAGGGTGTCTGGGAGGGAAGAGGAAGGGGCACAGGGGAGGGTGGTGAGAGTCTCCTGGGAGAACAAATGCTGGGAAGGTAGTAACAACAAAAATTGAGCTGGTACCCTCAGTTAGCTAGGTGGCCCAGTGGAGAGAGCAACTGGGCTGGAGTCAGGAAGACTCATCTTCCTGAGTTCAAGTCCGGCCTCAGACACTTACTAGCTAGGTGAACCTGGACAAGTCACTTAACCCTGTTTGCCTCAGTTTCCCCATCTGTAAAATGATCTGGAGAAGGAAATGGCAAACCACTCTAGTAGCTTTGCCAAGAAAACCCCAAATGGGGTCTTGAAGAGGATTACACAACTGAACAATAGCAAGAAAAACTTACCCTCAAGGGCACAGTCTTTATTATTCCTTATATCCCCAGTGCTTAGCACAGTATACAATGCAGCTTGCATTTGATGAACAGGTGTTGGAATTAAATGGTTTGTCGCAAATTGGTTTAAGATGATAAAAGTCTGAAACAGCCAGTATTGAAGAAGCTTCAGAAAAACCAGCATGCTAGGGCAATAGAGCTGTGAATTAGTGCAACCATTCTGGAAAACTGTTTTAAATTACATGAAAAAAGGGGCAGCTAGGTGGAGCAGTGGATAGAGTACCGGCCCTGGAGTCAGGAGGACCTGAGTTCAAATCTGACCTGAGATACTTACTAGCTGTGTGACCCTAGGCAAGTTTCTTAACCCTGATTGGCTCTATGAATAAATGAACAAAATTGTACTTTTAAAAAAAGTGATTAAAGGGTTTATAACTATCCTACTGCTAGATATTTTACCCAAGAAGATCAAACACAGAAAGAAAAGTCCCATAGTTATCAAAATATTCATAGCAGCACTGTTTGGGGTAAGAAATAATTAGAAGTAAAGTAGATGACTTCTGTTGGGGAACAGCTAAATAAATTGCAGTATCTGAATGTAATAAAACATGATTGTACCATAAATATTACAAATAATTCAGAGAAGCAGTTGAAGTGTCACCCTACTATACAAAGGAAGACTTATTTGAATTGATACAGAATGAAGTAAGCAGAACCAGGAAAATGATAAACATAATGACTACAACATTGTAAATGGAAAGAGCATAAAACAAAACTGAATGCTGCATGATTATAATAACCAAATTATGCTCCAGAGACGAGGTGAACAAAATGTACCTTTCTCCTTTTTTGGAAGAAGTGAGGGACTATGGGTGTAAAATGTTGCCTAGACAGACTGACACAGTTAATATGTTGGTTTTGCTGGACTGATTTTTTTTCCCTTTCTTTTTTTAATGTTTGTTACAAGAGATTACTTATCAGATGGAGGGGAGAGAGGGATATATTTGGAAATAAAGGTGAGGTAAGAACAATATATAAATAAAAATAAGATTTTTTTTAAAAAAGAAATTACATGGGTGGATCTAGGTTGGATAGAGAAAGAAAGGTGAAGGTTTCCACCTCTGCTTAACAGTGCCCAGATCTCAGCCAGGGATTAGGGCATCTCCCACAGGGTATGACATGGATGTACAGAGAGGATTGAGGCTAGAACTGAATGAGTTGGATAATGCCCATATTCCTACTGGTGAAGGAGCCCAGAGGCTCAAGTGGGAGTCTTTGCCCAGGAGGTATATTATCTGTGTTATCTCATGCTTCTATATCCATTTGCAAAATATCCAAAACCTATTCTTGCACTGCCTAGCAGATCCTGGTAGGATGTAAGCTTTTTGAAGGGAGGACATGTTTTTTTTGTGTGTGTGTCTCTGGTGCCTTGTACAATGCCTAGCACAATTTCATCATCCCACAATGTCACATCAGTAATTGGCACTCACGTCTCATCAGTAGCCTCAGACCCTGGGACCCTTCTGATTGAAAGGCGGCTCAAAGTGCTGCTCCCCAGACCTCCCTTTAGGAGGACGCCCCGGCCAGCCATCTCTTCATTTCTCACCAGGCTGTCCTCCTTGGACTTCTCCATCATGCCACCCGTTCTTTCCCCAGCCCCTTCCTGTTGCCTTTTGTTCACTGTGTTCCCAGATCACAAGATTGTTAATCTCCAAGAGGGCAGGTACTGTGTTTCCTGAAGGCAAATTAAGTGATTCACCCAGGATCACACAGTCAGCGAGTACCAGAAGTCTTCTGGACTATGAGACCAGCCCTCTAATCTACATATCACCCTATTGCTATACCTATGTACCTAGTCACATACGTTTGGCTCTACTTCCTGATTGGGATCAACCCTGCAGCACCCAGATCACAGGCCCCCTGCTTTTTCCGTAGAATCGGGAACCTTCCCATGCCCCATCCTCTTTCTCTCTCAGTTCCAGGGGATAGCGTTCTGAGACCATAGAGAGGTGAAGGGAAAGTATAAAAGAAGGGGATGAGGACAGGTGATTCACACTGGGTTCCCTTCCCAGCCAGAAGGAAAAGGGCGGGGGGAAGAGGCTAAGAGGAAGTAGAGAGGGATTATAGAGAGCCTGAGACTTCTGGTACTCTGCACCCTAGGAGAGTCCAAAGATCACAAGCTGTGGTTTCATTTACATCTTTCATCCCCGTCCCTGAAGCCCCTGCTCCCAGTCGCTGCCAAAGGCTCCAATCTGTCATCATATCCAACTCATCAGATCTGTCTGACATACCAAGGCCCAAGAACTCCAAGAAACTAGACTCCAGGTAACACAGCTCCCCCGGGGCCATGAGGGGAAGGAGTACAGAGGACACCTGGATATTAGAAGAGAAGGAGGTTGATCATGGAGCCAGACATTTTGAGCAAGGCTATCAGTGTCCATCTTTCTGGTTTCACGGCCTGCCACTTTTGAGTGACCCCTGTGATCTGGCTCAGGATAGGGCCAAGGGCTCCCCCACCACTCTCATGGATCAAGGTCATCAAGGATCTGGATCAGATGTGGGTTATTCTTTGTCCCAAGGACTGAGATAAAGTTTCCAGGTTTGCACTGCCATTTGAATTAGCAAAGAGAGGAAGAAGAAGCTCAGTATGCCTTGAACCAAATAATACCCCAAAATAACAAAAGCACTGTGCCCCAGACACCAGGGATCCCTGGCCTTCAGCTGAAGGAGACAGCTCCACTAGGGGAACCTTAACTCTAAAAGACAAATTTGAACTGGCCCCATAGTAGGCACTACCCATTTAGCTATGGGGGACATTTCCAATCTGCTAGGCTTTGGGATGGTACATCTGGGTTCAGATTGGCTTGATGGCAAGGACTGACTATAGGTCCCTCAGACTTTTTTCTAGATGAGAGTCAAGAGAGGCCTTGGTTTATCAGGGCTGGATACTTTGAGTGGGTAAGGATTTGGGTTGGAAGACTCGTTCTTTAGTGTTTCTGTGATAAAGAGATTGAGGGAGAGGGGAAGAGAAGAAGAAGGAAGGAAGGAAGGAGAGAAGGGAGAAAGGAAGAGAGAGAGGAGAAGAAAGAAGGTGGAGGGAGTAAATGGGAGAAAGGAAAGGGAAAGGAGGAGAAAGCAGTCTGACTCCTTCTCCAGCTCTCTTCTTCCGCAATCCTTTGCCCCTTCCTCGGAGCAATCATTTCCCAGGGTTACGAGTCGATTGTCTTTTGTTCTCAAAGAGGACTAAAATGACATCATCACATTGGAATCGAGGTACTGCGTATCAGACTGCAGCTGATCAGGCCAATATGAGATCAGAAAGCTTTACCAGGTGATGAAAGAGTCCCCCATTCGCTCATCTGTTCGCAGGTTCTTGGGATCTTTATGAACACCTGTTTCATAGCTGCTGTTTTATATTTGCTTTTGGGACTCAGCCTGAGATTTTATTAGTATAGGGAACACCCAAACAGAAAGCTATAATTATTAATTATTATAATATATAATAATCAATTTATATTAATATAATGAGTTAATTATAATATTAATTAATATAATAGTATAATAAAACTCTGCCAGTGCAGATCAGCACCTACTCTACAATTTCAAGCTTTAGAGAGTTCTCTGAGGGCACTGAAAGGTTAAGTGACTTGTCCAGGGTCACACAGTCAGCAAGTAGAAGCTGAACTCGAACCCAAGTCTCTCTTACTCTAAGACTAGCCCTTTATCCATCCTAGCATCTTCCTACGTTTAGATAAAACACGCGTGATGAAGGAAGCAGGTCACTAGGGATGCCTGGCACAGAAAGCGGGAGGGAGAGGTAGGAGAAGAAGCAAGTGCTGGCCCAGAGCCCCATCTCTTCTCCCTCAAGACTTTCTAGTCATCCCAAGGTGCCTCAGGGAGGAAGGCTCACTGGAGGAGAAGGTGGAGGAGTGAGGAAAAAGGGAGCCAGTCACTCAAGCAACAGCATTTATTA
The DNA here is from genome assembly GCF_003287225.1 of Phascolarctos cinereus. Classification (NCBI taxonomy): domain Eukaryota; kingdom Metazoa; phylum Chordata; class Mammalia; order Diprotodontia; family Phascolarctidae; genus Phascolarctos; species Phascolarctos cinereus. The sequence continues at coordinate 59,075,011 of NW_027555958.1, forward strand.
AGCACCTACATTAGCTGCCTTCCATCTACTAGAGCAGGGGGCCTTCACCTCTTGGCAGCCTGGGGAAGCCTATGGAAGCCTTCTCAGAAGATTTTTAAATGTATACAATAAAATGCATGGGATTCCAAGGCACTCCAATTATAGCGAAATCCAAAAGAAATTTTAAAAATAAAAACCAAGTTCCACAGATATCAGATTCAGAAGCACTGTAACAGAAGAAAGGGGGCTCTGAGTTCCTAACAGTCTTTGGTTTGGGTTGAACAATCCAGTTTCCAAGACAAGAAATAGGGACCCTGCATTTTCCTTCCTCCACTCTTTGATTTTTAAATTACTGTGTAACAGGGGTCCAACTGCATTCAACAACTCCTAACCACCTGCATTCAGTGTGGAGTGTTTTAGATAACCACAATCACACAAATAAAGGAGGGGCCCCCATTCTAGCGTACGTTCTATACATAGATCATGTGTGAATTTTAAATCAAATAGCAAAACCTTTAACTGAGACATAATAGGAAAAATCAAGCAGCAGAATCATTCTCATCACAGGGTGCTAGACTTGGATTAGGAAGACCTGAGTTCAAATCCCATCTCAGACACTTTACCTGCTGAATGACCCTGATCAAGTCACTTAACTTCTGTTTGCCTCAGTTTCCTCATCTGTAAAATGACAGGGTGGGACTCGTTAGCCCATAAGGTCCTTTCCAGCTCTAAATCTACATTGCTATGACCACAAGTCCATACCCAAAGGGGTGCAACTCCTCCTACAGGTTCCTGAGAGATTATGATTTCATCCTCCTTTAATCTCCTAGCATATGAGGAGAAGGAATAATCTTGAAATTTAACTACCCACTAGAGAAAGAATCTTAGGGTTCAATGTCCAAGGCTTTGGTCACAGCTCTGCCTAACTTTCTCCCTTTTTCCTCACTCCTCCTCCTCCTCCAGTGAGCCTTCCTTTCTGAGGCGCCTTGGGGTGACTAGAAAGTCTTGAGGGAGAAGAGATGGGGCTCTGGGCCAGCACTTGCTTCTTCTCCTACCTCTCCCTCCCTGCTTTCTGCGCCAGGCATAAAAAGAGCTGCTAAAACACTCTGGTAGCTCGAGGGTCGTTGGAATTCTTCCAGAATTCCTGGGTTCAAGTCTACTACAGCAATCTCAGCCCACATAGCCCCTATTCTTCCTCATTCTGACTGCAGAACCAACTTGTTCTCTTCATCTCTGCTCACCCTATTCCCAGCCCTGTGCACATTCCCTTATTAAACCTCCCACCTTTCAGAAGAGTCCCTATCAATCCAAGTTATCAGATCACAGATCTAGAACAGGAAGGCACCTCAGAGGACATCTAATTCAACCCCCTCATTTTCTAGATCAGGAAATTCATTTCAGGGACTTGCCCAATGTCATACATAATTAAATATCCTAGGTGGGGTTTGAACGCATGGCATCTGGGTTCATACTTCAGAGTCCTTACCTCAGTATGCAACCTCTCTGTGCTCAGGCACACACAGCTGCTGAGACATGGGGTCCAGGGAATTTCTTTCAATGAGCAAGGTCTCTGTGCCCCAAGAATCATGGAAAACGAAGTCCAAAGACTTCTCTCCTTGTTTCTGCTTGCTCTATCTCTCAATAATGTTAGGATCTGTCAGTGATCTGACTACGATCTATCTAGAATCTTTGCCGTGCGGGCATTTCCTCAGCCAACCTAGATTGAAACTTCCCTATGACTTTGTAGATTGTCTTCAAGAATTGTTGGGGCCGAAAAAGTCACCCCCCTTTGGGTGACCTGATGATGAGCCTTTCTAAACTTAGCTAGACTGGGTCTTGGTCCATTATGGGACCTATCAGCTTGGTATGACCCAACCGAGCTTGAGCTCTGCTGGCAAGTCCTTTGAGAACTCAGGGCCACCTCTATGCCATGATGAGACCACACACCCATATTCACTCACACACACTCACTCACTCGTATCCCTGCAGGTTCTTTCCCTCTAAGAAGTCCACCACTGAATCTCCATTATCCAGATTAAAAAATAACTTCAATGCCTTAGTTCCCAAGCCTGCTGTACCCCTTCCCCAATGCTTCTGAATTTCATGACCTCCTTAGTCACAATCAGTTCCTTAATCACTGATTCTTAGATTGTAAATCTGGACTTTAGGCAGGGGTGTGCTGCAGCTAGCTTGAACTTGATCGGAAGAATCTACTGTCAAATTTTTAATGTGAGCATTTACAGCTCTGTAATGGGCAGACTGCAAGTCAGAGCTTGATTTATTGCTTTGTTTATTGTCTCTAGACTTAGGAAAGTGATGGAGAAAATGTTAATCAAGATTAAACTTAAAAGTACGTTAAGGGTGTATGCATCTATGTATGCATGTGTGTGTATATATATGGGGGTATGTATATACATATATGTATGTGTGTATAGGTATATGCATACATATGCGTATTGTGTGTATATACATGTGTGTTGAGTGTTTATGCCTTATGTGCCTGTATATACCTGTGTGTTGTGTGTTTGTGCCTTATGTGTATAGATGTGTATATACCTATGCGTATAGATGCATGTGTGTATATCTGCATGTGTATATCTACACATCTACATATTGCATGTGTGTATTTGGTAAACTATTGTTAAACAGTGCCAGCTGCACACTGTTGACTCTAGACCAAGGTTAGCGACTTAGAACTTTGATCTCTAACATATCCATCCTGGCTCCATGGTTCCTGTCCCAAATGGACTCATCAAAGGCAGCCGAAGAGTTCTTGAATGAATTTGGAAAACAAAAGGAATTCTATCCAGGAATTCCTAGGAATTCTATCTCCTTGCATTTTTGCCCTGCCACTGCCCTTGACCTCCCAGCCCCCACCCTTCACCCTTATCCTCCAGGCCTTGGCTCCTTACTTTCTGCTCTCTGGCCCATAAGAACCGAGGTGAGGGGTCCTGTGGAAAAGACACAAGGGGTAAAGGTCAGGGAGTTGAGAGGTCACAGGAGGCTTAGGGCTTCCAGGGCCTGAGCAGTAAGGCCAAGACATGATTTTTCTCTTGGTTTCAGGTTCTCACAACCAGCACAGAAGAGGAATTGTGATAATATACATCAGTAAATCCTACATGTGCCAGAGTCTCTAGGCCTGGCTTCTACCTCCCCCAAATCCCTTCCTCCCACCCAGAGCCCTACCTTTTCTTTTCCTCTTCCCAGCCATCTTTTCTGTTCCTGCTTTCTCCCTTGCACTCCTCTCCTTACTGGGCCCCTTCTGCCCTCAGGCAGCACCAGCCTGTTCCTCCATCCCCCCTATGCTCTGGCAGCTCTCCCAGTCCCCAACTCTCCCAGTTTCTAATCATGTCTCCCTTTGTATTCATTTTGGGTGCCAGGTTCAGCAGCCCTAACAACACAGTCACTGAACTACCACAAAGAAATCAAAGTAAATAATGTGAAGGTGATTATTTCCCCAAATCACAGAATCTTAGACTAGGACAAGACCACGAAAGTCATCTCTTCCAATCTGTACATTTCCACTATGCCCTATGCCTTATCCCAGTGTTCCCAGTCAGGCTTTCAATTCAATTAATCAATAAGTATTCGGTGAATACCAGGTCACAGCCCCAGGCTAAGAACTCGAGAGAAGTCCCTATCTCCACGGAGCTCACAATCCAACTGGGAAATCACACTGACAGACTAAAAGTGATTCAAGAGCAATCAAAGACTGAAAAACCAAGGGCAAGTGCAGTGGTGGAGAGAGAGATGGGGCGAATGAGAGAGACAGGAAGGGAGGGAGAGAGGGGGGAGAGGGAGAGAGAGAGAGAGAAAGAAGAGAAGAGAGAGAGAGAGAGAAGAGAAAAAAGAGAAAGACAGAGGGTGGGAAGGAGGGAGGGAGGGAGGGACGGAGAGAGAGAGAGAGAAGAGAGAGAGAGAGAGAGAGAGAGAGAGAGAGAGAGAGAGAGAGAGAGAGAGAGAGAGATGTGAGCTAGAGCAGCAACAGAAGGGCTTTCATGAAGGAATCAGAATTTGCACTGTGCCTTAACAAGTAGATCAGCTTTAAGTCAGTGTAAGGAGGAACAGTATAAACATAAGTGCAGAGATGGGAAAGAACACTGAGGTAGTGAACACTGAAGCAGGGTAGGGGCAGCTAGGTGGCACAGTGCATAGAGCCCTGGATTCAGGAGGACCTGAGCTCAAATGTGGTCTCAGACACATAACTCTCACTAGCTGTGTGACCCTGGGCAAGTCACTTAACCTATATCTGCCTCAGTTTCCTTAACTGCAAAATGGGGATAGTAATTGCACCCATATCTCAAAGTTGTTGTGCAGATAATCTTTGTAAAAGTACTTAGCACAGTGTCTGGCACATAGGCAATTAATAATATTTTTTCCCTTTCCCTAAACAATGGAAAATAAGGTTGAATAGGTGGGGTGGCAGGTCTTCTCCAGACAATGGAAGTAAAGGAGCTGAGACTTGATAAAGAAGTTGCAATGAATGTATTATACATTATAGGCTTCTAAATTGGTTAGTGATGTCTTAACAAGTTTAGGGAGATTAATTTGAAGCAAGTGTTCAGGATAAAATGAAGAAGGAGAAATCAGGAGCAAAGGGATAGATTAGGAGGCTGTTGTAATAATCTAGAGATGAGATCATGAAAGCCTGCGTGCACTAAGGTGATGGCTGTGAAAGAGTAGAGGATGGAATCAAAGAGACAAATACAAAAAAAAAAAAAGATTGGATTTGGTCACAGATTGTATATAAAGGATGAAGGAGAGGGAGGCGTCAACGATGGCGGCAGAGTTTCCAGCCCGGAAACCTGTGAGAATGGCGGTCACAGCAACAAAAGTAAACTTATTTGGGAAGTCAGTGTAGGGGTGAGTATCGTGATTATAGTTTGAACAACCAGTAGAAGGATGGGATTACAGAATCTCAGGACTCTAAAGAGATTTCTGAGATTATCTAATACGTCATAGATGAAGAAATCAAGGGCCCCAGAGGCCCTTGACCTGTGTAAAAGGTCACACAGCTAGTTAGTGGCAGAGTTGGAACAAGTATCCAAGCCTTTCCACCTTTCTCAGATATATAGAGAACTGAGTCAAGTTTATAAGAATACAAGTCACTCCCCAATTGAGAAATGCTCTATGACTAGGCAGTTCTCAGATGAAGAAATCAAAACTATCTATAATCATATGAAAAAAATGCTCTAAATCACTATGGATTAGAGAAATGCAAATTAAAGTAACTCTGAGGTACCATCTCACACCTATCAAATTGACTAGTATGACAGAAAAGGAAAATAATAACTGTTGGAGGGGCTGCAGGAAAACTGGGACATTAATGCACTGTTGATGGAGTTGTGAACTGACTCAACCATTCTGGACAGCAAGGTGGAACTATGCCCTAAAGGACATAAAATCATCCATACTCTTTGATCCAGCAATAGTACTCCTAGAGCTATAGCCCAAAGAGACTTTTTAAAAAGGGAGGGTTGATGAGGGAAGGGCCTATATGTACAAAAATATTTGTCAGCTCTTTTTGTGGTGGCAAAAAATTGGAAATTGAAGGGATGCCCATCTACTGGGGAGTGGCTGTACAAGTTGTGGTATATGATTGTCATGGAATACATGAACTGATGCAAAGTGAGGTGAGCAGAACCAGGAGAACACTGTACACAGTAACAGCAATATTGTACAGTGAAAAATTAGCAATACAATATCTAAGACAATTCCAAAGGACTCGATTAAAAAATGCTATCCACTTCCAGAGATAGAACTGATGGAATCTAAATGCATACTTTTTTAACTTTATTTTTGTTTTTGTTTTTTTGGTCTATGTTTTCTTTCACGACTTGATTGATATGAGAAATACGTTTTGCATGACTGCACATGTGTGACCTATATCAAATTGCTTGCCTTCTCATTAGGGTTGGGAGGGGGAGGGAGGAAGGGAGATAATTTGGAACTCAAAATTTTTAAAAACAAATGTTAAAAAGTTTTACATGTAGTTGGAAAAAAGTAAATTAAAGAGAAACAACCAGGACTTTTAAATGGAATTGTCTTTTCCTAGCTGAAAATGTAGTTGGGAGGTCAAAGATAGAGACGCAGTTTTGCAAGTCATCATCACAGAGCTGAGTAGTTGCAGTTCTAGTGATGGGTACACTCCCAAAAGGAACATAGAAAGGGTCTCGGCCTATGACTAGGCACAGAAATTTGAGATATTACCAGGCAGAGAGTTGAAGGAGGAGGAGAGGGACTGACAAGGAGGATAGAAAGGAGACAGCTGGTAAAATTGGAGGAAAAGTGCAAAAGTAAAATTTCAGAACAGATGAAGGAAGTTATAAATCGAATGCAAACTTCCTTGAGAACAGGCACTGGACTTTTGTTTTCCTTTTGCCCTCAGGGCATGGCATAGTGCCTTGTACCTAGTAGCAACTTAATAAATGTTTTGCTGGACTGGACAGGAAATGTCCCAGAGAGATCAAAAAGAACCAAAAATGAGAAAAGACTATTGGATTTGGCGTGAAATCTTCTGGTGCCTTTTGAGAGAGCAGTTTCCTCACTTGAGTGATGAAATCAGAGCCAGAGTGGGTCAGAAGTTACAGGAGGAGCAGGGTGGCACCACCCTGAATTGAATTGTGGGGAATGAGTGAAAATGCAGCTTTTAAGGGAGGTTTGGATAGGAAAAGAGCAGGGGAGCTGGTATTGGGAATTTAGGAAGAACCCGATTTTATTTAGAACCAGGATATAGAGGGAAGAGAAGGTTATAACTTTGGGATAAGTGGGAAGAGGGCAGAATGGGGAAGAGGTTCCATAGAGCACAGTGCAAAAGGGGGTGTCAGAAGAAAGTAGAGGTGGGTTGAATTGGATGGGCAAGGGTGAAATGGATATGAGGTTTCCAGGGTAAGACATTCATGCTCAGAATGGATGAAAGATAATGAAAGCATTGGGGTGGGAGTCCTAGGATTGGAAGAGACCTAAGAGGCCATCTAATCCAAACACATGAGAGATTTGGACTAGGAGGTCTTGACCTCTCAACTGCATCTTGGACTAAGAACAGTCTTCTATTATTATTGAACATTTCACAAATGAGTATCTTGGTTTCTCAACCAACTTTCAATCTCTCTCTCTCTCTCTCTCTCTCTCTCTCTCTCTCTCTTCCCCCCCCCAAGGCAACCAGAGTATGCAACTTGCCCAGAGTCACACAGCTAGTAAGTGTCAAGTATCTGAGACCAGATTTGAACCCAGGTCCTCCTGACTCCAGGGCCAGTGCTCTATCCACTGCACCACCTAGCTGCCCCCTAACCAACTTCTAATAACTCTTTTTACTTTTCTGCTTCATAAGCTCAACTCTAGCTACTCACCTTCTTCCTCTTTCTGCCCTACATCTAACACACTCCCCTAATTCTGAAGGTGGCACAAATGAGATCGTGCAGAAGAGCATGGGCTTGATGTCCAGCTTGGTCACTTACCAACCTTAGGCAAATGATTTAACCTAGGCCTCAGCTCAGATCACTCAAATGAAATGTTAAATAACAAGAGAAAACTATATGGGAGCGAGTCTTCTCAGTTTATACTTCTGGACCTGAGTCAACAAGGGGCTGCTAGGGGGCATAGTGAATAGTAAGTTGGGCTTGGAATCAGGAAGACCTGTGTTCAAATCCTGCCTCAGAAATTGTGTGACCCTAGACAAGTCTCTGTCTGCCTCAGTTTCCTTAACTGTAAAATGAGAAGAATAATAATAGTCAAGGAACAAGGGGAAGGTAGTGTTTTAAAGCTTCCTGTGTTTCAGCACCCTGCTTGGAACCAGAACCGTGCCAGTACTTTGGTGACCCCCTCAATGGACTCTGAGCTTTGCAGGCACCAATCTTTCAACATGAATAGGAATACTGAGCACCAGATGATTAAGACCCCCTATTGGAGAGAGAACCAGTACCCAACTGAAGATATGGTAACAACCCAAAGGAGGATTCTCAAAATTGGGGCAAACTAACTGGAAAGGGTGGAGTAAGGAAGGATAATGAAGAAAGGACTCTAGCTTACCTGGGATCTTTTCCTGCTTTCCTGGGATGGCAAGAGGGGTTTAGGCTGGGAAGGCATGGAAAGGCATTGATTGGCCTTAGGTTGAACTAGGGCTGGCTGGGGAGCCAAACTGGAAGTTTCCAAGACTGGGAAGATCCTGGAGACAAAGGGCAGGGCTGGGACGAACTAGCTGTTCAAAATCAAGGGTTCTCATCTATTGGGCTTGTCCCTGGGTACAGGAGATCCTGATGCATGTCAAGGATGATATCATCACATTTGTGGGAAAGGTGAAAGAAAAAGTCAACAAGGAAAAAGAGTCAAAGGGTGAGCACTGAGGTCTTGGATGGTGGGGGCACTTAGGAATGGTGATTATCACTGGAAATTATGGAACACTTTAAGATATGTGAAGCTCCTTGCATGCATGATTTTATTTGTTTCTAACAATAAGTAGGCACAGAAGTGTGGACTGAATGTAAGGGTTTAGAGGTGAGAAATGTACACTCAGAAATGGGGAAAGGGGTGTCTGGGAACTGGTCTGTGTGATCTATCACTTATTATCTCTCCACTCACAGTATGGCTCCCAGCCCCCCAGTACATAGACTACTTCCAGAAGATCAAGTATGCCTTCAACCTCTTGGTATGTCAGCCCCTGGGGGGAAGAGTCCTGGAGGCCACCTTCTCCTCCAGGCTCCTCCCTTCCAAACCCAACTCCTTCTCAACCTCCACCTCCATTATGAATCCTAACCCTCCTCCTTCCAGATCCAACTCCATCTCAACCTCCACCTCCATTACAAGTCCTAACCCTCTTTCCAAAATTAACTTCTACCTCTTAGCCCTTTCCACTCCAAAGTCATCCAGAGTACCCCCTCTCTGTTGGCTGGGTTTTCAGTGAGTTAGCCATTCACAAATACAGAATGGTGCTCAAGCTACTCCATTCCCTCTCTGGAGTATTTACCTATAGGTGGAAGGGGAGAAAAATACCCTTTTGTGTCCCCAGGGGAAGATAAGCAGCTGCCTGGAAGAGTCAATTGTCCGAGAATTAGTCTTCAACCTCTTTCAGTCTCTGGAATATGTGAGTAGGAAGGTGGGGGGGGGCAAGCAGTGGGCAGTGAGTGTGATAGAAGGAGGCAGGAGAAGGACTGAAGTCCAAGAAAAGAGGAAAGAAGACTAATTTGAACAAATCTAAGCAGTTGGGGCTAGAAGATGATGAGCAAGCGTAGAAGATGGAGGTCAAGGACAGAGACAATACTATCCCTCTCCATGCTCTCCTGCTTCTTGCCTGCACACCTTGAGCTTTCCAGGACAATATTGATTTTGAGAAAAGAAACTGTCATTTAAGGAATCTTTGCAAAGGGAGTATCCTTTGTCACGCCAATTCTTGGTTTGGGGGAAAAAACATATGATCCACACTGCTGGACAGAGTTACAGAACCAAGCCATCATCTTTGATCCTAAGAACCCCTAAGGGTGAGAGAGGACTTTGATAAGGTGAACAGGATTCATGGGTAGACCCAGGAAGAAAGTGGTCACAGGCTGGTAGAAAATGGAGAGCAAGAACCTCTCAACATGCTTACACATAGGAGAACCTTGCATTTATATAGTGCCTTACTTACAATGACCTTATGAGGCAGTTGTAGAAAGAGTGACCTCCTCATCTTACAAAGGAGGAAACGGACTCGGACCTATGGAAGGCAGACCTCACGCTTGTGCCCACTTGACCCAAAAGCATGCTAACTCCCCATCTGTATGCAAGCACAGGCCTTTGAAACAGGGACAAGCTCGATGAAATCTAATTTGGGGGATATGGGGGGAGGTGGTATTTCTAATGCTTTCTCCCACACCTTCTTCCACCCCCTAGGTCATTTATTATTGCCCTAACTACAAAACCCTACCAAGACTGGTAAACTGTCCTCTGCTGACAGACAAGGCCATAAAACTGATGAATACGAATCTGGAAGAAAACCACATTAATTATTGGAAGGAACTTGGAACTGCTTGGACTGCAACACGGTGAGATCCAGGCCCAGTCGTTCTATTCTGACCACAACGCTGCAGAATTTTCGACCTGGACAGAACTTTAGGCATAATTTAGGCCACCTCCTTACCCCGAGTCCTATTTTTCAGATTAAGAAACACAGGTCCACAGAAATGAAATTATACTTCTAATTAGTGGCAGCCAGTTCTCCTGACTCTTTCTCCCATAATGCACTCACTATATTGCTACTCTCAAATTCCTCCCTGGGGAACTTACATAGGAACCTAAATCTTATCTTGCTAGAATCATAGAATCTCACAGCTGAAAAGAGATCCTGGGCATTAGCTAGCACCACTTTCTCTCACCCCACCCTACCCGCTCCCACCCTCTCCAAGGGCAGAAAAGCACCAACTTTTTCTCAAAGAATTAGGTACAAAGTGAGACTTAAGATAATTTTTGCCACATTATTTTCTGCTGGGTATGTGGAGGAGGCATGTAGAAATATCCATCTTCACAATATCTTATCTCAGAAACAAGGATGAAAATGTTGCCATCTTTCTCTTGTAGAAACTGGGAGTAATACATAATCGGACACAGGAATGAGGGCATTTAGAAATGAATAGATTGGATAGAATACGGGCCCTGGTGTCAGGAGGACCTGAGTTTAAATGACACTTACTAGCTGTGTGACTCTAGGCAAGTCAATTATCCCCGATTTTCTCCAAAAATAAAAAAGAAATGCATTGATTATAGGCAAATATTGCCTTAGAAATAAACATCTTTGTTTATGTGGAATTACAGATTTGGAGTTGAAAGGAACATCATAGATGATCTAGGGGTTCTTAAGTCTAGAGTCTGTGAATTTGGGTTTGGGTTTTTTTCATATTTTGACAATTTTTCAATATCATTGGTTTCCTTTATAATCTTATATATTTTATTTTGTGCGTTTAAAGACATTCTTCTGAGAAGGGGTCCATAGGTTTTGCCAGACTGCCATCAGAGGCCAGGACACACAAAAAAGTAGAGAACTCTTGATCTAGACTGAGTCCTTCATTTTATAGAGGAGGAAACCAAAGTCCAGAGACTTTCAGCAGCTAGCCCATGGTCATACAGGCAGCAAATGCAGGGGATGAGACTCAGACTTGGATCCACTCACTCCAAATCAGAATTCTTTCCCCTGTACTCCATCATCTCTCCCTATTTGTTGATTCTCCCCTGGTGCTTTGTTGTGCATCTTCAACGCATTTCTCTGTTCTGGGGGTTGGGGGGGGAGTGTTCTGGGTCCCCCATTAAATAGGGAACCGACATCTTCCCAAGGACTCTCTAGTGTGAGGCCAGTTTAGTAGCATGATTACTAAGATCAGCCTCTTTCTGCAGGGATTCTTGGCCAAAAGACGAACTGGTACCTCCAGCCTATATACCCACTTTTTATGATGGCTGGCAGCTCCCCGAAGTCACCCATCTTGAGTCAGTCAAGGTAAGCAAGAGTTCAGCATTACAGGGGGTTAGGGTGGGGCAGGGAGGAAGCCCCTCATGCCTGGAGAAAGGAATAGGAGCACAAGGACAGGACCTTACATAAGGTCCTTCTTACCCAAGGCCTCAGCACAGGTTCTCCAGATTTCTGTCACATACAAATGCTGACCAGATTTCTACTCTCCTGGGTCAAACCCTCTGGCTACTACATATTAACCTTTGTGTTTGTATGTATGTATGAGTCTGGTTCTGTCTGCTTATTTCTCTATCTGCTTATTGGTGGAGAGAAAAGAGGCTGAATACCAGGGAAGGAGGATATAGATGGCTTTGTGAACAAGCCTGTGCTTTGGGTCACAAGGGTCCACCACCTAGCCACAACCCAGGCCTGCTCCCCTGGTCCCATTTACATCCATTACAGGCCCACAACTCAACCTCCCTCTAGGAAACTATCTCCTCAAGAATTCGGGACAGGGGGGACAGGTCTTTCATTGGCCTGGAGAAAATGGTATTGGACTAGTCACTTGGAGCCTGAATCCCTAAAGCACTGGGAGTCACTGTGGTTGTAGAGCAAAGCATTGGTTTTAGAATCAGAAAACTTGGGTTCAAATCCTAGTTCTTCCACTTCCTAGTTATAACATCTCTGTACCTCAGTTTCCTTCATTTGTAAAATGATAGTGTTGGACTCAAATGACCACTCAGGTGCTTTCTAGCTAGAATCTAGAATCCTGTGACTGCTCTCCCTCCCTCCCCCATCTCTCCCTCTCTCCCACCTATCTTCTTTCTCACTTTCTTCCTCTCTGGCCCCGGCCCTCCCTTCCTACATCTCTCCTTCCTTGAATGAGGCACCATTGTGCACCAAGGACAATAAGTAACATGCTCCTGGGAGAGAAGCAGATGGTGTTCTCAGAGCTGGAACAAGCTGTCTCTTGCCACATACATCCTGACCCTCAGCTGTTGCCCCTTGCCCCCACAATCTAGCAACTGAGACATGAAGAGCCTCATCTGCCTGCCCTGCTGAGCTATTGGCAAGGGGGAAGAAGCCAGGTTCCCAGCTGTAGGACAGGCACAAAGGTTTCTGAAATTTTAAAATCAGAGGGACTTTGGAAATCATCAATAACTCAGGCCTCCAACATTAAGGGCCTCCAACCCTTAGACTTCTCTCTGTCCTTTTCCTGAGTCCCATCATTATACATGGGGGTGGAGGGGAGGAATGAGGCAGAGGGTAGAGGCCTCCCTCCCCCCCACCCCGAGTCCCTCAGGTGCTGAGAAGACTGAAGCAGGGACACCAGAACTCTGAGGCCCTATTCTCCTGCCTCCACTGACCTTGGGGAGAGACTGTCCCAGGCTAGGGAGCCCCATGCACTTGGCCATCAGGTAGAGATACACACCCCTCTCCCACCTATTACCTTGGCCCTTCACTTGGAAGCCCAAGAGCTCTTCCTGACTTTCTCACACCTGTACCCTTCAGGCCCAGGCCCTTCTAAATGTTCCCACAAACATGAGTCCTGTTTAAGTTTCATAGTAGCCATGAACTGTACTGAAAATGGCACAAGGTTGGGTGCTAGAGGTCAGCTACTCATCGTGGATAATTGGCTAACCCAGACCCCTGTGTAAACTCCCAGTCCATCCCAATCCCCACCAATCCAGCAAGACAAGATCCTCAGGAAAACAGTGAGCCAGCCCTTGGGGGACAGGACCTAGGTCTATTGCTATGAGAGTGTGCATACAGGAGTGTGGTTATGTGTGCCCCCCATGCCAGTGTAAGATTGTTCTCCTGTGGGGGTCAGCCGCAACCATAAGCCCCTGGGGATCTTCGGTGGGAAGGGGGAATTGGTGGCACAGGCTCTGAGAGTAACACTGGATACAAGTGTGTAACATCAGGTGCACATACACACACTCACAAACACACCCCAAACCACCCATAGAAGTATCACCATGAGGGCTCCTTCTTCACATTCCCTTTCCTTTCCAGACAGATGCTAAGGACCAAGTGGAGCAGCGGATTGGAGGGCCTCAGTCATCCCACCTCCTTTTCCCACGTGTGTATGTCCATTCTTCTCCTCCAGAATCTACCCCCCACATTTTGTACTTTGTCCCAGAGAAGAAAGGCGAGGTTACAAAACCTCTAGGATTTCAGAGTCAGAAGAGACCTCAGGGGCTTTGTAATCCAGCCTATGCCTAAAGAAGAATGCCTTCGATGACGTGCCCCACCCGCTGGTCCTCCGGCTGTGAGGGGGGGCCCACTGCCTCTCCAGGCGGCTCCCTCTGTTTTTTGTGAGGAAGCTCTTCCTGACATCAGCCTAAATCTGCTTCTTTGCAACTTAGACCTCTTGTTCCTCGTTCTGCTCTGTAGGGCCAAACCATACCTTCCTTTCCTGTGTACACCTTCCCATCCCCTTTGACTCATCACGCCATGAAATCAAATGGAGCACCTTCACCATTCTGGTTAAGGTGAGAGATGACAGTCTTCATTCTTGCCTCTTACTAAAGCCCAGAGCCATTTCTCAATCCTACATATTTATCTTTTCTTCTCACCTGTGTCCAACTCCCAAATCCTGAGCCTTTGTTGGGCTTCTTCCCTGACCTCACTTATCCCAATAAACCAATGTTCCTAATCAACTCAACTGGGTCTGGACCTTTCCTTTTCAGCAGCCCCAAGGACACCAAAGAGGCAAATTCCCTGCCCCTTTCAGGCCAATGGCAGTGTACTTTTAAGATTTGTGTAAGAATTCCCTTTACAGTCTGGATCTAAGAGTGGCGGGTCAGAACCGGGAATCTGCAGTCCTTACAGTCCTTACACTGGATTCTAAAATAATCCCAGATCAAGAATATGCCACCAAGAAGCCTGCAGAGATACCCCTGATCCTGGTCCCACGGAACAGGGAGAGATTTTAGGATAAAGTAGTTCATCTCTCCCATTTTGCAGATGAGAAAAGTCAGAATTAAGGAGCTTAAGTGACTCATTTAAGTGACCCAAGGCAAAATACTGACCAGTCCAACTTCCTGACAGGATCTAATAAGTCTATTCAATCTGAAATAAGACTTTTTTTTTTCCATTCACTCTTTTTTGAAAGTAGGTTGTCAACCTTCAGAGTTCAGTCTAAGAAAGACAAACAGGATTAGGTTCTATCAGTGTTTACTTCTCTCAAAGCCAGCAGCATGAGAGCGCCCATGCATGGGGGCCAGGTTGGAATTGAGCTCCCTTTGGGGTCAGGGTGCACAGTTTATATACCCTTTCAATGGGGACTGAAGTCATTCCATTATCATTTCACCTTTAGATAGAGGAAATACTTCTTTTATCAGATCGCCCCCCTGGATTTGAGCTATCTAGAGGAGAGAATCTGTCTCCAGCCAAGGATGAGTAAAAGACAATGGGTTTTCCTACCTTAGACTAAATTACTTGCAAGCTTGGGTGGGGGCTGACCAAGATAAGGACAGTCAATGCAATCTCATTATCAGTAATGTCCTTCTGAAGAAAAACTGAACTTAAAAGTGAAGATTTTGGAAGAAGGGGGCTGGGGGAAGCTCTGAATCTCTAAGATATTGGTTATTAATAATCATTTTTCATAAGGTCAATGTTTTCCTCCTCTCCCTCAAAAAAAAAATAAAGTAGGAGTATAGCCAGAAACGAGTATGATATTAAAAACAAAGAGCATCAATAATGTTTTTTAAAAGCAAATCAACAACCTTGGCCCCAGTCACATCTCCCTCCTATTGGTAGAGGAGGGAAGAACCCCAGGTACAGACTGTCAGATACTCAGTCCGATTCAGTCACTATTTTGCTAAACTGATCTTTGTTACAAGGAAGGACTCAACAGAGTAGAAGTGGGGAATGATATTTTAAAATGATCGTGATTTAAAAACAGAAGGCATCAATAAAAGGAAGAAAGCCAACAAGATCATGAATTTAAATCTGGAAAGGAAGTTAGGTGGGATCAACTAACCCAAGCACCCCTTTTGGGGGGGAGGATCCTGGGGCCCAGAGAGGTTAAGCAACCTGCCCACGGTCACATGGCCAGTGAATGGCAGATCCAGAATGCAAATCCAGCCCTCTGATTCCAAATTCCCATGCACCCCACAAAGCCCAAGGCGGGACTAACGATGTTGATAAAACAGTAGAATTTGAGATGCAACACAGCCGAAGCTAAGGACCTAAGTAAGACCAGTCTTTAAAAACATGGCTAGACAATCAGAAGATCACAGCTTACATAAAACTGTCAAACCTCAGAAACACAAAGAACAGCCACCAGAAACTTATTGTCTTTTCTCAATCTAAGAAACAGCCCTAACAGGCTGTTGGAAATAAAAAAAAAAAAAAGGATATGGGCAAGGAATGGGGAAGGAAGATGATGATACAGGCTTCTAGCTGCTTGAATAAGTTTTAAAGGAGCCACGAGTCACGTGTGCAGCTGGGACTTTGGCATTTAGCTCCTCAATATTTTCACCACACTCTCTCTCTCTCCCCTCTTTGTTTTAAGTAAAATTAAAGTCTTCCTTTCTGAATGACAGACTCCTGCTCCTACTCCCCAAACCTCAGTGGGACAGAAAGAGAGATGATTGCTTTCTGTTCCTCTCTTTCTGATTCTGAGGCAACTAAGAAACATATCAGATATACTGCCTGAATTGAACTCAGAAAGTCCTGAGTTCAAATTCTGCCTCAGAGACTTTATTAACCATGTAACCCCTGGTCAAGTCACAGCCTCAGACTCAGTTTCCTCATGCGTAAAAGGAATTTGATAACATAGCACCTATCTCACAGGATTCTCATGAGCATCAAATGAAGGAAGCATGTACAAACCTTCAAATGATATATAATACATAGATATGTGCATGTGTGTGTATATGTGGGGGTGGGGTGTGTATGCGTGTGCATACATGTACAAACTACATATGTTGGTATGTGTGTATTATATATACATATATATTGTTGTTGTTGTTCAGTTGCTTTCAGTCATGTCTGACTCTTCGTGACCTCATTTGGGGATTTCTTGGCAAAGATACTGGAGTGGTTTGCCATTTCCTCCTCCAGCTCATTTTACAGATGAGGAAACCAAGGCAAAGAGGGTTAAGTGACTTGTGTATATGTATAGATGTGTGCATATGCATATATATATATATATACATACATATGTGTGCATATATACATATATACACTGATAATCATTCAAGATCATTTGAGCCCCAATAAGGACCAAAACCTGAAGTAATCAGCTAGAAGAAGCACCCTGGCCTAACAGACATGCTTTGCATGCTCTGGCACAACAGACATGCTTTGTTTTGCTCTCTGAGTGAACTCAAAATGCCCCTTCTTGTGTCAGCAACTACAGGGCCAGATGAAGCTGACCAGGAACATTCTTCTGTTTGTAATTGTCAAGGACAAGATGCTTTGAACCGGACATCTTAAATAATGGGACTTTCCTTATCTTGGACACATGGTATGGTATGGTATGGTATGGTATGGTATGGTATGGTATGGTATGGTATGGTATGGTATGGTATGGTATGGTATGGTATGGTATGTCATGTTAATGATAGAAGAAACACAGACATCCTGAATCTATAATTTCAATTGACACTTTGACACTTATCTTATTGCTTATAATCTATCTTATTCAAAGATTCCTTTCTCATATTATGGTTAACACATTTGGAGACTGTAATTTTCGTTGACACAGGCACCTTGAGTTGAGATTGCTCTAAGTGTCTGAAGAGTCTCCTTCATCTTGTTTACCTCTGAGTTCAGAATTATTTTCTGACTCCCATGCTTGCACATTCTCTGGCTCAGTGAGAATAAATAAGCTCGTACAAACACATATACAGCCTGATTCTGTTTGTTCCTTGATCAGACTTTTGTTTAAGGTAAACCTCATTCTGTTTGTTTATTGAGCAAGCCTTTGGTAAAGGAGGAAACTGATTCTGTTTGTTACTTTGGACCAAACTTTTGGTAAATGGTTGACAACATATATATGCTAGTATTGCTATTCAGTCTTTCCAACCTATCTTGGGGGCTCTAATCCCAGCCATGGTTTCCCAAGTGCCACATGTTTTGGTCTGCCATCTTGCCTCTAAACTGAAGTCCTCATGCTTGCCCATAATGTCTTGTCCCACAATCATCTTCAAGTAGGGGTCTGCTGGTAAATGTTTAACAATCAGCTTTCTGAAAAGCATACACACTGAAATTTAATACGCACTATTAACATTTTCTCCATCACTTTCTTAAGTCTAGACAATGAACGAAACAGTAAATCAAGCCCTGATTTTTAGTGTTTGCCAATTTCTGAGGTGTAAATGCTCATACTGAAAATTTAACAACTATTCTCAGGAGCTTATACAAGCTGGCTCCAGCACACCCCTGCCAGGGTTCCAGTGGGTTTTTTTTCTATTTCTAAAACAAATATAGCCAAGATCAGAAGGAAAGCAGTAAATTTTGGGAGGGAAATGTATAGAGTTTCTCAGATAGAGGTCTCATCTCAAATATATACAGAACTCTGTAAAATCTATAAGAATGCAAGTCATCCCCCAACTGATAAATGGTCAAAGGATATGAACAGGCAGTTTTTACATAAAGAAATCAAAACAATTTATAGTCATATGAAAAAAATGCTCTAAATCATTATTGATTAGAGAAATGCAAATTAAAACAACCTTGAGATATCATTTTACACCTATCAGATTGGCTAAAATGATTGAAGGGGGAAAACAACAAATGTTGCAAGTAATGTGGAAAAATTGGGACACTAATTCATTGTTGGTAGAATTGTGAACTGATCCAACCATTTTGGAGAACAATCTGGAATTATACTCCAAGAGTTATTTAACTGCCTATACTCTCTGACCCAGTAATATCTCTACTAGGTCTGTTTCCCAAGATGATTAGGGAAAAAGGGAAAGAACCCATATGTTCTAAAATATTTCTAGCAGCTCTCTTTGTAATGGCAAAGAAATGGAAATTGCAGCAATGCTGATCAGTTGGGGAACAGCTGAACAAGCTGTGGTATATGATTGTGATGGAATATTACTGTAGGGGCTGCTAGGTGGCACAGTGGATAGAGCACCAGCCCTGGATTTAGGAGGACCTGAGTTCAAATCCAGCCTTAGACACATAACACTTACTAGCTGTGTGACCCTGGACAAGTCACTTAACCCCATTGCCCAGCCAAAAAAAAAAGAAGAAGAATATTACTATGCTATAAGAAATTATGAGCTCAGTGATCTTAAAAAAGCATGGATAGACTTGCACAAAATAACAGAGTGAAATAAACAGAAACAAGAGAATGCTGCATGCAATAACAGCAGCATTGTTTTAAGAACAACTTTGAGCAACTAAGTAATTTTTACTATTATTAATATTCAAATTAATTACAAAGGACCTATAAAGGAAGATGCTACCTGCATGCAGAGAAAGAATTAATAAATAGAAGTATGTATAGAATGATTTTTACATATATATTTGTGTGTAATGGTACCCATCTCTGGGGCTGAGGAAAGGGGAGAAAAGGAAAAAACAGAAATGTACATAACTTTATTACATATTTAAAAGAAATAGCAAGTTGTACATAATGATTGCACATGCAATCATCTTTTTTTTTAACTATACTATGTCATGGAAATGCTTGTTTTAGTCCATCAATTATAAATAAATAAATAGAAACCACATACTTCTTGTAGCCCACCCCGGATCAATGAATTCCTGATGAAAAAATCATTTAGACCTCTATCCTCCTCATCCTTTCTGTGGCATTCGAACTAGTCAACCAGTGAGCTAATCAATCAATCCACAAGTATTACTGGGTATCTACCATGCCCCAGGCACTGTGCTAAGAGCTGCGGATGAGACAGCCTCAGCCCTCTAGAAACGTACATTCTAACAGGGACTCTATCTATTTATCTCTCTGTCTACCTATCTACCTATCTACCTATCTGTATTATGTATGTCTATGTAAACACATGCATATGCACACACTCGATGAATAAATGTTAGTTTTGAGAGGGAAGGCACTAGCAGCTGGAGGGATCAGGAAAGGCTTCATGAAGAAGGTGGGGTTGGAGAAGAGTCTCAAAGGGAATTAAGGATTCTGGGAGGCAAAGATGAGGAGGAAAAGCATTCCAGGCATGGCAGAGAGCCAGTGTAAAGGTATGGAGATGGGAAATGGGGGTTCAAGGGAAGAAATATTTATGGAATCTGAGTTCTAATCTTAACTCTACCACTTATTAACCACGTGGTAACCTTGTATAACCTTACACAGATCATTTAACCACATTATTTTATTTTCCTCATCTTTAAAATAAGGATAATGCTACCTAACATTATACGTTATAGCTGGAAAAGACTATAGAGGCAGTGTGGTACAAAGGAAAGAACCTCTGGTTGGAATCCTGCCTCTGACGCTGAATACCTGAGTCACAGCTTCCCTGGGTCATGTATTCCTTTGTTTGTAGAATAAAAGAGTTGAACTAAATGCCTTTTAAGGTCCTTTCCAAGCTGTGGGTCTATGATTCTATGACTCAAACCTACCTTGAACATAGTAGGTGTTTAATAAATGTCTAGTGAATTAAAGCAGTCTGGAAATTGTAAAGCACTATAAAGATGTCTAATGCACTTGCTATCCTCCTTTCTTGAAATTCTTTCATTGTATTCTGTGACACTGTATTATCTGGGTTCTCCTCTGGCTTCCCTGAATATTCCTTCTCCTTCACTAGCTCCTTTCCTTCCTACTGCCCCTAAATGTTGGTGTTCCTCAAAGCTCAATCCTCACCCTTCTGCCCTTCTTTCTTCTGTCTATCTGAGAGACAGTATTGTTCCTGTAATATCCATGGGAAATGCTAGACTTAGTTATCAGGGAGACCTGACTTTGAATCTCAACTCAGGCACTGGATAAGTCGCTTAACTTTTTTTCAGCCTTAGTATCCTCTTCTGTAAAATGGGGATAATAGCGTTAACAACCCACAGGGTTGTTGTGGAAATCAAATGAGATAATATACATGAAGTACTTTGCAGACCTTAAAGCCCTCTATAAATGCCAGCTATTATTAATTACCCAGGAGCTATGTTGGTGTCTTTTGGCAAACTTTTTAGAGGCTCTGGGTGAGAAACACTCCGGGAGGCATAGCTCGGTTATGGTCATCTTCATTGAGTCCCTGCTCCCCATCCTCCACCCCACTTGCCAAAGTGATTTTCCTCAACTGAGCTCTTATTGTATCACTCCCTTACTCGGCAAATTCCAGTCGTTCCTTATGACCTCTTGTATCAGATATAAAGTCCTTTGGTTTTCAAAACCCTTCATTACCTGGCTCCTTCCTACCCTTCCAGGCTTTTTATACCTTATTCCCCTCCTCGGACGCCACGATCTAATGATTCTGACCTTCTGGCTGTTCCTCCCACACCCACAACTGAACTCCCCATTCCTTGATTTTTCATGAACTGTGTCCGGGTTACTGAAATGCTTGTTCTCTCTGCCTTTGCCTCCCGGCTTCTTTCAAGACTCAGGCCAAACCCCATCGGTGCACAAGGTTTCCATTGCCTTCTCTCTGTGACTTCCTCCCATTTACACTATATATACACCCTCGTATGTTAATAGCTTTTTACACGTTGTCTCCTCTATTAGAAGGTGAACTCCTAAAGGAGGTTCCCCCGCCCAACCTTTTTTTTTTTTTGCATCCCCAGCCCTTTGCATAGTGCCTGGCATAGACACAGCGCTTGATATGTGCTTGTGGACTGACCGATCCAATTTCCCCCAGCTCAGGACTCTAGGACCAAACACGTCTTTTTTTTTTTTCCATATGCTTTTGAGTTGAAAATTTTTCTCCCTTTTTCTCCCCCCCACCCTCCCCAAGACGGGCACAATCTGACATAGGCTTTACATTTACATACCCATTAAACATATTTTCACATTAGTGAAGTTGTAAGTAAAAATTAAAACCAATAGGAGGAACCATCAGAAAGATGAAACAAAACTCAACAGAAGGTAAAAATAAGTGAGAGTGATTAGACTTCCACAGTTCTTTCTTTGGATGTGGACAGCATTTTCCTTCCCGAGGCCTCTGGAGATGTCTTAGATACTTGTAATGCTGAGAAGGGTTCAGTTTAACATTCTTAGTCATTGCATAATGTGGCTGCTATTGTGTACAAAGTCCTGTTGGTTCTGCTCACTACACTCAGCATCAGACCATATAAGTCTTCCCAGATTTTTCTGAAGTCAGCCTGTTCATCATTTCTTATAGCACAATAGTATTCCATTACATTCATATACCACAACTTGCTCAGCCCACCACAAAAAGAGCTGCTATGTATATTTTTGTACATGTGGGTCCTTTTCCCATTTGTTTGATCTCTTTGGGATATAGCCCTAGAAGTGCTATTGCTAGATCAAAGGGTATGCACATTTTTGTATCCCTTTGGGCATAGTTCCAAATTGTTCTCCAAAATGGTTGGATCATTTCACAACTCCACCAACAATGTATTAGCGTTCCAGTTTTCCCACATCCTCTCCAACATTTATCATTTTCCTGCTCTGCTCTGTCATGTTGGCCAATCTGATAGGTGTGATGTGGTACCTCAGAGTTGTTTTGATTTGCATTTCTCTAATCAATAACGATTTAGAGCATTTTTTCATATGACTATAGATGGCTTTAATTTCTTCATCTGAGAACTGTCTGTTCATATCCTTTGACCATTTATCAATTGGGGAATGGCTTGTGTTCTTATAAATTTGTCTTAATTATCTATATATTTTAGAAATGAGGCCTTTATCAGAAAGACTGGTTGTAAAAATTCTTTCCCAATTTTCTACCTTCCTTCAATCTTAGTTGCATTGGCTTTGTTTGTGCAAAAACTTTTCAATTTAATGTAATATTATTTCATTGTCTATGGTGCCTTTTAGCAGGATGTAGTTTCCTTCCTTATCTCTTTTGATTAGATCTATTTTTGCTTTTGCTTTATCAGAGATCAAGATTGCTACCCCTGCTTTTTTTACTTCAGCTGACATATAATATATTCTGCTCCAGCCTTTTACCTTTACCCTCTATGTGTCACTCTTTTTCAAATGTGTTTCCTGTAAACAACATATTGTAGGATTATGGTTTTTAATCCATTCTGCAATCCGTTTCGTATTATGGGAGAGTTCATCCCATTCACATTCACAGTTATGATTACAATCAATCTGTGTCTTTTTCTCCATCCTCTTTTCCCCCTATTTATGCTTTTCTTTCTCCTTTTTCCTTTCTCTCCCCTTCACTAGTGTTTTGCTTTTGACCACCGCCTCCTTCAGTCCCTTCCCCCTTTTATTACCCCTTTCCCTTTAGTCTTACTGCTGCTTCCCTCCCTTCTTTCCCCCCCTCCCTTTTCTTTCCCCTTTTCCCTCCCAGGACTCAACACGTCTTAAGGAGGATACAATATACTCGCCCAGGGAGCAGCTTTCCGCCAAGGAGGTAGGATTGGAGGCTCAAATTCAGGGTTTGCACAAACATTTGCACCGAGGCGCACCGAGGCGCACCGAGGCGCACCGAGGCGCACGTTCTACGCGTCGCGAAGGAAACTTCTAAGTGTCTAAGTGGTTCCAGGACTTGAGCCGCTCCTAGCCCACACACTCCGGCGTCCCCAAGCTCTGTTCTTGGACTAGGCCTGGAGCTTGGGGCAGGAGGCGGGGGATGGAGAAGGGAGGAACCTAGATCTGCCCACCTCCCACTGGGCCTGCCCCCTTCGAGCTGGAGATAAATGCCCCCCCCGCGTCCATCCTGAATTCAGTTACCTGATCCACCCTGCTGACAATATGCCTATGATCTTCGGATACTGGGACATCCGCGGGGTGAGCGCTCTCCCAGCCCGGGGGTAGGAACGGGGAGGGGGAACCAAACGGCCTGGTCTTTTCCCGGGGCCCTCAGCTGAGCCCCGGTCCCCCTTTTGTCTAGTGCGGGGGCGGAACTTGAGGAGGGTACGCGGCGGTCTGCTGCGCCACCCACCCCGAAACCACTCCCCAAACTTCCAGTCCTGCGAGTGACTGAGGGAGTTGGGGGGGGGGCTTCCCCGGCCCTCTCCTGCAGCATGCAATTTCGGGGTTCGGGGTGGGGGCCAAAATCGGATTGGGGAAGGTCTGAAGAGACGGGGGCTCAGAAGATGGCCTCTCTTACCGAGTGCATTTCTCCCCTCCCCATCCCTTTTGTCATCCTTGGCCTTTTCTTGGAGGAGCACCTTCCTACACTCCCTCCCAGTTAACCTCCAGCACTTCCGAGCCCCCATTTGCTACCATTCCCTTTACGCAGACTTTTACCACACTTTCAGTAGCTTAAAACTGCCTGAGACTTTGGGGGCTCGCTGTTTATTCGTTGGCTCAGCTTGTGTCCCAGTAGAGGGAAGAGAGAATGTAAATGCTGCAGCGTGGGGGAGTCGAGGTCCTTTGCTATATCCACAAAAGTTAAGGCCCCCAAAACTTGATCCTCAGAGTAGTGGTAAATGAAAGCTGCCTAATGAGGTTTGGGGGATGTGCCAAGAGATGAAACAAGTTCACTGAGGGGGAGTCTCCACTCCCTACCCGGACTGTCTGGCTCCTTCACAGCTGGCCCATGCCATCCGCCTGCTCCTGGAATACACGGATTCAAATTATGAGGAGAAACTGTACCGTTGTGGGGAAGGTGAGTTAAGGGAGAAGGGAGCTCTCAGTGAAATGTGCCAGTCATTGCCAGGACCTTCCTGCCCCTTGCCTGCGCTACAGTTAGGAGGGAGTTCTGGATTTCTCCTAAGGGGGCCGGGAAAAAAGGCCATCCATGATTGGAGACTGGCAAAGGTGCCCAAGTTAAAAATGGCTCTTTGCAACTCTGATCTGTGATTCCTACTGAGAGGGCAGGATTAGAAATCTGGGTCTATGGAGTTCCAGCCTCTGCCTTTGTTCTCCCTCCTTGGACCTAGCAGAAGCTTCTCTGTCGGAGTCTTGGTGAGGATGGGTAAGACACAGGGGAGGGTCTGCTAGGGGTGGGAAACCTATAGCCTCCAGGCCTTTGGTCTTTGGGTGCAGCCTTTTGACTGAGTCCAAGTTTTACCAAACAAACTGTGAAGTTTGATTCAGTCAAAGGGCCGCACTTAAGGATCTAGAGGGCCACATGTAGCCTTATGGCCTAGGTTCCCCACCCCTGGTCTAGAGTTACTCCTTTTTGACTGGGATACCTCGCCTCAATTCTTGTGGAGAGGTACCATTTCAGGGATGATAATGGTTCCCCTAGAGCTTGTGGTGGTTGTGTATATATGTTGAGGGGGGAGTGGGGTATGGCTGGCTGTGCAGATTCATGACTGGGCCCCACTGGCCCTCTGCCAACATTGGTATGCCCCCTGTGGGGCCTGCCCCTTCCACTTCTAAATCTGTGATCCTGCCCTCTACCTAGTTTGGAACTCAGTCCTGCCTTCACATGCAACAGGAAGAAGTTGGGGGAGGGGGCACCAGAAATATAGGGGACAATGTTACTAATTCCCTAAACTGAGATGGGCTAGCTCATCTTTCCCAGGTTATTATCCCTTTAAGTCCTGGGTTTCTCTCTCATTACTTGGCCTCCAGCAGGCCTAGAGAGCCTTCTCACATGGTGTCTTACTGAGAAAAGGGCAGAATTTTGAGGAGGTCTGGGGTTACTGCTTTTTCTTCCCCACAGCTCCTGACTATGACCGAAGCCAGTGGCTGGATGTGAAGTTCAAGCTGGGCCTGGACTTCCCTAATGTAGGTGTCTGCATCAGAGGAGGTGCTTCCAAATGCTTCTTGTCTTTTTCTGCCTTGGCTTGGATGGGGCTTGGTGGGACCCTGTGGAGATTCAGGGCCCTGAACTAGAGGGGAGTAGAGGGGCTGGGTACCATCACTGACTCTTTGACCTGTCCCTATTCTTCTTCCAGCTGCCGTACCTGATTGACGGAGAACATAAGCTCACCCAGAGCAATGCCATCTTGCGTTACATTAGCCGAAAGCACAATATGTGTAAGTTGTTGTAGAGGGGTAGTAAAGGAAGTCCCATGGTCTCCAAGGCTGGGATAATGAGGGTGAGTCCTCCTCCTGTGCATCTGCAGGTGGTGAGACTGAGGAGGAAAAGATTCGTGTGGACGTGCTGGAGAACCAGGTCATGGACTTCCGTATAAAGCTGGTTCAGATCTCCTACAACCCAGATTTCGTGAGTTTCTCCTACATAGGTTGGAATGGGGGAGAGACAAGGGGTGAAGACAGGAAGTAGGGTCTATGGATCCCAAAGGCTTCCTTCTTCCTGGATTTGTCTCCCTGATCCCTGCGTTTCAGGGGCTTTCAAACCCAAGGGCCTGGCCCAGGAGTTGTGACTCTTAGGTGTTGTGATGATAAATCACTCTGAGGTAACTCTGGGATGTCCAGGCCTGCACTCAGGCTTCAGGTCCCTCATCATTGTGGAGAGAGAACACCTTCGAGGAGGAAGGTGACCCAATAATCAGCTTACTTTCCCTGTCCTAGCTCTTTGCTCCCACAAGAAAACTCCATTGTCCTACCAGGACTCTTCCCTTACATCCACTGAGGAAGGGGATTTCCTGTTATCTGGGAAACAAGCACACAATACTGGGGGGAATCTAAGGATTTTTAGTGCTCTAAACTATAGGAAAGGCATAGGTTTCAAAGAAGAAACATGGGATAGTCTTATAAAATTGCAATGCTTCTTTAAAGTTTGGATAGAATTCAGGCTTTTTTTGCACTAATGGAACAGTTACATCCTTTGACCTTCCAGCCCTTTCCCTGGAGGTCCCAGTGGTTTTAACCAGTGGGCATCCTCCCCTATCCAGTTTAGTTGCCTGACTCATAGCCACTAACCAGGTCCTCCTGTGAGGCCCAGCTTATTCACTTCTCATCATCATCATCATCATCATCCCTGGAGCCTATCTGCTTAGCATCAGCTGTCTTTTTTTCCTTAAAAGCCAGAACCCTCCAGCTGGCTGGCCATACTATCATAGGATCATAGGTGGAAGAGATCTTATAAGAGACCTTTGTTTTATAAATAAGGGTCTGAAGCCCAGAGCAGTTATAATAATAGCTAGTATCACATAGCATTTTAAGGTACCCTTTCTCCTAATCTGGGAATCCCAGGTCATTGAGCTTTTATTAAGCACCTGTTGTGTGCTGAGCACTATTCAAAGCGCTGCCCAGCCCACAATAGCGGTCTTCAGGGGATGGGGTAGATTAGTTACTCTGGAGGTGGGGTACATTTTAGAGTAGAGTGGGTAAGAATGTGGGGCAGTCATTTCTGCACCGTCATGGTGGGTTGGAACCTACGTGTTATCTCACTGGATCCTCATAACAAGGTACTGTTATTAGCCCCATTTTACCTTTGAAGAAACTGAGTCTGAGAGTGCATCAGTGACTTGGCCAGACAGTAAGTGTCTGAGATAGAGTTTCAAACCCAGATCTTCCTGTCTCCAAGTCCTGGACTCTTCCCTATACCACCTATGATAGCTGCCCTAGTGACTTAAGTGACTTGCCCAGGGTGTGTCTGAGGGACACTTAAGTTCCCAACTCCTTTTGTAGAGTAAGTAAACCAAGCTATTTCCTGGCTCCAGTGATGAGCACCACCCACATCCCCAGATTCATTTTGCTAAGTCATCCTTCCTTCAGGTAACCCTAAGGGAATGTTCTTACCATAACCCTATAATTGGTTTCATGATGAAAAAACAAAATGTGGCCGTGTGGTAATAGGAAAAGGCAATTTGCTATCAAAGACGGGGATCGGTTAGGTTCTCATTCCTCCTTAGGGCAGAGGATGCAAAGGGAGCCAGTTTTAGGAGAGGCACATGGTCCTAGTCCCTGAGAGGAGATCCAGGGGAAAAACGTGGTGAGGGTGGTGACTGTTTATTTCCCTCTGATCCAGGAGAAAATGAAACCTGGCTACCTGGAGCAGCTCCCAGAGCAGCTGAAGCTCTTCTCCCAGTTCCTGGGAAAGCGGACCTGGTTTGCAGGGGACAAGGTAGGAGCCGGGGAAGGAAGGGAGGGATCTTGCTGCTTAGGAACTTCAGGTCCTTTCAATCGATGGCCATTTTCTCACCTCAGATCACTTTTGCGGACTTCCTCATGTATGATGTCCTAGACCAGAACCGAATGCTTGAACCCAAGTGCCTGGATGAATTCCCAAATCTGAAGGATTTCCTTGCCCACTTTGAGGTAAAGATCCAGCTTTTCCTGTCCTCCCATGCCAAGCTCCCTCCTGTTATTCAGCCTGGGACCCTGAGGCCAGAGGGGAGCCAGCCCTTGTCCTCAATTGCCAATATTTGTTCTTGTCCTTGGACATAACTTGTACAAAAGGTTCCCTTTCTCTAAACTAGGGTTCTGTAGACTACCAGTAGTCTGCACAAGGTGAGGGAGGCGAGTTACTCTAGGGGGATTGAGGAGGTAAGGGTATGTGGTAGTCTTTTTTTTCTTTTTTGGAGAGATGAGGTAACAGTGAAGGACAAAGCTGGTCTGACTTGTAGGCTGAATACTTGAGCCTCGGTCTTACCTGTAAAATGGGAATAATACTTGTACTACCTACTCTAGAGTGTTGTGTGGCCTGAAAAGTGCTCTATCGATAGGAGGTGTTGATTACCGTGTTGAGGGAGCATGCACTCTGTGTCGAGGTTAGGGTCTTGACTGGTTTTTTTTTCTCCTTGTTCCTCCTGAGGCTCTGGAGAAGATCGCAGCCTACATGCGCTCTGACAGATTCTACAAGCTACCCATCAATAACAAGATGGCCAAATGGGCCAACAAAAGAGCTTAGCTGTGCCAAGACCCAAGCAGCAGAGGGGCTTGCCACGTGCCCTCCTCTGCTCCAAGAGACCTGGTCTGCTCGCCAGGTTCCCCTGGGCCCGCCTTTGCTGTTTCTGAGACGCACTTGTCTCCCTCCAGCCTGCTCCCCACTGTTCTAGTGATGGTTTAGGGGGAGGTATGGTCACTGAGGTAGGGGAAGGGCCTGAGGGCAGGGAAGACACGTAGATCCAATGGGGCTAGAAGAAGGGCCTCCCTACCTCCCCCATCTCTCTCATCTCTTCCTGTAACCTTGTGAACTTGCTCTGGAAATGAAAAATAAACATGAATCTGTGTGAGCTGTGTCCATCTCAGTGATTGTGGTGAAAGGCACCCCAGGATGAGGTGGGATGAAGAGGAGATGGGACTGCAGCAGTTAAACTGGATGCTCTGGAGACTTCTTCCCCTGCGACCCTTATCCAGTGGTGGCTGCTGCCTGCCTTTCCTTCGGTCAGTCAGTAAACATTTATGAAACACCTGCTATGCGCCAGGCACTATGCTAAGCACTGGGGATAAAAAATAAAAATAAAAGATAAGCCCTGCCCTCAAGGAGCTTATGATCTGATAGGGGAGACAATGAGCAAAATATGTGCAAACAAGTTATATGCAGGAGAAATAGGAAACAAGGGAAGGCAGTGGTCTGAAGTCTCACTGCCCTGGTCTTCTAGCTCTCCCTGCTCAGACCGCTTAGGCTTGGGCAGTAGTTATTGGCAGTACCTGAAATCCCAGAACTGATGACGTTCCTTCAGGTTTTAAAGTCTTACCTCCTACCCACCAACAGCCAAAGGGACGAGGGGGATGGGGGGAGAGATTAGCTGGCAACCAGCTGACTTGGTAAGAGGACCGAGGATTTCAGCTGGGCCTTAAAGAAAAGAATGGATAGGATTTCAATAAGCAAAGAAGGAGAGAGGAGGACATTCTAAGCAAGGGGAAAATGATGCAACAGGGTTCAGTAAAGTGTATTCAGAGAAGAGAATAGACTAGTTTGGCTAGAATAATGGGTTTATATGCATGATAAAACTGGACTGGGACCAGTGTAGAGAACCTTCAGATAGGCTGAGAAATTTGAACTTTATAGTCAACATAATTAATTCCTGAGTTCTGATAGGCTTTCGCAGGCTAACACCCTGAAATCCTTCCATTTTTACTGAATTATTCAGGAATAGTCCTGACCCCATGTTCCAGTCCCACCTCCCGGCCCCATTGTTCTCTCACCGCCTTCCCCTCTGTTTCTAGGGGCCTCACAGCCTGGCAACAGCAGCATTCAAAGAAGGAAGGAAAACTACAAAAGAAAGAAGAAACTAGGCTAGGGCTTATAATTAGGGAGAGCAGGCTGAGGGCAAAGAGGATTCAGAGGGGAAGAAAGGCTTTTTGTATAAAGGGGGAGGGTAGAACAGCTGGCCCCCGGGAGGGTCTTCCTGTCCCAGACCCTCTGGCTTCTGCCCTCCCCTGCTGGGAGAGAGGAGCCATTCCTACTCTCCATAGAAGCATAGGATTCCAAAGCAGGAAGCTACCTTAGAGATCCTCTAGCCCCACCCCCACCACTACCCCCACCCCCATTTTACAAAAGGAACTGAGGCCCATAAGCCACATAGCTAGGAAGTGACAGCTGTTTGCAAACATACAAACTCAACTCTAACTCCAGGATTCACTTTTACCCAGGGTGGAAATTTTAAGGAGCGCTAATAGCATCATCCCTGGGCTTTGAGCACCCCTCATTACCATTCCCTTTCACCCCCATATCCAATCTACTGCCAAGGCCTCTTGGAGAGATTTCATCTCTCAGATTTGCCCCCTTCCCTCCTCTGACTCCGCCACCACCATTCTGGTGCAGACCCTTATCACCTCACACATGGATTATTGCAATAGCTGCTGGTGGGTCTGCCCACTTCAAGTCTCTCCCCACTCCACTCCATCCTCCATTCACCACTACAATGATTTTCCTAAACCTCAGGTCACTTCCCCTAATAAACACCAGTGGCTCCATGTGGCCTCCAGGATCAAATACAAAATCTTGTTTGTCATTCAAAGCCCTTCATAACCTAGCCTCCCACACACTCCTTCCCACTCTTCTTATACCTTATACCCTCCTACCCCCCGACATACTCTTTGATCCTATGACATTATCCTCCTGACTGTTCCATGAACTGACCAGATATCTTTCAGCTCCAGGCATTTTCTCAGGCTGTCCCCCATGCCTGGAATGCTCTCCCCCGTCATTACCACCTCCTGGTTTCCCTGGATTCCTTCAAGTCCCAAACTTCTATAGAAACCTTTCCCAATCCCTCTGAATTCCAGTGCCTTATCTCTGTTAAATATTTCCCATTTACCCGGTGGCTTCTTTGTACGTAACTGTTTGCATATTGTCTCCCCCATTAGTTTGTGAGCTCCTTGTGGTCCTTTTTGCCTCGCCTGGAACAATGTCTATCATATAGTAGGCACTTAATAGATGCTTGGTGATTGACTGAACCTATCTCCCCACCAGGAGCCATTCTATGGGCTTGGAAATTTTGCAAGGTCCCAGAACAAGCTGCCTCCCCACTGATGGTTGCAACCCAAATGAGCCTCCTTCATCCTCTCCACCTCCCACCCTTTTTCCCCAGATGCAAAAATTATTGGGTCTGGCTCTGCCAAAGTTCTTCCCACTGTAGGATGAGATGCTCTTGCCTTTCCCACTCTAATATTCCGTCCATCGATGTGGTTACTTTCTTCAACAATGCAGCTATTATAATTCATCTCCTCTCATCTTGTGCACCGTTTTTGTTCTCATCCCCCCTAGAAGATCTCCACAGGGCCCCCCCCGCAATGTCCCAGGGCCCTTCCTCCTTTCTTGTCGCTGTGTGGATATCAGTGGAACACATAGACTGTCCACAGATTCCAGTCACATATCTCTGATGCCACCTCTTTCCTCATCCCCATGCAGTTCTTGGTTGGTGATGTGTTCTGCTCACCCACACCCACCATGTGCCTCTTCATGTGCCTTCTCCCTTCCACATCTGTTCCCTAAACAAAATCCCTAGGACAGCAAGAAATCAGGCTCAGTCCAAGAGGACAAGGGCCCTTAAGAGGATTCTGGATTTACATGTGGGTATATATGATGGGGTCATTCACTGGAATGAGTTGCTGGGATTAGAGGAAGTGGTAAACACGGAAGTGGGGATGAAGATGAATAGTTGTGGGAGAGACCACTGTCTGAAACCACCTAAAACTACCCAGGTGCACCTCCCTATCCCTGCTCCCCTTGTCCTCACAGGTGCCTGGGGCTCAGTTTACAATTCTGTAGAGACAATGAAGATGAGAAGACTATCCAACCCTTTCCCATCCACTTCAGTGTGCTGGTACAAGGGAAGGGGCCCCAAAAGAGAGGCTCACTCAAAGAGGTCGTCCATACTCTGCCCCCAGCTAGGTAAGAGGGAGGAACAGGTCTCATTTGTGACATCAGGTACAATTATTCTATTTTTAATAGGGATGAACTCAAAGTCCCCTAGAGTAAAGAATGGAACCCAGAAGCTGACCTTGGATGAGTAAGGTTCAGGGCAGGAGCCTTCACAGGGGCCAGCATGATCTATATCTCTCTTGCACGTACTAAAGAAGAGCTATCATGGCTCCCTCTCATCTCCCCATGCTTTCTCTTCTCCAAAATCAACAGTCCCAGTTCCTTCCCATCATCGGTCCTCATATAAAATGAACTCGAGAATATTCATCATCTTGGTTACCCCACCTACCCACACTGACCCCTGTCAACATTCCAGCTTGTTGACAGTCTTCCTAAAACGTGGCACCCAGCATTGAACAGGGAAAGGAGTAGGAAAAAGGGGGAGTCCACACACCAGTGTACCTTACCCTTTATTGAGTCAACCCAAGAAACAGGGAAAGCCCGAGAGCATCAAGTCACCCCCTCAGGGCCAAGGGAGCTAGAAATTGAATTCAGGAGAGTCCTGGTCTCCCATGTTGCTCCTTTTTCAAGGGAGGGAGGGAAGGGAATATATGCATTTATAAAAAGCCTCTACTATATGCTAGGGCACTGTGCTAAGCACTGTACAAATATGAACTCATTTGATCCTCACAACAACCCTGGAAGGTTAGGTGCTGTTATTTTCCTCATTTTACAGTTGAGGAAACTGAGACAAGCAGAGATTAAGTGACTTGCCCAGGGTTGTAGAGTTACTAAGTGTCTGAGGCTGGATTTGAACTCCGGTCTCTCCTTACTCCAAGCTCTGCACCCCTCTTTGCACCGTGGAGTGAAGAAGACTTGGCAGAGATAAGGGTGAAGCGACCCCTGGAGAGAAGTAAAGGACTAGTAGCAGATGGGTTAGATGGCCGAAGAGTAGAAATCCAGAATCAAAAGGAAAAACAGAGGAATAAAGTTACAGCACTTTATTAGAAACCCTGGGCTCCAGGGTGAGGGCCAGGAATCTTCTTAGCAGCCCTCTACTGCAGCTGGATCAGCCAGCGATGACTGTTCCTCCCTCCCAGGTCTTTGGTCCTTGTGGGTCCCTACTTATTACCCCAGCAGGCTATCTTTGCAAAGATTGGATAGGGCTGGCAGCGGTCAGAGGCTAAGTAGGCAGCAATTCTACTCAGACTCTGGTGGGAGGGAGAGAAAAGAAAAGGCTCAGTCTCCCAGTCCTGACCTCTCTCACCCTTACCACCTTGAGATAAGTAAGAGCCAAGCAGCCATGGCATAAAAGCTCAGCAGACCCACTACCCAGGTCCCGGGCTTGCAAGCCCAGGACCTGGAGTGGGCAGGGGAAAAGACGCCAGATCCTGAAAGCCAAGCTGAGACACACTGGTTGGCTGCTGGAACAGGAAGGAGAGTCACCTATAATATGGTTCTTGATTTTAACAACAGTCACTGACATCTGTGCCCACCAGGAACTCATGGAATCAAGGCCAGAACCCCCCTCTGTCTAGATAGAAACACTGATTTCCAATAGCCTAGCCCCCTTCTCCTCTGCCAATTTACATGCCACACAAGCAAGAGCTCAGGAGACCTCTACACCCTTCAATGCTTGTCACAGCCGCCGCCGCTACCAACCTCCCTCTTCAGAAAGGGAACCCTCCCTGCACGTCCTCCTTTCATAGCATACAGGATTGGGAGCTGTTAAGCAATCATCCAGGCCAATTGCTGCACCTCATTTTTTCAGATATTGAACCAATAAGGCCCAGAAATATCAAGTGAGTTTCCCAAGGTTACACAGTTACCAAGCACCAAATGGAATTCAAAGCCAGTATTCATTCTACACCAAGACATTTGCATAACTAAGAAGCCCAGCTCCTTCCAACCCTAGCCACGGTTT
Source organism: Phascolarctos cinereus (assembly GCF_003287225.1). NCBI lineage: Eukaryota > Metazoa > Chordata > Mammalia > Diprotodontia > Phascolarctidae > Phascolarctos > Phascolarctos cinereus. Next base: position 59,108,501 of record NW_027555958.1, read on the forward strand.
GGCTGTCCAAAAAAAAACCAACCAAACAAACAAACAAACAGACTCTTAAAGAGTTTTTCTAGCAGGCTTCTATCTCAAAGTCTTTGAACTCTTCCTTCTGGGAAGCCTTGAAATAAACAAGGAACCTTCTGCCAGGCTTCTTTCAGGCCCCATGCTCACAGAAGGTTTCCCTCAACCAGATGTCCTTGGCAAGTGGCCCAGATTAACTCAAGTTTCCCTACCAGGTATCGCTTTAAAGAAAGGACTGAACTGTTTCTTGAACTGTTTCTTCTTGCACCACGATGTTTCCATAGATATTTTATGTTTTTCCCCTCCCCAAGATTACCCAGCAAGGACAAATTTCCTCTGTTATCTTGCAATAATCCGGCTCTAGTCTTTCACAAATGAGCATCTATAAGCCTTCCCTTTGACATTTAACAGGCAGAGATGGTTCTCTACTTCAAAAGGGGTACAGATAGATAGATTTGTTAAGTGTTTATATGTGCTGAGCACCACAGATACAAAGAAAGGCAAAAAAAAGTCAACAAATATTTGTTAAGTGTTTACTGTGTGCTGAGCACCACAGATACAAAGAAAGGCAAAAAAAAAAAATCCAAAACACTATGAGGCACTATGATATAATAATCAGGGAGCTGGTCTACAAGCCAAGAAGACCTGGGTTTGAACTCACATCACACATATATCTGCCTCATGGCCCCACTGAACCCTATAAGTCCGCAAGTTACAAAGAAGTGCTGACACCTGGGTTGGAAGGGACCACCAGGGAGTTTCCAATAATACCAGGGAAATCACAGGTTCAGTCTCTATGCCTTAGGATAGGGATCACTGTCCTGATGTCCTCATATTTGTAATTAAAGTGATGGAGTGAATACGCGTCTCTTGCCTGAAAGTCTGCTGAAGATGACTTAAGTTAGCCTATCACAACTTACCTGCCCAAAGACATTTAAATCTTAACTAGGAGTTGGAAAACCTGGATTCTCGGCTAACTACCTCCCTGAAAAACAATCACTGGATGGACATGTGGACCTCAAGTTTTCTTCCAGACCTAAAAGAAACAATGTAAGCTCTAACACTGGAAATACCAACCAACCAGCTAAAAATTTATGCAGTAGAAGAGAAATTCAGAACTCCATCAAAAATCTGAGTTCAGCACACACTGAATTACAAGCCATACTCACCCACAAACCCTAACTCTTAACAGTGATTCCTATAACTTTAGCAACTGTACAGATACTGAAACCAGGATTCAGCTATCCTCTGTCCCTACTCAGACTAGCTCAGCCTAACTCCCTCCCCTCCACTGAAAACCCACCCACAAGCCACTAACGGCCACTCCCCTCCAGGAATAAAGTAACCCTAACCCCTAGGCTCCATGCTGCTCCCTAAACCCTGCCTGCCTCATCCCACACTAACTCATTCAATGACCCTCCCACCCAGAAAACTGAACTCAAGATCTGCCTGGCCCCAGGCAGTCAGTTACTAGGCTGGGGAACCCAAGTCAAGGAAATGAACCTGGGAATGAGCACACTTGGCGACTGGTGGATTTGCCTAAGAGTTGGGAGCCTGGCAAAGTAGCCCAGCACAGTCTGTCCACTCCACCCCCCTCCAGGCCCCAGAAACACATCAGAGGAAGAATACGTTCTCAGATGGTAGAAGGGCGGAGGCATCACCTCGAATCGATCTAAGAAAGCCTTGAGGTTTGTGAAGTCGTCCAAGCAACAAGGGTCAAACTTTCGGTTCTGGTCAAGGACGTCATACACAAGAAAATCCACATAAGTGATCTGGCAGATGGAGAAGCCAAGAGTCAGGTCAGTGAGATTCTTATGCTCCTTGCATAACTCCTAATGAGAAAAAAATACCCAACTTTCTTCTCTTTCTTCTGACTTACCTTGTCCCCTGCAAACCATGTCCACTTCCCCAGAAACAGGGAGAAGAGCTTCAATTGCCCTGGGAGCTGCTCCAGGTACTCAATTTTCAGAACTTCCTGGGAAAGAAAATAAAAAGAAACATTTGCCATCAACTGATAAGGAGGAAGCTTCCCCTGCGGCCAGGTATGGCCTTTCCTCTAGATCTCTGCATGGGCCCAGGCCAAAGCATATATACCTGACTCCTAGCAACTTCTCCAAAAGGGCTATTCCTTTCCCTCCCATGAGGAAATTAGGGCCCTGGTGACAAGTGGGAGAGGCTCAGACCCACTAATCCCAGATCTCACAGATTTAAAGCTAGAAGGGTTCTCAGAGTTCATTTAATCCCACACCTTCATATCTCAGATGGCTCAGGGAACTTGCCCCTAAATCACTCAGGGAATAAATATTCTAGAGGCGGGATCTGAACCCACAGATTCAACGGTCGTTCTACTGCACCGGCGGCAATCCAACTCAAATGTACTGTATTGTTATTTATTTTTGTTAAACATTTCCCAATTATATTTTAATCTGGTTTGGGCTGCACTGGGCCAGTGTCCAGTTTAACACCTCTGGACTCACACAATGCTAAGTGTTGAGGCCTGAAATAAATCAAAGCCATGAGTTGAGGAATCAAGCATCTTTAATTGAGATAACAAGGCAGCAAACCTGGTGTACCCTGGCACTTCAGTGGATTTCCCAACCACAGAGACCCATGGAGAAGTTTTTATAGTTTTAGGAGCGGGGAGGAGATAGGTGAGGTAGTAAGTGAGCCTGTTCAGGAGACCTCAGTGACCCCTGGCAAACTGGACAAGGAAATCGACTTCATTCTGGCTGTTTTGCCTTTCATGCCACGAATCCCAATGGAAGTGGACAAGGACACTAGAAGCTGAGATAGCTAGAGCTGGGCTCACCACAAGGCAACATCCCTGCGTGGGGGCGGGGGGGGGGGGGGGGAAGCAAATGTGGCTCAGCTCAACCTAATCTCATTATCTTAAGGGTAGGAATGTAAGGACAATACTGGGATTTTTTTTTTTTGGCTAGGCCATTAATGGGGTTAAGTGACTTGCCCAGGATCACACAGCTAGTAAGTGTCAAGTATCTGAGGCAGAATTTGAACTCAGGTCCTCCTGACTGTAGGGCTGGCGCTCGATTATTCACTGAGCCACCTAGCTGCCACTGGGATTTTAACATTGTGAAGGTGACTAAGGTATTCAAGCAGTCCAACATTACAATCAGTAATCAACAATTTTCTGTCATTACAGTAACAGTTTTGTCACTGATATGACATGGAAGAATTGTGGAAGGAAAGGAGGAGACAGGAAAGAAGGAAGGAAGGAAGGAAGGAGGAAGGAAGGAAGGAAGGAAGGAAGGGAGGGAGGGAGGGAGGAAGCTTCAAAGGAAGGGAGGGAGGCAGGAAGGAAGGAAGGAAGGAAGGAAGGAAGGAAGGAAGGAAGGAAGGAAGGAAGGAAGCTTCAAAGGAAGGGAGGGAGGAAGGAAGGAAAGAAGGAAGGAAATACGAAAGGACTTATTTAACTGTTTACCATGTGGATCATCCCAAAGAGAACCTTAGTATACCTCTGGGGAAGGACTGCTGCTGGTGGTGTCTGAGCTGAGTCTTAAAGGATTCTACATTATGCTGGAGGTGAGGAAGGAAGACCACCAGGAAGGCCAGCACAAAGGTGGGGGAATGAAGAAAGTGTTTTTGAGAAGCAGAAGGTGGGCCTGTAGCTGGATTGTGGAGTGTGTGGAGGGAAGCAGTTTAAGAAGCCTTGGAAAGTAGGTAGGAAGGGGGGCCAGTTTGTGAAGGAGGGCTTTGGTCCATTCTGACTCTTGACTGGGAAGATGCAGTGGAGGGGCAGACTGGTTAAAAGGCAAGGAGGATTAGTTAGGGAGTGGCTATAATGCCTGGCACCATCCAGGCTGGATGGAATCCCAAAGCGCTCAAGAGGGTTGGAGCAGAGTGGAGGCTTTCCTGCTCCCCCTTCCCCAGCTGCTTAGCCTTCTCCTCACAGATCATCTTTCAGCCACTCTGCCACTCTTTGCTCTCACCCAGTTATTTACACGTGGCCTCTTCCACTGAAATGAGAGTTTCTTGAGGGAAGAGGCAATTAGTTGCTCATGCTTTTCTTTGCCTTTGTATAGCACTTAGTATACAATGTTTGGCCTAGAGTAAACATTTAGTAAATGCTTCTTTACTGATTTGCTGGCTGGAGAGAATGTGGAAGAAAGGAGGGAGAATAGAAGTGATGTAGCAGCAGTGATAGTCTACAAGCTGCCGAGTCAGCTAACATTATTATTATTACTAGGAAGAACAATGAATGTAATGATGAATAAATACAATAAGATCAGCAGGCTTGAAGGAAAACAAGCATTTATTAAGCACCTAGTAACACGCCTGGAACATGTTAAATGCTTTGCAAATATGATCTCATTTGATCCTCACAACCACCCTGGGAGGTAGGTATCCCCATTTTATAGGTGAGGTAACTGAGGCAAACTCAGGACTTGCCTGGCCAGAGCCACATAGCTACTAAGTGTCTAATGCTACATTTGAACTCTGCCTCTCTGTCTCCAGGCCCAGCACTCTATTCACTGTCTTACCCAGTTGCCTCTGGAAAGAACACTTGGAATCTGAGGTGAGGATCTGAGAGAACCCTACACTCAAATTCTGCCTCCAGCCCTTATTAGCTGTGTAACCGGGGCATTTACTTAGCCTGAGCCTCAGTTTTCTTATCTGTAAAATGGGGGTATAACAGAGCCTAAAAATACCTTATTTTTACATGGTCGTTTTGAGGTGCTAATCAAATGAGGTAATGTACACTAGGCACTCTGGAAACTCTTAAGTACTCTGAAAATGTCAGTTATCATAGCTGACTTTATGACAGCTTTAAGCCCTTTTGGCCAGGACCTCACTTCTAGTTCAGCTACTCTGTTACACTGACAGACAAGGGTTAGGAAGATAGTACAGGAAGGCTTCCAAGCACAGCCCCGCCCCCCACTCCTTCACCCCATGCCCCTTTTTTTGCTTTTTAGGCTATTGGGGCTAAGTGACTTGCCCAGGGTCACACAACTAGTAAGTGTCAAGTGCTTGATCTGAGGCCAAATTTGAACTCAGGTCCTCCTGAGTTCCCGCCACCTAGCTGCCCCTCAGGGCTAGATATCTTAGCCCTAACACATCCTCTTTTCCTGTTCCCCTCTCAGCCCCTAAGACCAGCCCAATCCTTGCAAGAGAAACTCACAAAGTCTGGGTTGTGGCAAACCCGGGACAGCTGCAAGCGGACATCCATGACATGGTTCTCAAGCATGTCCACTCGAATGCATTCTTCCTCAGTCTCACCACCTACAGGAGGGGAGGATGAATAAATTCATTATCTTAAGATGGTCCCAGGATCTCTAACACCGGAAATCAGGAGACACCTGGGATCTTCAGATGCTGGCTCCAACACCTACTATGTATGTGAACCTGGGTATATTATTTAACCTTACTGGGCCCCAAGATGTTGTCATCTGTAAAATGGGAGAGTACGTGCTATTTGCCCCTACTTGTAATACCTCACAGCATTTTGGAAGGAAGGGGCCTTTTGTTCAGCCTTTAAACATGAGTGAGTCAGCAACTTGGGTCCAGGAGAGCAGCTCATAAAAGTCAGGCGTCTCCTCACCATCCCAACGTGCCCCACCCCCCACTCTCACTCACACAGGTTGTACTGTCGGGCAATGTAGCGCAAGATGGCATTGCTCTGGGTGATCTTATGGTCCCCGTCAATCAGGTAGGGTAGCTGGAATAACAATAGGGACAGGTCAGCCAAACAATAACTGATGAAGGTCCCTGGGCCCTAGCACCTCTTCCTCTCCTCCCCCCCCCCCCATGAGGCTGAGGATGCTACTTACAGACCCTGGGGAAAAGCAATTTATAAACACTATCAAGAGACAAAGAGAGAGGAAGCAGAAAGAAGGCAAGAAATTGATGGGGAGTAGAGGGAGTTGAATGGAGGGTTGTATTTAAGCCAAGGGAAGAGGAAAGAAACAGAGAGATGGAGGCATCTTCCCTAATGCAAACACCTACGTTAGGGAAGTCCAGGCCCAGCGAGAACTTCACATCCAGCCATTGGCTTTTGTCAAAGTCAGGAGCTGCAGAGAAGAAGAGGCAGTAACCCCCACCCAGAACTCCTCCCAACCAGAGTCCTATTCCTTTCTCAGCAAGACCCCACATGGAGTGGCAACAACATTAGGTTCCTTGGGCCTGGTAGAGTCCCAGGAAAGACAAAGAAGCCCCTGGGGCCCCCTCCTTTGGAGATATCTTGGGAATAAAAGGGTACTAGTTAATAATAATAAGTTATGGCTAGCATTATATGGCATACAGTAGGCACTGTGCTAAGTGCTTTTCAAATATTTCATTGATCTTCCTAACAACCCTGGGAGCCCTATTTTACAACTGAGGAAACTGAGGCAAACTGAGGTCCAGAGATTTGTTCCAGGTCAGACTGCTAATAAGTTGTCAAGAGGCCAGCCCAGAGCTCTATCCACTGTCCCTCAGAAAGGGGACTTGGGAATTATCAGCCCCAGATCAGTGAATGTTCCCTCCCCCCAGTCTTCTCCCTGTTGCCTATGTCAGCCCTGAGCTCCACCTGGATCAGAAAACCAAGATCACAGATTTAGAGCTGGAAGGGGCAGCAGGCCCTGCTGTATGATGCCAGTGCTGGCCAAGGGCCAGCCGGGAGGGCCCAGACTTGACTTGGCACACCTGGACAGATACGGCCCCCCTTTCCCCAGCTCTCCATTACCATCCCCAAAATGATACACCTTCTCTTCATAGTTTGCGCCGGTGTACTCGAGGAGCAGGCGGATGGCGTGGGCAAGCTGCAGGGCGGAAGCCAGGGCAAGGAAGTAAGCCGAGGCAGGGGGGCTCCTGGGGAAAACCCAGAACCCCCTCCCCACAGTCCTCACTGAGCTCTGGGACCCCTGCCCATGGTGGGGGACTGCTATAGAGAGGCAGGGAAGAGGAATGGAGCTGGATCCGGGATTCGAGGAAGAGAATTGGACTCAAGAACTACACCACAGAGGAGGGTCTGTCCCCCTCCCCCAAGGGGCGCCGGAAGAGGCAGCCTAAGGGGGATGGGGGCAGGTCTGATCCACCAGGCTACCCAGCCCCTGCTGCGGGTTCAGGGCTGGACAGAGAGGGAAAGGGTGGCTGGGCTTCTCCAGAGGCCTAGGGCGGGAAGCTCACCCCGCGGATGTCCCAATAGCCCAGGATGATAGGCATGTTGGGTGCTCTTGTGGCTGGCAAGGAGCCGGATCTCCGAGCGCGCCCCAAAGGAGAGGCTTTTATACCGCGATCAGAGGGGTGGGGCGGGGCGGGGCGGGGCGGGGCAGGGTGGGGCCGGGACTGGGCAACCTCCTCTCTGTTGCGCCCTGCCGCAGGGCGTGCACAGGGACACACACCCCCAATTCCTCCCCGCAGACAACAATCTCTCATACACACCCCCCCAGCTGCAACCGCTTTACGGTCTGGCTCACTCCCAGCTCTACCCCGCAGATACACACACACCCCCAGCCCTCCCCTTCGACACTCACTCATACCCCCAGCTTCTACCCCGAGTCACACACACCCATCTCCTTCCCCAGACACACTCGTTCACACAGAGCTCCTCCCCCCCACATATACACATACTCACATTCACCCCCACCCCACCCCACCCCCGCCAGCCCCTGCTGCGGCTCAGCTCTAGCAGGGCTCCCTAAGGGCGGCTACTCCCTCCTCCTTCCCCCACTCTAAACTAGGAACACCAAGAAATAAAGGGACGTCTGTTTGTGGCCTCTCTCAGCCCCCGGAGGGAACAAAAAGCTGAGTCCTTGAACCGTTAAAGAGATAAAGGCCTTCTGCTGGGACTTGTAGTTACATGGGGCATCGGAGATGAAAGAAGAGCCGATCTAGGTCGGAAGCCTAGAGAGGGGAGGGACGTGGCCTGGTCTCAGCAGGGACCGTGGAAGGTCCTTACTGTGGGGCTCAACAGGAGCTAATGGGATGGTATATGTGAAGGGCAGCCAGCATTAGCAATTGTTAGCCTTGTTTTGTTTGCCAAAGCTACGGGTCCTTTTCCTCCTAAGTGGTACCACCTGATATAGCCCCAGAATACGGGCACAAGACCCCTGGAGCTTTCTCCAGTGACCAGCAGCTTCCCTGGGGGTGCTTAAAAACATTCTGGAGAGCCCGAGTGAGGTCAGCCCCACATTACATGTTTTATCTTGGGAGAGAGACTAGAGGGAAGAAAAGAATGGGTGGAGATGTAAAGGTCCTGAGATGGGGAAGCTCAGACAGTCTGTGAACCTATCTCTTAACAGAATCTTCCCAGGGGTAGATGTAGTATTGAGAATTTTGGGGAAAAAATAGGGAATTTTTAAACTATCCCGGGGGGGGGGAAGCAATAGAGAAATCCTAAGAGATAAATGACAAAATTTCTTAGTAGCAGTGAAGAGTCAGAGCATTTATAGTCTGTTAATAACAGTAATAAAACATGTGTGTCCATAAGTCATGTCTGATCATGACCGCATTTGGAGTTTTCTTGGCAAAGATAACAGAGTGGCTTGCGATTTCCTTCTCCAGTTCATTTTACAAATAAGGAAACAGAGTTAAGTGGCTTGCCCAGGGTCACACAGTGTCTGAGGAGATTTGAACTCATGAAGATGAGTCTTCCTGATTCTAAGCCCAACTCTTTATGCATCAAGATACCTGGCTGTCCCTAGATTTAGAACTGGCAGGGGTCCTAGAGGTCATCTAATCCAATCTCCTCATTTTCCTGGGGAGGAAACTGGAAGCTGTGAAAAGGGAAGTGACTTGTCCAGCTCACACAGGTAGTAAGTAGCAGAGCTGAGATTTTAATCTAGAAGGTCTAGTTCCAAATCTAGTGTTCTTTCCGCTCTACTACACTGACTCAATGCCAACACTTATAAGCCTCTGTGTGTGTGTGTGCATGTGTGTGTGTGTGCATGTGTGTGTGTGTGTGTGTTTTCATGTATCTGAAAGATCTCTATATACTCACATACTTGCTTACATAACAAAGCCATTGAGGTCAGGGAGAGTACTTCAGACTATAATCCTTACATCAGACACTTTCATGAAATGAAGGCCCCAGGGGAGTACATTTGCAGGAGCTTCCTACCCTCGAGGGTCAGATGACCTAGTTCCAAATCCTGCCTGTAACTCTTACTATCGATGTGACCTTGGCCAACTCACTTAATCTCTTTGGACCTCAGTTTCCTCATCTGTAAAATGACAGGGTAGAACTAGATGGCCTGTGAAATCCTTTCCAGCTCTGAATCTATGATCTTTTGCTATGATCTCACCCAAAAAAACCATCAACACCCCACCCAGCCCTAGGGCAATGTTGGTACAGCTAAACTGAGCTAGAAGGCTGGTCACTCCTTCTCAGAGGTGAACACCTTCATGTGGGTTGAGTTCCTACTTCCTAATTCCTCCTCATCACCATGACTTTCTCTTGGGTAACTCCCTCAGCTCCATCCCTCTGGAAAAATGGTTTTCCTTTCAAACCAGACAATGGAAAGGAATAATGAGCTAGCTACCCACGAACATTTATACCAGTTCCAGCTTGTCACAGCCTTCCCTCCACCAAAATTGCTGGCTTATTATCAAGAAAAATCTGGGTCTACATTTTTGTTTCTCTCCCTGCTTTGAAAAGTTACCCACAAATGAATTAAAAACTCTTGTTATTCTGGTGTTCCTAGCTAGGAAAATTGCCGTGGTAAATATGAATATTGAAGTAATCAAATCTATTTGTTTCTCTCATTTCTCCCTCTATTGTTTTTCTCCACTGCATTTACACAAAGACACACTCAGGTCAGTAATGCCTGACCTTAGCCAATTTTCAAACAAAAATGGAAACAGAAATCAAGCAAACTCTTAAAAAATGGAGATACTGGAGATAGGTATACTCTCCTGGGAAGAGAGAGGCAAAGGGAAAGGATGAAAGAGGGTGAGGAATCACCAAGCTCGAGCTCAGCACTTGGAACAGTTTCTACAAACCCAGTGTCGGTTCTGTTACACTGATGCATACCCAAGGATGTGCTGGTAAAAGTTCTAACAACCAGCTCTCTGGAGAGGAAAAATACAATGCTCTAGGTACAACACACTTTTAAGTTTTATCTGCTTTATTAGCACTTTCACTGTCATGTTCTTAAGTCTAGAACAATCCACAAAACAACAAATCAAACCCTGATTTACTGTAGCCTTCACCAATTTACAAGGTGAAAATGCTCGCTAAAAATTTAACAATCAGCTCTACTTGCTTAGACTGGCTTCCGTACAACCCATTCTGAATATACAGTCCCTGTAGTCTGGCATGTCTGGCAGCTGCTGGTCACGGAGGAAGATTCAGGGAAAAAAATAAAAGGAAGATGGAGGAACAACTGAGTCCCAGGATTTGAGGAGTCTGTGGTGTTGGGTCCATGGTGGTGCCTGCTCTCATGGCGCTCACCCACGTCCCAGCCACCAGCTCATTGGGGTGTGGCTTTTCCTTTTCCTTTTCTTCTGGTAGGAGGGTAAGCTTGTCAGTCAGGGGTGGCTCCCTCTGTCTAGGTCATAGCTAATTCCCTAAGGATTGAGGAAAGGAATGCTGGTAGATTCCCTTTCCATGAATGGGCATTGACCTTCTATGTCTTCTTATAGTTGTTCTGATCTAGATCTTGGCACTGGACTGGCTCTGGAGAAGAAAGTGAGGCTGGTGACTTTGCACAGCCCTGCCTCGCTTCAATCCAATTCACTTCCACGTCGTGGCATCACCTCCCTGATGCCATGGTCCTCTTCGAGAACGAAGGACAAGCAACAGCCACCTTGAGAACAACTCCCTGTGCCCAAACACGCAGTTTATGGCAGGGAGTTAAATATGCGTTTTTCTGTGAGAACTGTCACCTGCAACTACTGCCTGCACATTCCTTCTTGGCCTCTAGGAGGGGGGGAAGATGGGGGGCTGGAGTAAAGAAGGTCTCCTTTCATTCTACTCTCTCCAGCTTCTAGCTACTCTAATGACTGAAGAGGAGAAACCCAGTGAATGTCCTAGTTTCTTAGGCTAGGACAGTGAGTGTCTCTAGCCCTCTAAATTTTTGATCATCACCTCACCTAAAATGATGACAAAACTTCCAGTCTTTTTAATGTCAGATTACCATTGCTTCAGACCCTTTCTGTTCAATGACTTCTTCAATCCCTTCCAATTCCTAGCAGTAATCATCCCTGTGCATAGCCTTTGGCAGCATGTGTTATCTCCCCTAGTCATTCAGATGGAGAAGGAAAGAGGAGAGACAGATATCCCAAGGTTTGCTACATTTCTCCCTCTAGTTAAAAAGAAAAAAAGGAGGGGGGCTTTAATTACTTGAAAATTGGGCTAGATACCATGAATACTATTAATATGACATATAGTAGGTACAATGAGAAGCGATGTGTTATTGTGGCTAGAGGACTGACCTTGGATTCAGATAGACCTGGGTTCTTGTCCTGCCTTCTCACCTCAGATATATACCAGCTTATGTGACCGTGGATAAGTCATTTAAACACTCAGGGCCCTAGTCAACTCTCCAAGACTGTGAACTGAGTGTTAAGTCTCAGATAAGTTATCAATATGCATCTGAAGGGAGTTTCTACATAGAGAGTTCCGATTACACATGAAATCACAGTTCCAAATCTCTCTCTCTCTCTCTCTCTCTCTCTCTCTCTCTCTCTCTCTCTCTCTCTCTCTCTCTCTCTCTCTCTCCCTCTCTCTCTCTCTCTCTCTGTCTCTGTCTCTGTCTCTCTCTCTCTGTCTCTCTCTCTCTCTCTCTCTGTCTCTCTCTCTGTCTCTCTCTGTCTCTCTCTCTCTCTCTCTCTCTCTCTCTCTCTCTCTCTCTCTCTCTCTCTCTCTCTCTCTCCCATTTTCACTGGCCATCATCCATGCCTGGAATTCTCTCCCTCCTCCTCCCGATTTCCTGGCCTCTCTGACTTCTTTCAAGTCCCAGCTACAAGAAGCCTTTCCCAATCTCCCTTGATGGCAGGGCTTTCCCTCCGTTGATCATTTCCATTTTGTCCCATATAGAGCTTGTTTGGACATAGTTGTTTGCAGGGTCTCTCCTATCATATTAATCTCTGAGTTCCTGAGGGCAGGGACTGTCTTTTGCAATTCTTTATATCCTTGGAGCTTAGCACAGTGCCTGGCACATAGTAAGTATTTGTTGAAGGGCAGTTAGGTGGTGCAGTGGGTAGAGCACTGGCCCTGAAGTCAGAAGGACCTGAATTCAAATCCAGCATCAGATACTTACTAGCTATGTGACTCTGGGCAAGTCACTTAACCCTGATTGCCTCCAAATAAATAAATACTTGTTGATCGGTTGATTGGTTGATAGGTGGCTGGCTGCAATCACACCTTTGCTGGCCTCATCATTGGCTCTTGCTTTCTTGTGGTCCTGTTCATAAGATCATAGAGTCAGAGCTGGAGGGCATGGAAGATGCTGTCATGTTCAATTTCTTCATTTTTACAGATGAGTAAACTGAGGTGCAGAGAGGTTAAGTGACTTGTCCACAGTTACAAAGCCAGTAAGTGTCTGAAGCAAGAACTGAGTTTCAGTCTTACCAACATCCCACCTTCATTTGGTGGTCCAACCAATAATTTCTCCTTTCTATAGCTTGTTTGTCTATAATTTTTTTGTATGTTGTCTCCCCCATTAGGCTGTGAACTCCTTGAAAGCAGAGACTTTTTTTTTCTTTCTTTATATCCCCAGCACTTAGCACAGCGTGGGGCACATAATAGGTACTTAATAAATGCTAGTTGACTCATTGACAATGCATTGAATTTTGGTGATCTAAGGCCACTGTCTGGTACTATACTGTCATCTACTAGACTAACTAATCTCTCAATTACCTGTTATGAAGTTGCTTTTTATCAGTCAATTATCTCATGCATTCCAGTGACTGAGATTGTGTAACAGGATTCAGTTGAACTTCCTAACAATGAATTTGACTATCACATAACTGTTTCTCCCAATTTTCTTTTATATGCTGAAGCTGTAAGTAGGCAGTAGGACCTTATCAACTACCCTATCAAGCATATGGCATACTGGTTATGGGTCTCCAGGTCTCTTCCATCCTCTGACACTCCTAAACACAGATGAAAAGATGGCTGAAGTTCTTTCCCAGACACAAATAAACATGGGGTGATTGCTGCATCATCATTCCTGGTGGTGTTATGAACACATACCAGAAATGGAAGATGCTGGCTTCACTGAGGCTTCTGCTTTGGCCTGACTTTTCCAAGGATATTTAACAAGGTGTGATTGAAGGATTCTGCCTGGGAATCTCCTTGGGTATGGTAAAGATTCGTAAAGGTTTCTCAGTTATTGCCAGGACAAACACTTCTCTGAGTAACCTGTTTTCATAAGCCTGACCCTGACTGGAATAGATCCTGGGAGGGAAGTTATAAATAGAGTGATATTTCTACCATAATACTGTTCATCACGCAAACCCTATGGTTCTTGGTTCTGGGTAAAGTAATTCGTCACTACCAAGACGCTGATCACACTCTTCTGGTTCCTTTCCAGAGGCAAGAAATCTATGTACCCCTTTGCCAAAGACTTAGGTAACTAGATAACTGGCTTCAATTGGCAAAGCTTTCTATAGAATGTAGCTGGCCGAAGTCTCACATTATTATCTCTGTCAGCCCTGTAACCCATCTACCAAATAACCAAGGAAGGGAAGGGGAGCCTGTACTGTATGCCGTTCATGGAGACAAATGTTGCTCCTCAATGACTGAGAGAGCGCTAAGCTCCAAGCTGGGTGTCTGCATATGGAACTTACTGGAGTGGTTCCAGACATTCTTTGATGTGAGACACGTGGATGGAGGACAGACACTCCAGGGAAAGAAGAGAGAAAGATTTTGGAATCTGCAGATATGTAGGAGAAGCTGGCTCTTCAACACATCCCTGGTTTTTAGTTTGCCACCCTGAAGACTTGAGAGGATCTCCCCTTAGGTGACGTCAGGGCTCTCCTGGTTTGAGCTGAGATCTTATCTCATTCACGGCTGAAGAGCTCATTCATTATTGTGTGTTCTTTGATACATTCTAATAGGAATAACTTCAATTTCTGTTCATTGTTTTGCCTGAATAGTTGGATTATTCACTATTTGTGATGGTCTTTTGTATAACCAGCATTTGGTGGGAGTGAGTGTAAGTGGCTAATGAGAGTAAGCTCCCCCATAAGAGCAATTAGGGATATAGTAGGTTTTGGTTTTGGTTTTTTTCTGTTCTCTTTTGTTCTGAATTTCCTATCTCTAAACTAGCCAGATATATGAAGTGTGGCAGATAAATATAATTCTTCCTCAACACTCCTCTTGGAAATTGGAAGGAAAAAAAAGTGCTCAGCCATAGTGATTCCTTGAGGATTGCTAGCTCCTCCCCAGCTATTACTGGGCTGACAGTATAGGCTCTGCTCCTGGCTCCCCTCTTCTTCACGGGAGGCCAGACTTCAGATCATATCTATCCACACCACTTATGAGCTACATGGATACATTTGGACAACCCACACAGACATACATGTCTTTTTAAATATTTCCCAATTACATATAGAAGAAATTAACATTCATTTTTTAAAATTCTGAGATCCAAATTCTCTCCCTCCCTTCCCCCCTCCTTGAAAAGGCAAAGCAATTTTATATCTATTATATATATGAAGTCATGCAAAACATGCATTTCCATACAGATATACATGTCTTATAGCGCTGCTTTTCAGGACCAATACAGTCTGTTTGGTGCCACATTTAAAATTTTCTCTTGACCTAAGTAACTAAAATAAGAGTAGATTGCATTTATATAGTGCTTTATATCCATGACATTTGATCCGCACAGCAACTCTGTGCTATTGATGCCCCGTTCTACAGATGACCAAACTAAGAGTGAGAGAAATCAAATGATTCGCCCAGTTTCACGCAGCTGCAGTATTGGAACAGAAGGCATATGTATGTGTCTGGTGAGCTCTCCAGTTCAGAAAATGTAATTGGCTAGCTCATGATCACAAAGCTAACAAGCGTCAGAGACGGGACTTGGATTCCTCTTCCAGACTCCACATCTATCATGCTGACTCTCTCTATACCACACTTCTTTTCTAAAACATCAAGGAAGGCTTTGATGGTGGCTGATCGATAGGCTTTGGGTAGCACTCATGGATTTTGTCTACCTTGCATGAATTTTCTTGGTATGATCAGTGTGCCAAGGACCTAGGATTTCAAAAGTGAAGGAATTCTCAGTAGAGTAGCTCCCTCCGCTGGTTCAAACCAAAATACATCTACAACTTAGGGCTTCCTATTATTTGAAATCCATCCATCAATGCAGGCACAAGCTTAATTAACGACTCCCTTAAGGACTCCTAGGGCCTCCACACTGCCCACCCCGTTACTGTACACCTTCTCAAACTGATTCAGGCCAGGGAGGGAGGGAGTACTTAGAACAGAGACAAGGCACATCTGATCTGGCACAACCTATAAGGGAAGCCAGCCCTTCACAGCTTGGCCCCAACCTATCTTTCTAGCCTTCTTATATTTTACTCTGGCCGGCCAAATTGGCCTTCTGTCTGTTCCTGACACACTCTCTGCTCCTGTAAGCCATCTCCCCTCACCTTAAATGCCCTTCCCCTCCCCTCCATCTCCAAGAAGGCCTTGTTACTTTTGTTCTTTTTTAAATTAAATTTTATTGTATTTTCCAGTTAACAATTTTCTCACTTCCCCTCTCCCCAGCACATATACAAAAGAAAAACCCTTATAACAAATAGACCTAGTCAAGCAAAACAAATTCCCACATTGGCTGAGTCCAAAATGCTCCCATTTCTTACAAGAGAAAAGCCCCCAAATGCCACCTTCTACATGGAGCCTTTCCTGATTCTTCCCCCTCTCCCAACTACTTTGTATTTGATTGCCTTCTATTTATTCCAAATATAATTATATTTGTATGTGCTATTTCACCTGTTAGAATATAAGCTCCTTGAGGGCAGGGACCATTGAATTTTTGTCTTTGTATCTCTGCAGCTTAGCAGAATAGCAGTTCATCAGATGTTTGTTGGTTGATTTATTGGCTGATTGATTGACTACCTCAGGGAATTTGGATGCCAGTCCAGGGAGGAGAGGTTGGGGGGTTGGTAGGCCTCCATACCAGGCCATGTGCCTTCCCTCCTTGGTTCTCCATTGACAGTGTTGAGGGATGGGAAGAGTTAATTCAAGAGCTCCATTCAGCAGCTTGATCCTGGTTGATACTAGAGGTCAGGCAGAGGTGGAAACACTGGCAGAATCTTGCAGATGAGGAGTGGGGTAAAGGACCTGGGGAGAGGTAAGCGGAAAGGGGTAAGAAAGGAGCATCAGAGCCTCAGAGAACCCAGGAACCTGGGAAAATGTTGAGGAGAAAAGGACAGAGAGGAAGAAGGAACTAGAGCAGTGATCAATACACTTTACTGGGGAAGTCTGATTTGGGCAGATCCCAGGAGAAAGTCCAGGGTGTCTCTGACTTTTTGAAAGTCAGCAGAATCAGGGTCATTCCTCCAGCCTCTGGACCTTCCTGAGTCCTACTGAATGCCCACTTGGCCATTTTCAGAAACAGTGGTTTGGGGAGATAGCGTGGAGAGTTCGATGTAGGCCGAGATCTTCCTTAGGCCCCAGGGAGACGCAAGGGGAAAGAAGAGATCTGAGCCCAGGGTCCTGTTGGCTCATCTTTCCCACCTAGACACAGGACCCCAGCAGCCCTACTGTGAGCTTGGTGGGCTCAGTGTTGCATCCTAGTTATAGGGCTTGCCCATCTCCTCTTAGGGCAAAGTCCTCCATCTTTTTCTGGGTCATAGACCCCTTTGGCAATCTGGTGAAGACTATGAACCCCTTCTCAGAATGTTTTTTTTTGTTTGGGGGGGTTGTTTTTTGGTTTTTTAGGCAATTGGGGTTAAGTGACTTGCCCAGGTTCACACAGCTAGTGTGTCAAGTGTCAAGTGATTGGTCTGAGGCTGGATTTGAACTCAGGTCCTCCTGAGTGCTCTATCCACTGTGCCACTTAGCTGCCCCAGAATGTTTTTTTTTTAATTTTATAATTCTTAAAAATGATTATTTCAGTTGGTGGCTAGTGAAATACACATATATGTATGTGTATGTGTGTATTTTTTTCACCCAAGTTCATATACTTCTTGAAATTTATCCCTGGGTCTGTGGACCTCAGATTAAAAACTCTTATTTTAGAGAGTGAATGGGGAAGGGGCAAGGGTCCATGGATTCAGACCTTGGCCACTCCCTTAAACATATTATCTATTAAGTCTTCCCCTGTTAGAATATAAGTCTCTTGAGAGCAGAGACTCTCCTTTTTTCCCAAAAGAATATTTGTATCTCTAGCACTTAGAGCAATACTTACCACATAGTAAGTGCCCAATAAATTCTTTTTTCATTTACTTATCCTTTTAATTCTCATACGTAATAAATGTGAATAATTCATAATGACTTTAAGCTCGATAAAGTTCTTCCCTCATGATAGCAGAGTAGAAGCAAGTTAGTGAAAAGTGTTGTTATTCCCATTTCACAAACGAGGAAACCTGAGCTCCATCCAAACTTTGCCCAGGGTCACCAGGCTGATGATTAGATTTGGAGCCAGGCCTGAGGCCATCAACATCAAAGTACCTGATTTTGACCCTGGCCATTTATAGCAACCAGGATCCAGGGCCCATGATGTGACCTGAAAGACACTGAGAAGTCTCCCGACTAATCACTCTCCCACATGGTCACCTGACATCTGCCATTAACAATTCAATTCCTTGGATTTAGTTGGGGCTCCATACCTTTAAAATGCAAAACACCTGAAAGGTGGACTCCTTACGTCCCTAAAATGTGAGTATGAATATTAGAGTAGAGGAAAGGGGTGCTGGACCTGAAGTCAGATTGCCTAGATTTGGCCCCCATTTTTGGCTTGTATAAACTGTGTACCAATCACCTAACTTCCCTGAGACTCAGTTTTCTCATCTCTAAAATGGGGAGAGTAATACCTGTAGTTACCTCACAGGGTTATCTTGAACTTCAAATAAGATAATGTATATAACCATTCTGTTACCTTAAAACCTCTATATAAATTTCATTATGAATTGGTTTATCAGCTATTTTAGGTCCGCACAAGGTTCTGCTTGGGCACTTGAAAGCAATGGACACTTCAGAGCTGTTGACCTGGAGCAAGTCACTTAATATGATAATAATTATGTATTAATATTATTATTAATACTATATTGTTATAGTTATTAATATTCACTATTATTACTTTACTGCTTGAAAAGCACTTAACAAATATTATTTTATCTTCACAAAAACCCTGATAGATGCTACTATTATCCCTGTTTTACAGATAAGGAAACTGAAGCAGACAATGGTTAAGTAACTTACACAGTCACACAGCTAGTAAATGTTTGAGGCCAGATGTGAACACCGTGTCTTCCTGACTCCAGCACTCTATCCATTTCCTTAACTGTACAATGAGGGAATGAGGTAGATAGCCTTGGAGAACCCATTTGGCTCCAGATCTGTGAAGCTACAACCACCTCTAGGTGTCTTCCAGTATTAATGTTCTAGGAGTCTCTGGGTAAGAGGACATAAAGGGGAGGCCAGGGAAGAGCACAGAAAGCAGAGGTAGGGGTGGAGGATTCCGTATTGAAAGCTGTCCTGGGGAGGTGGAGGAGGAAGTTCAATCTCATCTGCTTCACAATTTGTCTCAAAGTTTCCAGCTTTGCCCCAACCCATGGCTGGAGCAATTTATAGAAGATTTGGACCTTTCCTTACCCTCTGTGCTCTCTCCTCCTCTCCTCTCCTCTCCTCTCCTCTCCTCTCCTCTCCTCTCCTCTCCTCTCCTCTCTCCTCTCTTCTCCTCTCTTCTCCTCTCTTCTCCTCTCTTCTCCTCTCTTCTCCCTTCCCCTCCCTCCCCTCCCCTCTCCTCCCCTCCCCTCCCCTCCCCTCCCCTTCCCTCCTCTTCTCTTCTCTTCTCTTCTCTTCTCTTCTCTTCTCTTCTCTTCTCTTCTCTTCTCTTCTCTTCTCTTCTCTTCTCTTCTCTTCTCCTTTCCCCTCCCCTTCTCTCCTCTCTCTCCTTCCTCTCCTCTCCTCTCCTCTCCTCTCCTCTCTCTCTTCCTTCTCTCTCTTCTCTTCTCTCTCTTCTTCTCTTCTCTTCTCTTCTCTTCTTCTCTTCTCTCTCTTCTCTTCTCTTCTCTTCTCTTCTCTTCTCTTCTCTTCTCTTCTCTTCTCTTATCCTTTCCCCTCCCCTTCTTTCCTCTCCTCTCCCTGCACTTTCTCCTTTAGTGAGTTCATCTACTTCCATAGCTTCAGTGACCGCCCCTCTGTAAGTGAGTCCCAAATCTGTATCTCTAATCTCTACCTCCATTTCCATATGCCTCCTTGGGTATCTAACCAGATGTACTACTGTTACCTTAAAATCTAAACGCAGAAAGTTAAATTCTTATGCCTTTCAGTTTGCCCCCACACCCAAATCTGTTTCTCTCTTTAACTTTTCTCTTTCTATTGATGGCACCATAATCCTCCCAGTCACCTGGGTTCAATCAGGCAATCAACAAGCTTTTATTAAGTGCCTACTATATACCAGGCCCAGTCCTGTGTGAGACACTATGGATTATAATAGTAGCAGCAGCAGCAACACTAGTAGTAGAAGCAGTAGTAGTAACAATACTATAGGTAACATTTATATAGTGCTTACTATGTGCCCCAGCACTGTGCTAAGTGCTTTACAATTATCATCTATTATGATCTTCACCACAACCCTGGGAGGTAGGTGCTATTATTATCCCCATTTTCAGTTGAGGAAATGGAGGCAAACAGAAGTTCAGTGAACAACCCAGGGTCAACAAAGCTGCTAAACATCTGAGGCCATACTTGAATTCAGGTTTTCCTGATAAAAGTGAACCAGTCCCTGCCCTCAGGAAGCTTTCATTCACTCAAAACCTCAGAGGTGCCTTTGACTGTCAACTCTGGCGCCCCGAATAACCAAACAGTTGCCAAGCCCTCTACCTCCTCAATATTTCCTGTACTTACCCTGCAGCCACCCTAGTTGCACTTTAGTTCGGATGGAAGCTAAAGAGAGGCAGATTTTCCATTTCTTTCTCCAGCTCATTTTACAGATAAGGAAAACTGAGGCAAACAGGGTTGAGTGACTTGCCTAGGGTTACACAGCTAGTAAGCGTCTGAGGCTGGATTTGAACTCATGAAGTTGAATCTTCCTGACTCCAGGCCCAGGGCTCTATCACAACTAACTTCACCATTAAGTTGCATTAAGTACCTACTATGTTCCAGGAACTGTATTAAGTGCTGAAATATTGTAGAAGGGAGACCAGCTAGGCTACGTGACTGCAGAAGTTCCCTTCTAATGCTGAGATGATGGGATTCTGGGAGGCCCCCGTTTCTTCTCCTCTAGACTATGGGAACAGCCTCCTAACGAGCTCTGCTGCTTCTGCTCTCACTGCCCCAGCTTTTTCTATCCTCTCTCCACACAGCTGCCAGATTGATATCTTGAAGGCACGGCTGCTTCCACAGCGCCTTCTTGCTTTGCACTAAGATAAAATACACATTCCTCTCTTAGTTCTTTACAGCCCTCTCCAGACTGGCTCCAATCTCCCTTCTCAGGCTTATCACCTATTCCTGGCCCTCTTGAACTCCACATTCCAGCCAGACTGGCTGCCTTGTTCTTCCTCACACATGACATCCCATCTTCCATCTCCCATCTTCAAGGCGTTGCCCTGGCTGTCTCCTAGAACGTGTGGAATGTACCCCCTTCCTCACTCTCCTGCTTCTTGGGATCTCTAGCTTCCTTCAAAGCTCAAGAACCATGTCTTACAAGAAATCTAGCCTGAGGGGCAGGTAGGTGACACAGTGGATAGAGCACTGGCCCTGGATTCAGGAGGACCTGAGCTCAAATCTGGCCTCAGACACATAACACTTACTAGCTGTGTGACCCTGGGCAAGTCACTTAACCCCATTGCCTAGCTAAAAAAAAAAAAAAAAACAAGAAATCTAGCCTGATTCTTCTAGCTGTCATTGTCCTCAGTCCAGAAAATTACTTTGATATGTTTTGTGTTTAGTTTTCTATTTATATGTAATTCAATCCTCCCCCTTCCCCCCATTCCCTAGAATGTAAACTCCTCAAGGTCAGGGACTGCTTAATTTTTGTATGTCTATTACCAGGGCCAGCACACAGATGTTTGTTGAATAAAAGAATGAATGAAAAAGTATTTATTAAGCACCTACTATGTGCCTGGCCCTCTTTCTTCTGCTTTTTGATCTAAGTTTAGGTCTGAGAAATTATAGGGAGGGTGACAAAGGGGGGCACAGAGACAGTGTAGTATAGGTGAAAAGGAAGAGAATAAGCATTTCTAGAGCGCCCACTATGTGCCAGGCACTGTGCTAAGTGCTTTTTACAAATATTATTTCATTTGATCTTCACAGCAACCCTGGGAGGTAAGTGTTATTATTCCCATTCTATAGTTGAGGAAATTGAGGCAAGCAGAGGTTAAGTGACTTGCCCAGGGTCACAGCTAATAAATTTCTGGGGCTGGATTTGAACTCATGTCTTCCTGACTCTAGATCCAGCACTCTATGAAGTGCTGGACTTGGTGTCATAAAGACCTGAGTTCAAATTTTACCTCCCATATTTGCTGGCTGTGTAATCCTGGATTATAATCACTATATAACCTATCTGAATCTTAGCTTTTTCATCTGAAAAAATGAGTTTTGGACTTAATGGTCTCTAAGGTCCCTTTCAACTCTAAATTCATGATCATATATCACAGTCTTTCAATTAGCAATGATAGTATTAATTTGATTAATGCTCCCAGAGACGGAAGAGAAGGAGGGCTGCTATGGGGTAGATGGCAAGGTTCCCAGGCAAGCCTCAGTCTCCTTCTGGATGGCTAGAAGGGATGTGAAGCATGGCCTGAGGCCAGCTAGCTAGATCAAAGGAGGTGAGTTTGTCCTCACCCACAGAAACAGCACAGCTAACCACCAGCACAAAAGTTGTAGGCCCAGTGGATCAACAATCCAGTTGTCTCTGGAAGCCCAGAGGAAAAGAGAAAGAAAAGAGGGAGGAGAGAGGGGAGGGGAGAGGAGGGGAAGAGAAGAGAGAGACAGAGAGAGAGAGAAAGAGACAGAGACACAAAGAGAGAAAAGAGGAGAGAGGAAGAGAGAGAGAGAAACAGAGAGACAAGACAGAGAGGGAAAGAGGAGAAAGGGAGAGAGAGAAGAGAAGACAGGAGAAGAGAGGGGAAGAGAAGAGAGGAGAGGAAAGGAGGGGAAGGCAGGGGAAGAGAAGAGAGAGACAGAAAGAGAGAAAGAGACAGAGACACAAAGAGAGAAAAGAGGAGAGAGGAAGAGAGAGAGAGAAACAGAGAGACAAGACAGAGAGGGAAAGAGGAGAAAGGGAGAGAGAGAAGAGAAGACAGGAGAAGAGAGGGGAAGAGAAGAGAGGAGAGGAAAGGAGGGGAGGAGAGGAGAAGAGAGAGACAGAGAGAGAGAAAGAGACTGAGACACAAAGAGAGAAAAGAGGAGAGAGGAAGAGAGAGAGAAACAGAGAGGGAAAGAGGAGAAAGGGAGAGAGAGAAGAGAAGACAGGAGAAGAGAGGGGAAGAGAAGAGAGGAGAGGAAAGGAGGGGAGGGGAGGGGAGGAGAAGGGAGGGAGGGGAAGTCAGGAGAGGGAAAGAAAGACAGAGGAGAGAGAGGAGAGAGAGAGAGAGACTCCCCATTTGAATTCAACCTCCCTGAGGGCAAGAATAGCTCGCTTTTTACATGTGTGTCTCGGGCACTGAGCATATAGTGCCTGGCATATAGTAAGGAAGCACTTAATAACTGCTTTTTCATGTATTCATTTATGCATCTTCCAATCTCTGGGTCATCTCTGACTCTTCCCTTCTCCTCACTACCTGCATCCAATCAGTTGCAAGTCTACCTTGACATTCTACCTCCATGTTTTTCACATCCACCTAGAGCTATAACTAGTGTGAGACAGCTGGGGCTCTGACCCAGGATGCCAGCCAACTCCTAGTGGGGGAGGAGGGAGCACACTTCCTCTCCAGGAGTACTCATTTCCTCCGTGAAGGAGGAGCTTCCTTCCAAAAACAATTATTATGCCCAAGCTTCATTTCCCTGTCCTCCACTGGCCACCAGCAGACAATAGGCTACCACCACCAGCATCCCATCACTCTGGTGCCCTTCTCCTCTGTCCTAGGCCCTTGTTGTCACCCCAGCCCTTGCAGGGGCAGACTTTCTGTGGGATGAGCCAAGCCCTCCTCTGGCAGGATGAAACTATTGGTTAGACCAGGGGTGTGGAATCCACTTGGATTCAGTCAAAGGGCCAAACTTGAGGACCTAGAGGGCCACATGTGGCCTCGGGCACTGCCACCCTTCCCCAAATGAATTTCCCGTTGGCACAAGAATTCCTAGTTACAGTTCTGCATGCAGCCCCTACGTCCCCCATTCCCATTTCCTTCCTGAGGGAAGACCCAATCAGGGGTTGTTTAGGCATTTATTACCTCAAACCGAGTGAGGAATTCCTGCAGGTTTGGGAAAGGGTCCAGGCACGTGGGTACAAACTTTTGGTTCAGATCAAGAATGTGACACACGGAGAAATCCACAAAAGTCATCTGAAGGTAGCAAAGGAAGAGGGCAAGAAGGGGGCCAGGAGCCTTCGCTGGCCAACACCTGTGGGACTGACATCACCCTTTCCTCCCTCCCCTTCCCCCTTGCCTCTACATCCTTTCCCTCTGCCCCGTACAGACACTTAGGCAGCTAGCTAGGTGGCCCAGTGACCCCGACGGTTGGACTTGGAGTGAGGAACACCTGAGTGCCACGCCTTTACTCTGGGCAAGTCACATACATGACCTCACTCAGCCTCAGTTGCCTTCTCTATAAAATGGGGCTAATAAGAGCATTCACCTCCCAAGTTTGTCGAGGGTCATCAAGTGAAATAGCATATGACGAGAGCTTCGCAAATTGTAAAGTGTTGCATAAATGCCCACTATTGTTGTTATTATTATTGATCCTGAACCATGAGAATGCTGTTATTGAGTAAGCACTGTGTACAAGACATCATATGCCACTGGGCAAGATCCTCAGCTGGCATGTTCTTCCCTTTTACCTCCTTCCCATCCAAAGGATAGGTACAGGGCCTGTACAGAGGATTTCGTTAAGGCAACTAGGTGTCTCAGTGGGTAGAGCGCTGAACCTGGAGTCAGGAAGACCTGAGTTCAAATCCAGCTTCAGATGCTTCCTAGCAGTGTGACCCTGGGCAAGTCATCTAGCATCTTGTAAATGATAATGGTACCTGCTATTTGTTGTTGTGAGGATAAAATGAGATCGTATTTGTAAAGTTCTTTGCAAACCTACATAAATGCTGGCTATTATTTTTGGTATGGGGAACTCTCAGAGGAAGAAACTACTTTTACCAATATAGGTGAATACCCCCTACACAGTGTGTAGTATTGGAGAGCTGCCTAAAGCACCAAGACGTTGAATAACTTACCCAAGGTCACCTAGCTAGTACGTGGCAAAGGTGGGTTTAGCTGTCCTTACTGGCCTACAGACTTTCCTTATAATTCATTTTGTACTTGATTATATTTTGCCTTTTCTTGTTCTTTTTTTTTTCCTTTTTTTGGTGAGGCGATCAGGGTTAAGTGCGACTTGCCCAGGGTCACACAGCTAGTAAGTGTCAAGTGTCTGGGGTCGGATTTGAACTCAGGTCCTCCTGATTCTAAGGCGGGAGCTCTAGCCACTGTGCCACCTAGCTGCCCCCTTTTCTTGTTCTTTACCTCTTTAGTCTCTTTCCACTAGGCTGTAAATTCCTTGAGGGCACTACTTCCCTACTCCCCTCATTCCCATTCTAACCTCCCCTTCATGTCCCCAACAAATGCTTAACATGGGGCAGAGCTAATGCAATCCAGCAGGCATTTCATAAGTCATTATTAGCTGTCCCTATGACCCCTCTTCCAACACCCAACATTCCAGCCAAACTGGGCTCCCTCCTTCCCTCATACACAGCCTCCTCACCTTTGCCTATCAGAATCCTTCTCTTCCTTTAAGGCTGAACTCAAAGGTCACTTCTTCCATAGACCCTTTCCTGAACCCTCCAGCTGAAAGTGATCTCTCTCTTCAAATTTCCCAATAGCATGTTGTCTGCATCTCTCTTCCTGCCCTCTCTCCCCCATCACTCCCCACCTTGGCTTATGCTTATCCAGTAAGGGCATGGACTATTGATTTCTGTCCTTGTATCCTCAGCACATAGTAAGGTTCCTTCCTTGCACAGAGTAGGTGCTTAACAAATGCTTAATTGTAAGCTCCTTGAGGGCAGGGACTGTGTTATTGTTGTTTTATTTGTTTCTGTAGGGCTTACCACAGTGTTTTTCAAATAGTAGATGCTTAATAAATATTTGGTGATTTTAATTGATTGCCTCATAATCCCGCACCCCTCCCTTACTTCTCACACATACACACCAAAAAAAAAAAAAGGTTCATCACAAACCTTCTTTCCAGCAAACCACCTCCCTGTGCCCAGGAAATGGGAGAAGAGCTGTAGAGTTTTAGGTAGATGCTATAGGTAGGTGAGTCTCATATTTTCCTGTAGAGACAGAGTGAGAGGCTGGGAGAAAGAAGAGAAGAACCAGTGAAGGTAGTGAGAGTAGTCAAGAGGTATAAGGAGAAGGTGAGACCCCAGAATCCAAGGGAGGAGAATTAAAGAAGGGGAGTAGGGGGTGGGAAGGGCGCTCAACAGTATCAAATGATACCGAAAGGGCAGAGACAAAATAAGAAGAATAAAGGACTATTGGATTCGGCAGTTAGGCAGTCACTGGTGAACTTCAAGAGCTCAGATTCAGTGGGCTAGTGGTGGCAGAAACCAAACTGCTAACAGGAAGGGGTGGAGGTGACCATGTGAGGATATGGAAGCAGAGGATATAGACTTCTCATTTGTTTGACAAAATGTGTAACAAGAAATAAAGGAATAAAAATCCGGTCTTAAACCAGTCACTTCACACTTACTAGCTGTGTGACCCTGGGCAAGTCACTTAACCCTGACTGCCTCAACAAAAAGCAAAAAATAAAAAAATAAAGGAAAAAGATGACAGCTAAAGGATCATAGATCTAGAGGAGATCTTAGAGGTCATCAGGTCCAGTCCCCAGGCAGGGCCCAGGCAGGTAAGATGGACTTGCCCAATGTCACAAAGGCAGTAGGTATGACAGGTAAAAATGGAACCCAGGGCCAGCACTCTTTCCATAATACCAAAGAACAGTGGGATCAACTGGGGAATTTTTCTAAAACATGGGATAGCTGTGAGTGAGTATAGGCAAGGAAGAAGAAAGAGACAGAGATAGACAGACTGAAGATGGAGGTGAGGGAGTAAGCAAAGACCCACAGGAATCATGAAGGGATAGAATCCAGGACAGTGACAGAGGTGTTGACTTTACAGTAAAAAATCCTTTGAAACTGGAATAAAAGGTGAGAAATTAGAGTTGAAACAGATTATTGAGGGTAAGAAGGGAGGATGTATTTGAGACCTTGACTATCTGGTCTTGAGCTCCTCCAAGGCCCTTATTCTTCTGTTCTTCTCTCCCTCCCTTCCTCCCTTAGAGCTCCTTTACTTTTACAATGACCACCATCATTTACTTCTGGGATAAAGGTCCCCAAATCTTTATCTCTAGTCCTGTCCTCTCACTGATCTCTTATCTCCAACAGCCAGCTTGTCATTTCCACTTCTGCAGCCCATCGTCACTGCTAACTCAATGTCTAAAACCCAGCTCATCATCTTGGCCCTCTCCAAACTCAGCCCTCTACCGACTTCTCTTTAGGATTCACATCTTCAAGGAATCTCTGTCTGGAAGGGACCTCAGAGACAGTCTTCCTCATCTCCCTGCTTCTGACGAGGCCACTGCCATCCTTCCAGCTACCCTCATCAACAATGTTGGAGTCACCCTCAATTCATTCTCCCTCATCCCACGTATCCAAGTTGCCAAGACTTGCTAGTTCCATTTCCACAATGTCTTTTGCATCTGTCTTCTCTCCATTCATGGTCACCACCCTAGCTGATGTGGACCTTCTTCACCTCTCATCTGAACTATGGCCTCCTAACTGATCTCCCTTTGTCAAGTCTCTCTCCTCTCCAATCCATTCTCCACATGAATTGATTTTCCTAAAGCATGGGTCTGACTGTGTCACTACAATTCAACAGACTTCAGTGGATCATTATTGATTCTAGAACTAAACACACAGTCCTCTCTTTGGCCTTAAAGCCCTTTACCACCAGCTCTGACCCACCTTTCCAGGCTTATCATCCAGAAAACCAAGGCTGAGGAAAAGAATGTTTTAATTCTATACACAGTGGATGAATTTTCTGGAGGTGTGTTTTAAGTGATCAGGTTTCTAGAGTGTTCTGGTATCTCTGACTGATAATCTGAAAGTCGTCCTATTCAACCCTTCTCTCAGACACTTAAAGCTGTTTGTTTTATGCCGGCTTGATATGTGTTTATACATATTAAAGGGCTTTGTCCTCTTTACATAGCCATACGGGCAGGGATATGCTGGCAAATATCTAATAACTGGACCCTCCAGAAAAAAAAAAGGTGTGTCTCCCTTTTGAGTTTAATCTGCAACATAAACAACTTCTTAAGTCTGAACAATCAACAGAATAATGCCAAGCCTTGATTTGTAGCAATCGCCTATTCCTGAGGTATAAATACTCACACTGAAAATTTAACAACCAGCTCTCTGCAAGCTGTTTACAATTGGCTCCAGCACAGGCTTGTCGTTCTTTCTTACTCCTCTCTCCTGGCTTTCACCCAGCTGTCCCTCCTTCTCACTTCCACCTTAGAACCCCTAGCTTTCTTCAAAGATCAGATCAATTTCTTCATCCCCCTACATACAGCCTTCCTTCCATGCTAGTATCTCCCACCCTAATTAATAGAATTACTTGTATTTACCGGATGTATATTTCATATATACTTACATGTGCACACATTTCCTACCCCTTCCCTCAACAGAATGTAAGCTCTTTGAGGGCATGGACTGTTTCATTTTTGTCTCTTTGTCCCCGATGCTTGGCACAGCGTAAACCCTTAATAAACGCTAGTTGATCGATTCATTTATTTCCCACTCTACTTTACTGCTCAAATCCTGCTGATTATTCCTCTGAAAGATTTCTCAAATCTACCACTTCTTTTCTAACCTTCACTACTATATTCTTAGTTCAAGGCTCTTGTCACATCCTGCCCAGGGTAGTGTAACAGGTTCCTAAATAGTCTTTGTTCCTATATTTTTTCTGCCCTCTTCCCCACCCAGCATATCTCAGCCTGACTAATCTTCAACGATCAGTTTCATCATGTTACTCCCTGGTGTCAAACCTTCAATGGCTCCCCGTTACCTCTCACTGCATCAAATCTAAATTCTCTCTGACTTTCAAAGTCCTTCAGAACAATCTGGCCTCTGCCTACCTACCGAGGCTCATTCTCCACTGCTCTGTGGCATTCTTCCTCTACTAACTGTTAAACTGTTCTCTTTCTGTGCTGACAAAAAAAACTCACCAGGCTCATTTCCGATTCTGTGCCTTTCATATGGATTGTCTTTCCTTCCCATCTTCCATCCAAATTCTACCCACTCTTTAAGGTTCAGCTCAAAGTTCTATTTTCTTTAATGAAATCTTCCCCACTGACTATAGCCCATATTCACCTTCTCTTTAGACTCTCGTAGTATTTGTAGTATAAGCCAGTAGTCCTACAATTTTTATTCCCAGGATCCTTTTACATTTTTTTCCTTTCTTTTTTTTGGGGGGAGGCAATCAGGGTTAAGTGACTTACCCTGGGTCACACAGCTACCAAGTGTCTGAGGCCAAATTTGAACTCAGCTCTTCCTGACTCCAGGGCTAGGGCTCTACCACTGTGCCACCTAGCTGCCCCTGAGCCTTTTACATTCTTAAATGAGGACCCCTCCCCAAAGAGCTTTTGTTCATGTGGATTATATCTTTCAATATTTATCACATTGGAAATGAAAACATTTTAGTATTGTTATGAATATTCTTTCGACTTTTAGGATCCCCTGAAAGATTCTCTGAGACTCAGACCACACTTTGAGACCTGCTGGTCTAGACCATAGAACCAAGCAGGTAATATAGCAATACAGCAAGAACTTGGACTTTCGTTGTCTTGGGAAATCCCCACATCCTCATAAGTCCATAACTTAATATTGGTCTATAACTAAATACTCAGAAAATTTAAGAGATTCTACCATTGTCATCCACCTAGTAAGCATCAGGAGGAGCATTTGAACTCACCCCACTCTCCCCTCCATCTTCCCAACTTCACATCCCGTACACTGCCTCTTCACTTTTTTGGTGTCAGGGACCCCTTTGGCAGTCTGAAGAACCCAAAGACCCTTTCTCAGAATGTTTTTAAGTAACTGAAGAAAATGCTAACTTTTAGCTAGAGCTTAGTGAAAATAGAGGTGTAATATTTTTTCCCCAATCAAGGTCATAGCTCCCTGTAATCTATCCATGGAACCCCAAGTGGGTTCCAGGATAAGAACTCCTGCTCGAAAGGCATGTAATAATATGTTTAATCATAACATAGCATTTAACTATAAATGTCTTGCATTTGTCCACGATTGTTGGTTCTTGCATGGATTATAAACACGGTTATAATCTCCTTACAGAGCAATAATAAAAGCCTGTATTTCTGTAGTTTACAACACACAAGAATCCTGGCGGGGAGTGGCACAGACATTATCCTACCCATTTTACAAATGAGAAGACTGGGATGCAGAGGAGTTGTGACTTTCCAAGATCACACAGCTAATGAATATCGGCATCAAGCTTCAGAGACATGACTCCTCCCTCTAAGGCTGTGCTTTTTCTGCTATCCCATGGCAACTTCTTCTTAGTCTGTTCCCCTCACAATGCCTGGTACAGCGTTAAACTCAACGTAGGTGCTCAGTAAGTATTTGCCCAATGATTAATTGAGAATCTGGAGGTAAATGTTCCCTGGGAGTCCAAGAAAGAGGCCCTTGTCTCTGCCCAGGGAGAAAGGTAAAGGATGGAGAGGGCAATGCTTCTACAGCATGTGTGATAGGCACATCCTGGCAATGAAACCTGACCATGAGTGTGGACACACACACACACACACACACACTTACACATCTAGCTTTCCAGTAAGACGTGTAGTTTGTCCACCTGCCTGAGCATATCTCCCCACACCGCCCCCCCCCCACTGGAATGCTTGATGTAAGGAGAGGACATCTCTCTCTCTCTCTCTCTCAGAGACCTTCCATTCCTTCCCTCCATCCTTCCCTCCCTCCTAGAGCACTCGCCACTGCTTGCCTCCCCAGGAAGGCAGCATCTTACTCACAAAGTTTGGGTCATGGCAAACTGTCACCAACTGCATTCGGAAATTCATGGCTTGACTCTCCAAAATGTCCACCCGCACTTTCTCCTCCTCAGTATCCCCACCTGCAGCCAGGCATGGCACAGGCTCATCCTACCCCATCCTGCCTCCTCCTTCCTTCCCCCATAAGGTCTTGGACCACTCTTTGACCCATCTTCCCCACACCACACACACACACACACACACACACACACACACACACACACACACACACACACACACAAAGACACTAACATACAAAATCACTGAGATACAGCAACAGCAGCTAATGAAGTATAAATCAACACTTTGTGCCCATAGAATTGACTTAAATGTTTGGGTTCTTGACTGGGTATCACCAAATGAGGTAGGGAAAAGAGATGTTGGAGTACTTGGTGGGAAAGTCTTTGGATGAGGTAAGTTCCCAGGAGAGAAGGAAGGCAAGAAAGGGAGAGAGGTAGTCCTCAAATGATTCAGATTCTTTTGAGGATAGTGGAAGGAGATGGGATCGACAGATACTGGTGCATGAGGTCTATGCCCTGGGACTTTTCACTGTGCTTTTATGTGCCTGGTCAGTGTGTGCAAAGGGTGTGGACCATGGTGTCTAATGTGAAGGGAAGAGCCAAGAAGACTGAGTGGAGAACTTTAGCAGCCTGGCAAAGACATCAGGGATCCAGAGGGAGATGCCCAATGACAGCCCCCTGAGGCCCTACCAGCCTGCATTCACAAACACAGACACATAAATGTAATAATCCCTCACTGCCTAAAACAACATACATTGGGAAAGTCAAGGCCAAGAGTGTATCTTTCTTTAACCCACTCATTTTTATCATAATCAGAACCTGCAGAGAGAGGAAGAAAATTGAGAAAGTCACTCTACTGGGTCATGGTTCCACCCTCAACATCCCCAATAATAGCCTCCCCCCCACCTCCTCTGACAGTAGTGTAGGTCAGTGCAACCTGCTCATAAAGGTATACCCACACACTTCTATGGGCCTCTACACTCACATTTCTCATAGTTACAGAGCAGCTCCTTACAGGGGGTTCCTGTATATTCCAGTAAAAAAACAGATTAGATGGGCAAGCTGGGAAGACGAAGAAGAAGGTACCATCATAGCCTAGGGGGCTTCAGGACCTCAAGTGAGCCTCCAACAGCCCTTATTGGCTTATTACAGGGAAATGACAAGCCTACTGAAACCCCACCCACCCCCTGTACCACTACCCCTAATCCCACCCTAGTGAGAGAAACTAAGCCTTCTCACAACCACACAGAAAGAGTTGGCCATATCAGAAATGAAGATTTTGGGACTACCAATATGCGACATGGCTTGAGGGGCAATGGAAGGTCCCCTTATGCCTATATATCCCCTAACTATCCTCACATAGGTCAGAGCATGACATTTTCTGGCTTTAAATGTCAACCATTAGGATTATTTGGGTTAATGACATTGCATATATATAGGGACCATATGGGGTCAAGTATGATGCTGTGATAGCAGGGATAAGAGATGAGGATTCTTACTCTCTTTCCTATAAACACATCATCATCCATTAATACATCTGACCCATTGATGGTCACGTGGGAAATTAGGTGCAGGGCCCCAGAGAAATGGGGTACAGAACAGCCTTGTTTTTGTTAGAAGTGAGAATATCAGAAAAAGCCCCATGGGTACAAAATGAGAAGTAGGTAGAGCAGGTGCAGAGAATGAACCCTGGAAATGCAACAGATGACAGGAAATGAAGATAAAGGCAAGTTTTCTCCAGGGTCTTTCTCTTAGTTCCAACCTCTTCCTAGTGTCCATGAACTCTTAACAGAGGTCTTTGCCCTTTTCCATGACCTCTCAGGTCCCTTTCTAAATTACATAATCCAAGGGGTGGAGGTTGGGTCACTGCAATGTTAACTATTGAAAAGACAGGAGCCCTCAGCTCCCCTTTCCCTTCCCCTTTCCTGGTGCCAACTCCATCCACCCTGGACTCACCTCCCGCATTTCCCAATATGCCAGGATCATCTGGTGATGGGAACACTTCAATGATTTGAACCTATCCTGAGGGAGCCTCTAAAGGGGAAAGAAGGGGACTACAGGAAAAGCAAAAGAGGAAAGGACAGAACCAAGTGCATACCAGTGGGGATGGACACCTGTCACCCTCATGTATCCCACACATTGCTCACCCCCTACATCCTCACTCCACCCCACCCTACAGGCTGCTTTCAATCTACTCTTACTGCCTCCATTTCTATATTCACCCTCTGCCTCCAAACCCTCCCATGTTCCCCCCAGAACACCCTTTTGTACATAGCTCTAGGAGATGGGAGGAGGAGACATTGTGTTCTCATGCCCAGAGGGCTGGCCCCACCTGCCATCTCTTCATTCTCTTCCTGCCCATCCCAAGTGTCTACCCCACCTCACACCCAAGCTCCAGCCCAGCTAGGTAGGATTGAGTAGTCATGCCATCTCTGTCGGAATGCTTACCTTCTGGCCTCATCTGCTTTCATCACAGCAAGAAAATAGCCTAACCATTGACACAATACAAAGCTGGAATGGTTAGCTTCAGGAGACAGTGAGTGAGCTTCTCTTCCCTGGACGTCTTCAGGCAAAGATTGGGATATCGTAGTGGGGATTCACATTCAGGCAAGAATTAGGAGGCAACTAAGTGGCACGGTGGATAGAGTGCCAGGCCTGGAGCCTGAGCTCAAATCTGGCCTCAGATATTTACTAATTGCGTGACCCTAGGCAAGTGACTTAATCTCTGTTGACTTAATCCACTGGAGAAGGAAATGGCAAACCATTCCAGGATCTTTGCCAAGGAAACTCCATGGACAGTATTGACATGCTGTGGTCCATGGAGTCACAAAGAGTTGGACGTGACTGAACAACAAGCATTACACTAGGTGGCCTCTCCGGTCCTTGCCAACTCCAAGATTTAAAGCTATCAGGAGAGTCCTTCACCCGAACTCAGACACCCACATCTAGTAATTTTACAAAGTGGTCACCCGACGGAAGCCAAAGGGCTGGGTAAGGGAGTTGTCTTGGTCTATCCCGGCTCTGTTATGCTACCATTCCCAAGTGCTAAGATTCTATGCTCACATACTATACACACACACACACACACACACACACACACACACACACACACACACACACATTCTATCACATGGCTGTCTCCTCACTAACACACTCCCATACTCCCATGGTTTCTCGCATGTAAGGCAAGTCACATCTTCACCCGCTTGCTCCTCTCTTTCTGCCTCATTACTTCCTTTACATCATGGTCATCACTGCAGGATTTTTCTTTTAGTCCTGCTGACTTCCCCCAGGGTCAGTTCATGTCCTTCTCTTCCCAGGTTTTTCTGAAACCATCACACATATCTATCATTTCCAATGATGTAATCACATTCCATTCCATTTCTTATAGTTTCCCATCATTTTATTCACTCATTCCCCAATGGATGGGCACTTGCTTTGCGTCCCAGTTCTTTCCAGCCCAGTTTCTTCACATCTCCCTCATCCCTTATTACTGGACTCAGGCAACCTCTTACTCTAGCTCTGGAATAATGATGATGATGATGATATAATAGCTAACATTCATAAAGTGCTTGTTATGTACCAGGCACTGTGCTAAACAAACACTTTACAGTTGTTATCTTATCTGATCCAACAAGCTTGGGAGGAAGGTGCTATTTTAATCCCCATTTTACGGATGAGGAAACTGAGGTGAAGGTTCAGTAACTTGCCCAGGGTCACATAGGCAATTCTCCCTGACGACATACCCACACATATGCCTATTACGATCCAGGCCATCCTCCCAGTCCCCCAGGCTTAAAACTAGAGTTCATCATCTATTCCTCACTCTCTATCACCGCTCCTCACATATTCAATCTGTTGCCAAGGTCTGTCGATTTAACCTTTTCGACAGCTCTCAGATATACCCCTTCTCTCCTCTGATATTGACACCTCTCTATTGCAGGCTGCCATAACTCATGCCTGGATTATTGCAGCAGTCTGCTGATGGGTCTGCCTACTTCAAGTCTCTCCCCTTCCAATTCATCTCTATTGAGCCATCAAAATGACTTTCCTAACTAAAGCACAGGTCTGACAAGGCCATCTAGTCCAACACACCAGGATGCCCTATGCAACATCACTGACAAGTGGTTATCCAGCCTCTTGAAGATCTCTAGGGACAAGAAACTCACTTTCTCTCAAAGTAGACTGTTCTCTTATTGGATAATTCCCACAACTGGGAGACATCTCCTTACAAGGAGCCCACATCTTCCATTCTGCAACCTCTACCTAGTGTGGTTCCCTGTCTCTTATCAAGCAAATTGGTTGGAACTCCTAATCTGATACTCTCGGTACCTTTTTCCTGAATTTCCCTTCCCATAACAGCAGCTGAATCCAGACAAAATCCCCTGGCTAGAACCTGATAAGCGATGCTCTGACTTTGATCCTGCTTAGCAGCTCTCCCTAGGAGGGTAAATTTCCCTGTGTCCCTAGGATACCTCACTTTTCCTACCAGCCACGGAGCAGTCAAGTGAAACCCTGATATAGTTCGATGCTTCAAGGCATGGTGATCTCAATTATCAGTGTGGGTACAAAGAACCCAACTCCTTCATACTGAAGTGGACTGTCTTCCAGTGGCACCAAAAATTCATCATCGGATAGTCAAGTTGACAATGAGGCCCTTAGTCATGCCTGTCCTTTGATGTCAGATACAAAATCTATCAGCTGGCATGACACTGAAACCTTCTGGGTTTGGTAGGATCTGACAGACCTGGGACTCGCTGCATCATCTTCAAGAATATCTCCTTTCTCTCATTCTCTCTTACTTTTCCTTAGTTCCTTGATAAAATTCCTTTTGAAAACCTGAAATTTTGAATTGGCTGAACTAAGAGGAGGAAAAGTTTATATACATAACCAGACCTAGAGGTTTGGGGTCATACAAGAAACCTGGAGGCCTGATGGCATCAACAGGGGGAGGGCTGTTTGCCTCTAAGTAAGGAGAGTGTGGGATGGCTTCACTGAGTCACATGAGTGAAGGTCAGAGGGACCTGAAGCATCCCTCAGTCAGTCAATAAGCCTTTATTAAGCACCTACTATGTGCCAAATGGGCAGCTAGGTGGCACAATGGATAGAGGGCTGGGCCTGAAGTCAGGAAGACTCATCTTTCTGAGTTTAGATCTGGCCTCAGGCATTTACTAGATGTGTGACCTTGGACAAGTCACACAGTTTGCTTCAGTTTCCCCGTCTGTAAAAATGAGCTGGATGGAGAAGGAAAGGGCAAACCACTCTGATATCTCTGAAGGAAAACCCCACCCAAATGGAGTCATGAAGAACTGGACGTGATCAAAACGACTTAACAACAACAGTGAACCAGGTACTATGCTGGGACAATGAACAAAGGCAAAGTCTTTCTGCCTCTGAGGAACTCATGAGCTAAAAGAGGAGACACGTTTAAATAACTCCACACAGATAAGTTCTATACAGGATAAATGGGAAATAATCAACAAAGAGAAGGCACTAGAATTGAGAGGGATTGGGAAAGGCTCCCTACAGAAGGTGGGATTTTAGCTGGGACTTGAAGGAAGCCAGGAAAACCATGAGGCAGAGATGAGGAAGGAGAAGATCCCCAGGAATGGGGGACAGCCGGGCTGTGCTTGGGTGAAAGAGATATGCTGCAAGCCTATAGGTAAAGGAGAGGCATTAAGCCCTCTCTCCATCCAGCCTGGAAATATCTACCTCTCTGCTGTTTGCCTTTTTGCAATGTCAAAATGGCAAGCCCCAAGGGTTGAGAGCTAGACTCGAGTTTGCTGCAATCCAGGCACCAGCACAGCCCCAAGAAGTGAGAGCCAAGCCCAGTAGCAGCTGAGAGCTAAGTCCATTGGTTATGCTAAATTTGGAAGTGACCTTGGCAGGGCAGATGAGTTGTGGAAATTGCTTTAGGTTTTAACTCGCTCTCGCCAGGAACTGAAATGGTATAGAGGAGAGTGTGCACCCAGGTATTGGGGGTCATGCTTGTACTTCTGTCCTTAGTCTATCTTCTCAGTAAATATTCCTTTGTAAAAGCTCATTGATGTAAATCGGTTAAATGGAATTGGGGCATTAATCACTGATGGCTAAAGGGGATGGGACACACACTGAAATGGGGGCTTGAGCTGTTGACATTAGAGAATTACCTCTACCCCCTCAGGAGTAGTCGTAGGGGGAGACACAGGTAGCCTTGCTCCGGGGGACCCTACTCAGCTATGAGAGTAGGAGTTGGGATAAGGATCCTCAGCACGTTATAAGGGCTATACTTACGATCTCTTTCAAAGGCAGCTAGGTGGTACAGCGGATAGAGCACAGGTTCCCAAAGTGGGCAATACTGCCCCCTGAGGGGGCGCTGGAAGGATTCAGGGGGCAGTAGTAGCCTCAGCTGCAACTGGGGTAGGGGCATTGAATAAAAATAAGGGGGCAGGGGAAGCATAAGGAAAGAAGAGAAGAGAAGGAAATTTTGAAAAACCTTTCACACTTGTTTCATCTGTTGTGTAACAGAGTTAAATGATTACAATATTTTCCAAATAAACACACAAAAGGCAAGTTATGACTGATGAGTGATCAAGTCCACCGACAGGTTTTAAGCAGCAAGTGCTGGCAGGTGAGCATGCTGCACATTGTCGGGAAGTCCAGCATGCAACAACAGGAATATATGTATGTAATGACTTGTTTACAATACGATACTATAAGGTTACGTGATACAATATTGCATCATCAAGATTTCAATGCAGGGGGGGAAACC
The DNA here is from genome assembly GCF_003287225.1 of Phascolarctos cinereus. NCBI lineage: Eukaryota > Metazoa > Chordata > Mammalia > Diprotodontia > Phascolarctidae > Phascolarctos > Phascolarctos cinereus. Next base: position 59,145,600 of record NW_027555958.1, read on the forward strand.
CACACATTACAATAAATTATTAAATTGAAAATGCATCATTTAAAAAATTTCTATTTTTTTTTTGAAATGATGCAAAGTTTTTAAAAAATGTAAAAAAGTTAAAGAAAGTAGATTTCCAGGGGAGCACTGAGTAATTTTTTTTTTTAAAAAATGGGGCGGTAGGCCAAACAAGTTTGGGAACCTCTAGGATAAAGCCTGGGGTCTGGAATCAGGAACACCTGAGTTCAAATTTGTCCTCATACTTACTAGCTGTGTGACCCTGGGCAAGTCACTTAACCCTATTTGCCTCAGTTTCCCTATCTGTAAAGTAAGCTGGAAAAGGAAATGACAAACCACTCTAGTATCTTTGCCAAGAAAACCCTAAATATAGGGCCATGAAGAGTCTGACACAACTGAAATGGCTACACAGCAAATTATCCTATCCTAACAAGCACCCAACCCATGTAGTTAGTTGTCGTGATCTCCTGAGATTATCCCATGCACCCAAGACCCACTTCATTTCTTTTCCACTGGGATAACATCCCAAATTCCAACTTCAAGTCTGACATCTTTTCCCCATTGGCAAAGCTAAGATAACAGATATACCTAATGTACAGTAGAACTTCTCTTGGCCCAGTCTTGTCTCCACCCACTTCCCTATAGTTTGAGACTGATGAATCATCCTTAGTTACTCCTCACTCACAGTATTGCACCCTGCTAGAATCCTATTGGACCCTTTTACAATATCCTGATATTTTACACATACACATAAGTGTACATAGCGTTGCATATAATAAGCACTTAATAAGTGCTTTCTCATTCACTCATCAGTCAGCCAAAAAGCATTTATTAAACACTTACTACATGACTGCCCTGTACTGAATGCTAGGGATACAAAGAAAGGCAAAAAAAAAAAAATAATCCCAAAAGGAAAAGGACCCACATGTACAAAAGTATTTATAGCAGCTCTTTTTGTAGGGCAAAGAATTGGAAATTGAGGGGATGCCCATCTATTGGGGAATGGCTGAACAAGTTGTGGTATATGAATGTAATGGAATACTATTGTGCTTTAAGAAATGATGAGCAGGTAGATTTCAGAAAAACCTGGAAAGATTTACACAAACTGACGCTGGGTGAAGTGAGCAGAACCAGGAAAATATCGTATACAGCAACAGCAACATTGTGCAATGACCAACTTTGATGGACTTAGCTCTTCTCAGCAATACAATGATCCAAGACAATTCCAAAAGATTCATGATGGAAAATGCTATCCATATCCAGAGAAAGAACTAGAGAGTCTGATTTAAGCATACTCTTTTCCTCTTTTTTGCTGTTTTTTTCTTTCTTGTAGTTTTCTCCTTTTGTTCTGATTCTTTTTTCACAACATGACTAATGTGGAAATTAAGAAAAAATTCCTACTCTTATTCACAGAATCTGTGAAGTTTGGATTCAGTCAAGGGGCTGTACTTGAGGACCTAGAGGGCCACATGTGGCCCTCTAGGTCCCTAGCCTACAGTATTATTTAGCTGGTATCAATGTTTACTAAAGTCCCATCCTCAGAGTAACTGCTGAATATCTAAATTAATCTTTTACCGTTATAGTGAGATCCTGAGCTCATTCTTTCAGAGTGAGGCTGGCTACAGATGGAGTCTCAGGGTTCTAGGGGTACACCTGAGGGGTTGAGGGTGTCTCCTCTCTAATGCTATCATTTCAAATCCCCCATTCTAACATATTCTTCCCACTATTAGTCACCAATGATTCGTGCCCCAGTCTACTTAACCAATTAATTTCAGTTGGCTTTTACAAAAAGATACCTACTTCAAAGGCTTAACAAAATTATTAGTTACAAACATTCCCTCCCAACCTTTGGGGGTATACTCTCCGCTTTCCAACCTTGGTCCCTGGTGAGAGCTGGCTCAAGTAGTTTCTACATAGCATTCATCCCTCCAAGTTTAATTCCAAACGTTTAATTCCAAATGGCTGATTGGTAAATGCATCTGCATCTCTACTACTGCTGGCCTGAGCTGGGCAGGCAGGTCACTGGGACTTCATTCCCTGGTGTCTGACTTCTGACAAATCCCAGCATATACTTCAGTTTCTAGATTTCTGGTGGCTTTCTCTCCTGACCTTTCAAAGCTCACAAGGTAATAGCCACCTCCAATCTTCACCTCAAAGTGAGTGCAGGGGTCATGCACTCTTGGCTTTATACTGGCTCCTGCTAAGAGAAGGTCCAAGCCTCTCCCCCCCACCCCAATTCAGGGTCTCTCCTGGCTTTTTGAATACATCCTTGTTCAGCCAACTGTCATTCTCCTCACCACACAATTAGCAGACTCGAACAAGCTACAGAACATCTGTGCAGGCCCCAAACTGGGGAGCAGGACACTTCCATTATCTGTATTCGCGCCTTTCAAGAAGCAAGCTCCCCAACCTCTCTCAGATGAGATAGCGCATTATCTATCCCACCCCACCCCATTATACCAGTCTGTGTAATTCTTAACATCAATGGTCCTTACTACTTGCAGCCTCTTTAAGGTACAGAGGTTTCTCTTCCCCCAAGGAGCACCTGTCTCACGTTGGCAATAAGAATGGAGAGGCCAGTGGTTTGGGGCTGAAGTAACTACCCAGAGCGCAATCTCAGCAAAAAACCACTAGGTAGCGCTACAAGCTTGAGCTACCAAGACCCCGTTTGCATAGGTGTGATAGAGGCTGGGGTCTGGCCTGGGTTCCACAGGCTCCCAGTTTCCTGGGGCCTTGCCCAGGAATTATCTCCTCTCGTTTAGAGTGTGAAATATGAAGACTATCCTAATTTATTTGGCCCATTTTCCCATTCTCATTTAGATCCTAATCTCCTTCCCACCTTTACCTGACCCCCAAGCATCAGAGGTTAGAGTCCATTTACAGAACGGAATCATTTTTTTTTTAAAAATGCAACAACGAAACTCCTAAGCAGCTGAACAGAGCTGCCCCGGGGAAGGTCTGAAATCTCAGCTTTCTATTGGCCATAGCTACTCCTGCTAAGATCTAAATTCCCAGTTTCACTTTCAGCTAGGGAACAGAGGAAGGGCTTTTAAGCATCCTTCCGATAGCGGTCATAAAGCGAGAAAGGGAACAGTCCCACGACTAGAGGTAGAGGGGTGGCCATCCTTCCCCCAACTCCTGTCTGGACTGTATTTGCTCTCTGACCCATTCCAGTGGTCATCAGAAGGTCTGCCTGAAGACTCCCACAATACCTTTCTATGGCCCTAAGCAATTGTCCCATGATACCGTTTCACTGCTCGTGCTTCATTCCAGGCATTTTTGTTCTAGTTTCTCCTCTTCTGGGCCTCTTTGAGCATATTTCCCATAAAACAAGTGGCTGTCTCCGCTTTAATTGTTCTGTTTCAGCACATTATATAACTCATAAGCCACTTGGGCAGATACAGGGTCCCATGACCAGCAAGATGGCAGAGAAGTTGTTATCCCCCCACCCCGGGCAGTTCCTAAACCTCAGAACAGGGAATTACGCGCCAGACATAGAGTAACTAAAGCTGAATCCACAAGATAAGACAAAAAGGCTAGAAAGCTCATTATATAATTATATATTAAACAATACTAGAAAATTCACATTTTTAGAACTTAGCCTCCCTGAACTACAACCCTATACACCAGGCAAAGAGAACACAAACTCATAGGCTTATGACTCAGGGTCTAGCCGAGAGGATCCCTGCCCACTCCCTCATGACGCTAACTCTGCCTCAAACACCCCCTTCCTATTATCCTACAAGAGTCCATAGACCCTGATTCTGCCCAGCGACAGGGAGGAAAGGGAGAAGGACTGGAGGAGAAAAAATGGAAAGCTGAGGCAGTGAAGAAAGCAGCGTAGAGGGGGAAAGAGCAACATTGCCTGAAGTAAGTTAAATATTTGCTAAGTCACTTTGGGGGTTCTTTTGGTCAGTCTGTCAATAAATTACTAAACGCCTAGTATGCGCCAGGCATAGTGCTAAGCTCTGGGGTTACAAAAAAGGGCAAAAAACAATCTCTGCTCTCAAGGAGCTCACAGTCTAATGGAGAAGACACCAGGAAAACAACTATGTGCAGACAAGGCATAGATGGGATAAATGTGAGGTAATCTAGAGGAAAGGCACTGGAATTAAGGGAGATTAGGAAGGACTTCCTGTAGGAGGTAAGATTTTAGCTGGCACTTGTTCAAGGAAGCCAGGGAAGCTGGAAGGTAGAGGTGAGGAGGGATAGTACTCCAGGCATTGGGGACAGCCAGAGAAAATGCCCAGAGTCAAGAGATAGAGTGTCTTGTTTGAGGAACAGCAAGGTGTCACTAGATCACAGAGTACGAGCTTTTAGGGATATATAAGCAGAAAAAGACTGGAAAGGTAGGGGCTGGGGGCAGTGGTTTATGAAGGGCTTTAAATGCCAAACAGGATTTTATGTTTAATCCTGGTACTGAAAGGAAACCTCTGAAGTTTGTTGAGTAGGGAGGTTGACATGATCAGATAGATTTACATCAATTTAAGTTCTGCATAAAAATGATTAAAATTGGCATCTATATACTTCTGTTGTCCATTTCTTATTTTTCATTGTCAATTATTTATTTAAATGGTTTTTGATTGAGTTACTTCAGTTCCATTTTCTCGTTGTTATTCTTTCTTCTTGCTTTTTACTTTTTTTTTTTTTTTGGTGAGACAGTTGGGGTTAAGTGACTTGCCCAAAGTCACACACTAGTAAGTGTTATGTGTCTGAGGCCGGTTTTGAACTCAGGTCCTCCTGACTCCAAGGCCGGTACCCTATCCACTGCACCACCTAACTGCCCCCTTATTGCTTTTTACTAACTCTGATCTCTGCAAGTCAGTGGTCTGAAGTGGTACAGTGGATAGAGTGCTGGGCCTGGAGTCAATATGACTTCTCTTCCTGAATTCAGATCTGGCGTCAGACACTTACTATATGTGTGATGCTGGGCAAATTGTTTAACTCCATTAGTCTTAGTTTCCTCATCAAAAAGAATGAGCTAGAGAAGGAAATGGCAACCCACCCCAGTATCTTCGCCAAGAAAACCCCAAACAGGGTCATGAAGAATCAGACACATCTGAAAACAACTTAACAATCCACATTAACAGCAAATCTTTTCCATCTTGAAATATAACCTATTTGATTTTCTGTGATGTTATTTGTTATTCACCACATTGAACAATTAGTTACCAATTATTTTCTAAAATTAAATGTTGATGACATAAAGCCATGAGGCTTCCACGTAGCTTACTCATCTTTGGCTTCTCATTCTCTCCTCCTGTGCCATGATTCTCCATGTATTTCTCACAATTCTCACTTTTTTCTCATCTTTGCATAAATCACCAAGTATCCAAGTATATGTAGGTGTAATTCAGAGGTTCTTGGTAAAAATTTTCTCTACCTCCTCATGCTCAACACCCAATGTTGGAATATAAATTGCAATTATTTTCAGTGATCTTTTTTTTTTAAGTTGAATTTTATTGTTTTTGGATTTTGTTTGTTTGTTTTTAGACAATTGGGGTTAAGTGACTTGCCCAGGGTCACACAGCTAGTAAGGGTCAAGTGTTTGGTCTGAGGTGGGATTTGAACTCAGGTCCTCCTGACTTCAGGGTCAGTGCTCTATCCACTGAACCACCTCGCTGCCCCCGTAGTGATCTTTTTACAAACACTTATCAGTATCATAATATGAAATGACCAAATATCCCATGAAATAATGTTTGTTACCTTTGGACTGATAACAAAACCAACTCCAATAACTTCTTTCTTTGCCTCTCCAAGGGGCAGCCCTGAGCCATTTTTCCATTTAGCAGCAATTTCCTTCTTGCTTCTGGTTTCATTTATATCCAGAATGTCAGAATTTTTATGAGTCAGCTCCCTAGCAGAAGGTTCCTTCACTGATTGTTGGACGAGGATTTCAAGCACTGATGGTCAAATTAAAGTTTGTAGATGTCAGTGTAGAAGCTGTGTGATTCTTAGTACTCTCTGCCCCTTTCTCCATCATCACACAACAGTCACTGGCTATTGCAACGTCCAGAAAGGAGGTATTGAGGATATGAATTAGATTGCTGGCCACATGAGTGGCTAGGAGTGAACATGTGTGAGGGATGTTGTAGAAACAGAAATTTACAAGATTTGACAACTCTTCAGACATATAGGGTGAGAACGAAGAATTGAGGCATCAATTGAGGCATCGAGGCATCGGCAGAATGGTGGAACCCTCAGTGGTAATAGACATAATGTCTATTACATTCAGAGAGGTAGGTTTGAGAGGAAAGCTCTATTTTAGACATGGTGGGTTCAAGATGCCTGTGGACATGCAGTTAGAAATGTCCAATGTAATCCACTCAGGAGAGACATTAGGACTAGGTATATAGACCTGAGATTGATCTGCTTAGAGATAGTCATTGAACCCATAGGAATTTATGAAGTTACCAAGTAAGGGACTTGGAGAAAGAGAAAAGGGCCTTGAATAGAGGCTTGGGGGACAATCCCAGTAAGTGGGCATGACATGGATGAATATACAACAAAAACTGAAAAGGAGTGACCAGACAGGTAGAAAAACCAAGAGAGAGCAAAGTTATGAAAACGGCATCCAGGAGAAGAAGGTGGTCATCAACAGTGCCAAGTGCTTTATGTAAGTCAAAGCATGAGGATTAAGAAAAGGCCATTTGGCAATTATGAGGTAGCTAGTGACTTGACAAGAGCAATTTTACTTGCATAAAGAAGTTGGAATCCAGATTGTAGAGAGTTTAGAAGAGAGTGAAAGGAGAGGACATGGACACACCACAGTAGGTAGCTTTTGCTACAAGAGAAAACAAGAATCAACAGAAGGAAGCAGGGGGCCAAAAATAGAGATGAGGGCTATCAGGCTGGCAGTTAGGAGTGCATAAGGCAAGCCTGGAACTGAGAACATTTCTGAAAAAGATAGCAGCGTTCAGAAAAAAGCTGAAACACAGGAAGGCAAACAGGTGGAACAAGGACTGGGAACCGAGATAGAGGTAATTCACTAGAACTAACCCAAGAGCCCCTAGAAGCAGCAACCCTATGAAGCTGTTAGGATCATGAGTCATTTGATCAGATAACTAGAGCTGGAAAAAAGACTCTCTTATTTTACAGATGAGGAAACTGAGTCCCAGTGACTTGGCCCAGGTCCCACAGGTAGTGTTAGAGGTTCCCTGACCACAGAACCTGGCCACCTATAACTATTCCTTTTCCCATTTCTTCTATGCCTTTTAATAAAGTTGATTTAAGCTTAAAACACCTTGGCAGCCTGGGCTGCTTACAGGAAGCGAGTCAATACTCTTAGAAGACAGATTTTTAAAAATGAACCATATTCAGAGGTTCTCAGGGGAAACCAACCCTGGGTGGGGGCATGAATTAAAAAGTATGATTAGTGAGAAGTTCCCAAGCCATAAGCTTAGAAGTCTGTGCGATTCTAGACTGGCTTTCAGCTGGGGGTTATAAATGCAATGCTATATTATTGTGCCATAAAAATGACAAGAAATTAATACAAAGAAATACAGAAAAATTTATAGGAAGCAATACAGAGGGAGGAAAGCAGAATTACAGCATACACATCGACAACAACAGCAACATTTTATGAATACACAGAGAAAAAAACTTACTTGTTCTAAGACACCTTCTAGTCTGAGGCTGTCCTAGCACAAGAAAGTTATTTTGCTGAAGTTTACATCTATTATTTTTTTTTATCAAAATGTATTTTATTGGGGCAGCTAGGTAGCGCAGTGGATACAGCACTGGCCCTGAAGTCAGAAGGACCTCAGTTCGAATCTGACCTCAGACCAAACACTTGACTCTTACTAGCTGTGTGACCCTGGGCAAGTCATTTAACCCCAATCGCCTAAAAAAATTTTTTAAAATTTATTTTATCAAAGTGTAAATGGTTCAGATTTTGTGGTTTTATATTTCAGATTATCTCTGATCCTCTCTCTGCTTCCCCTGACTTTGTTTATTGGGTTGTATTTGTTAAGATTGAAGAATAGCATTGTCAGGCTGAATAGCATCCAGAGGAGGGGGACTCAGATGGTGTTGCCAAATCAAAATCAAAGCATCGAAGGATGGAAGACTGTTGATCCTGGAGAAGAAAAGACTTTAGGAGCATCCTGAGTTCTCGAAGGCGCTCTGCCAATAGGATTCAAGCTCTGACAGGCCCTACTTCTGCCAAGCTGAAAAAGCTCCAAGTGCGGGCCTGGTGACAAACTCCATGTCCCTTGTTCAAGGACAAGCTCAGATAAATTTGGAGAAGTTCGTCACCAGGTTGGCTGCATGATTATAAAATTTTTGGCTCTACTGGCCCTCAGAGGCTGTCTACCATGTCACAGAAGGCTTGTAATATACCAGAGACAGTACGGTACGGTGAAAAGGGCACCAGATTTGGAGTCAGGAGAAACGTTTTGGAATTCTGGCCTTGGACACTTACTGTCTCTGACCCTGGATGAGTCACTCATTCTTTCTGGTCCTCAGTTTCTTTATCTGTAAAATGAGGGGGTTGGATTGGAAAATAATAATAATTAACATTTGTAAAGTATTTTATAAATGTTACCTCATTTTATGAGCACTAGACGACCTCTTTTGTTGTTTGGTCACGTCTGACTCTTTGTGAACCTGTTTGGGGTTTTCTTGGCAAAGATACTGGAGTGGTTTGCCATTTCCCTCTTTAGCCCACTTTACAGATGAGGAAACTGAGGCAAACAGGGTTAAATGACTTGCCCAGGGTCACACAGTGTCTGAGGTCACATTTGAACTCAGGTCTTCCTGCCTCGAGGCTTGGTGTTCTATCCACTACACCACCTAGCTGCCTAGATGACCTCTATTATCCTTATGGGCCCTTAAATATGAGAAATGCCTTTAAATATTTGAAGGATTATCATATGGAAAGGGATTAAATATTTTTTCTGTTTCCAGAGCAGACCTAAAAATCTATAGGTCAAAGTTTATAAGAAAGTAGGTTTCCCATTAATATATAGAAGAACTTAATGGCACCAGTCATCTTGACTTTTATCTTGCCACTGGACTTCAGTGACTCTGGAGGAGATAGTGAGGCTGATGACTTTGTGACTCTGCCTCACTTAAATCCAATTCAGGCTCAAATCAAGACATCACCCCATGAGGTCATTAAGTCCTCTTCAAAAACCAAGGATGAGGGGCACCTACCTGGCACAATAGATAGAACACCGGCCCCGGATTCAGGAGGACCTGAGTTCAAATCTGGCCTCAGACATGTAATATTTACTAGCTGTGTGACCCTGGGCAAGTCACTTAACCCCACTGCCTAGCCAAAAAAAGACCCCCAAGGATAAGCTACAAGAAGAATCTAAGAGTTAGAGCCATCCAAGAATAGAATAGGCTACTTTATAAGGTAGTAAGCTCCCCATCACTTGAAGTATGTGAGCAGAAACTAGGTGACTGCTTTCTGGGGGAGGCATTCTTACCCCAGGCAAGGCTGTTATCTCTGCAACTTCTGAAAAGTCTTCTAAAATTAAGGTTTCTATAATTCTGCACTTTATAATGTTTTTAAATTTAGTATGAATCTTCTGTTTTGCTTATCTCCTGCCTGTTTCTCCTATCACTACTAATAGTTTAAAATATAATACATATAATGTATCTTAATAATATTATATATGATATATATGCATATGTGTGTGTGTATATAAGCCCCCCTTTCCCTACTGTCCCTTTCATGAATTTGAGGATATGTATCTATATAGATACAGATATGATCTAGCACTGTATCTAATTCTTCTGATTCAAGAAAGGGACAGTAGGGAAGGAGGGTTATCAACCCCAGCTGTGTCCTATATCAGGAGTTGGGTCAAGGGAGACCAATTTCTGACTTTATCTAGTAGAAGTATATAATTTAGATCTACTTATAGCCAACGTTTACAATTTACATTTACATTTGGGGCAGCTAGGTGGCGCCATAGTGCAAAAAGCGCCAGGCTTAGAATCAAGAAGGCTCCTTCCTGAGTTCAAGTTTGGACTCACATTTACTAACTGTATTACCCTGGGCAAGTCACTTAACCCTGTTTGCCTCAGTTCCTCATCTGCACAATGTTCTAGAGAAGAAGATGGCAAACCACTCCAGTAACTGTGCTAAAAAAAAAATGGGGTCACACAGAGTTCAACACAACTGAAATGACTAAACAAGAAGAAAGCATTTACAAAGCACTTCTGAGTTTCACAGAGCAGTTGACATGATTCTCACAACTTGATTTCTGAGCTAGGGGCTCTCATTATTCCCACTTTACAGTTGAGGAAACTGAGGCAAAACAGAAGTTAAGTGACTTGCTCAGGGTCACACATTAGTACATGTCTAAAGGAAGACTTGAACTCAGGTCTTCCTGACTCCAAATCCAGAGCTTTATCCACCCAGCTGCCTTAGTTTCCAACCCCTAATTTTACAGGTGAAGAAACTGAAGTCAAGAGTCCTATGTCGAATTAGTCACATTGCCCACGGCCACACAGGTAATAGTAATTCCAACCCAGGTCACCTCCCTCCCAATCTAGTATTCTTGTCACTAAAACCTCCTGGAATCCGGGAACAAGTTATTATTCAATGGCGAAGTGACGGTTTTAGCTCTGAAAGGCCAGCGGAAAGTGACCTGGAAGCCTTGTGGCAAGAGTTTTGTTACGCTCCAGGTTATTGTTTGTAGAAGCGGACCATGACGTCAGGGAGCTGACACCTTGACTTGCAAGTGAATTGGATTGCAGTGAGGGAGGACTGTGCAAGGTCACCGGCCTCACCTTCTCTTCCGGAACCATCCGGGTCCAGCGGTGAGATACAGATCAGGATGAGCGGAGATGGCCCCGGATGCACTGGGGGACCTTGGCCTTTTCCACTCTCAGGTAGAATGGCCCGCCGGTGTATTACTGTCATAGGTACACAGAATGAGCAGACCTCATTAAAATCACCCAGTTCACCCATTCCCACAGGGAGATGAGACCTGATGGTCTCTAAGCACCCCCTCTCCCACTTCGTTCTAAACCTATGATTCTTCGATGCATAAAAGGCAGTGTGGCTTCGGGCATCTCACCCTATTAACTACTTTGGAGACAGAAGCCCTTTGTCTAAATGGTACTTCAAGCAACTGACTGGTTATAGGCAAGTCACTTAACTAACCTCTCAGAACCTTAGTTGCCTCATCTGTAAATTGGGGGTGATGCTTCCCTTACCCACCGTGAAGAGTTGTCATGATGAAAGCTCTTTGCAAACCTGTACAAATCTCAGAGCCATTGTTCTCCGGGGAAAAAATAATAGATAAAGCAAGTGAGGCCCACAGAAATGCAATAACTTGCCCAAGGTTGCACAATGAGCGAGGGACAGTTAGAAGCCTGTATTGCCTCATTTGGAAAGGTATGGGAAAAAGGGAAGGGCTGTCTTCATTCTATCATGGGCCATTAGGGGTGAAACTGACCTTGGAGATGATGAAAATCAGAGAGTTCTAGAAGGTAGAAGAACCTGAGAGGTCATTTACACCAGCCCACAAATTTTACAGAAAAGGGAGCTCAGGCTCATAAGAGGGTTTTTCCCAAAGTCAAAGGGCTAGAAGGTGGCACAGATGGCATATTAACCTACCTCTGGTCTGACTTCCAAGCTAGTGTACTTTCCACTGAAGCATGTTATATCTTTCTAATCCAACCCCCTCATTTTGGGGGGGGGGTTAGGCAATGGGGTTAAGTGACTTACCCAGGGTCACACAGCTAGTAAATGTTATGTGTCTGAGGCCAGATTTGAACTTAGGTCCTCCTGAATCCAGGGCCAGTGCTCTATCCACTGTACCACCTAGCTACCCCCCAAACCCCTCATTTTACAGACAAGTAAACTGAGGTCCATAAAGTATGGTCCAAAGTGAGGCCATAGTTCAGGAAGGAGCCCAAATTCCTTGGCCAAAGTGCATGCAAAGGCACAAATGTGGCATTTTTCTATGTTGTTTGTCATTAAGTCATTTTCCAGTCATGTCTTGACTCTTCATGACACCATTTGGGGTTTTCTTGGTAAAGATACTAGTGTGGCTTGCCATTTCCTTCTCCAGCTCATTGGACAGATGAGGAAACTGAGGCAAACAAGGTAGAGTGACTCGCCCAGGGTCACACAGCTAGGAAGTGTCTGAGGCCAGATTTGAACTTGGGAAGAGGAGAATCTTCCTGACTCCAAGCAAGGCACTCTGGTGCCACCTAGCTGCCCACATTTTCTTATAATGAGTGCTGAATCCCCATACCCTGTGTCTCACCTGGAGCCCAGGAGGATGAGCATCTGAACTCACTGTGTGAACTTCCAAGAACACCTCACAGAGGATTCCTGAAGGAGAGGGACATAGAGATGTAAGGATGCTATGAAGGAACCAGGCTAGACTGGGAGCAAAGAACTATGGATGGACATTCTGTGAAATGAGTGAAAGCAAGCGTCTGCAGAAAGGGTCTGGAAAAGCATCTTCCATGTTCTTTCGAACTCCTCCTCTGTCAGAGCCCTCCAAGGTCTTCTAAACTGAGACTAGGTCTGAGACTGGCAATTAGGATTCCTGCATTGATTTGCCCTATCTAAATCCTAAGGTCTCTGTTTCATCATCCTTGTGAATAAAAAATACTCCCTAAAAGAGATAAAACCAAGGACAGTTAGAGAAAGGCAACAGTTCCCAAGAGGTGCCTATGAGATGCATGCACATTCTGCTTTGGGCACCTTGAGATTAAGAAGGTCTGCCCCTTCCCTCCCTCCCAAATTTAATGAGGTAGCTTGATATAGAGGAAAGAACTTAAGATTTAAGAGGATTTTGGTTCAAACTCCAGCCTTGCCCCCATTATCTAGGTGACTTTGGTCAGGTCGTTTAACCCCTTTCTCATCTGTAAAATGAGAATGACAGGTCCCTTCTCGCTCTAAAGTTGGGCTTCTAAGTGACTTAACCTGAACATCAGTTTCCACATCTGCAAAATGGGAAAGAAAAATAATTCACTACCTACTGACAAGGCTGCGAGGGAAACCTCTGCAAACCTTAGTGAAGAACAGAATGTACATTTTTCCAAGGCAGGGAGCATCTCATTCTTGTCTTTCCAGTGCCCGACACAGCTCTTGGTACATATTAGATGACTAATAAGCGTTTGTTAACAGCACCATCATTTGGAGATACCCCTGTGGAAGCTGAAGCTCTCTGGAGACACAATGCTCACAGCAGTCCCATCAAAGGGAAAGTCCTTCTCCTCAGGTGATGGGATTGTGCCCTGATCCTTCCCTCAGCCCCCAGATTCCCCTTAGTGGATTTCTCCTGCACACCTATTCCTTAGCCAGTCCCAGGTTGGAGTCCAAGAGTGTGGACAGAATCACAGAGCTTCTAGAGCTGTTTCAAGGGGAGGCTCTGCACAACTTCCCTCCAAGGTTCTCTTACCACTGTCCTCTCCCTCAAGGCTGCTGAAGAGCTAAAAGGAAAACTGCAAACCAAAGGGCACAGCTGGGGCAGAAAATGTGGGAAGGGGATTATGATTGGCGGATGGGCTTGAAGGTCCGAGTAGAGCTTGGGAAAGGAGCTAAGGGGAGAGGGTAGCTCCAGGGTCAATTCTGGCAGCTGAGAAGCCATTTATGGACTAGATAAGAGCACAGTAAAATCTTTCCTTCGTCCTCCTTTAGACTGAGGGAAAGGGGACAAGATGGCAGCAGTAGGGAGATGGGGCCATCAGACCTGACCAACCTTCATCAATTGTTGGTTTACGGTAATTGAGTCCAGAGACCAGAACACCAGATGGTTGGAGGCCAGCAGTTACTGGACACCAGGGGGTGAGTGAGGGAAGAATTCTCAGTAGACTGAGGCTAAAGAAGGACCACTGGTGGGATGGAATGTTGGGAGTCAGAAATACTCATTAACTGGGTAGCTTTGGGTAAGTCACCTTTGGAGAGAGGATTCACACAGCACATAAGAGTTGAAGCAGATGCCCTTGGGAGGTGCCTTTATAGTACCCTAGATCGGGAGGCTGAAAGGGACCTCAGAGACCATCTAGTTGTCATCCTACCCCCGCTTTCAACAGACCGGAAACGGAAGCCCCATGGAGGTTGTTTTGTCCAAGGTCACACAACCAAGTGACCAAAGCAGGATGTGAACTCGGGTCCTCTGACTCCGAAGCGCTCTCTGCACTGTACCAAGCTGTTTCCAACTCAATGCTTCTGCCCCTGCTTACCCCACAGGTTTGTTGTGAGGCTCAAATATAAAATGGTGGCTCTTATTTCCACTCACCTCCCAGGCCTGTCTATGTGCTAAAAGAATTATATACAACTACTGTTATCATCAGCGCAGGAAGGGGAAGGGCAACGTTGCAATCAATTCACCGTAGCCCTCCCCCATCTAAGCAAACCTGCCAGCTCCCTCCTTTCCATCTTCTCTGTATTGCCTTTAATTCCTCATCCTGAAATCTCCCACCAGCTGTAACCCAAAGTGGCCGCATCCCCACCCTGCACCCAACAATCCAACCCCACGTCCACTCTGACCCCATGGTAGGGCCGGGAGCAGGGGAGTGGCAGGAGCCCAAGCATGGTGTAACGGAGAGGATGCGGGACCTGGCATCAGGTAAACAAGGGCTCAAAGCCTGCCTCTGCCACAAATTAATTGTGTGACCCCTAAGCAAGACTGAATCTGTTTCCCCACCTGTAAAATGAACACAGTGGTCTCTAAAGTTCCTTCCATTTTAAATCTAGGATCCTGTGCCCCACTCCCCACATACACAAAGCCCATCTCCTCCTTCCCCAGAGACCATGTTACTTAAATAATCTTTATTGTTTTCATGCTTTGGAGAGGGACTGGTTTGAAATCTCACATTTCACAGCAATGAAAAACACAGTTCCAGCTTGGCCAGTGACAGAGACACTGACAGGAGCAGGGAGAAGAGACGCAAGAATGGGGCCTACTCAGGGACGCTCTCTTTCTCTCTCCAAGGCCACCAGGGTGTGCCTGGGCCCTCCCCTGCTTCCCCTGATGCCCAATGCTCAGGCTGAAGCAGGGTCCCCCTCCCCCCTTTCCCCCCACTCACAGTGGCACAAAAAAACTACAGCTTGAGCTTGTCTGGGTGGGCGGCAAGGTTGGAAGCGGCTGTAGTATTGGCTTTGGGCACCCAGCCCGATCCTAGAACCTGAGTCAGGTCCTCAGCCTTCCCTTCCCCTGCACACTGATCAGAGATGGGCATGGGAGGGAAGGGACAAGCCTTTGGCTAGCCATGTGACGGCAACAGCAATCTGAGGAGGAAGGAGCCCTCCAGCTTAACAACCAATGAGACTCCAACCCTCATCCAGTGCCCACAGCAGTCCCGTCTTCTGACAAGACATCATCACACTTGCCAGGATGCTTAGGCAAGACCATGCCGGTACCCGGGTCCTGGCCAACTTGGGTACCCACCTAGGCAGTGTCTGTGGGCATGAAACCATAGCACCTGTCCCATATGGCCGAGAAGCTCTAGAAAACCCAGCTCCTCAGCCATTAGACGGGCACAAGGCCCCAGGGAAAGGTTCCTCCAGAAACATCCCTTCTCACAACAGAATGAGGCTTGGCTTCCAGACTTCTGACACCTTGCCTGCAGTGATGGGCAGAAGGGAGGAGCTGCCTCTCAGGCTGCCCACTACGAAGGGCAGCGCCAGGGCCCAGCCCTGTTGCGTTATGACAGACATAATTCAGAGTCAAAAAGAAGTCAGGAGCAGGGTCTCTGGGCCCAGCAACCAGAAGTACATGGGCCAACAATCCCCTCCTACTATTTGAAGCAGCACAGACCAGAGGACAGAGAGTGACAAGCAGAGACATGCAGAGAAGCAGAGACACGTGGGGACAGAGTCAAACGGAGAGGGCAGAAAGACGGAGGAGAACAGAGAGGACAGGACGGAGAGAACGTGGCCAGGTGTCGGGCCACGGGCCCAGGCTCAGTGAGGCCCCGGGCTCATGGTGAGTCCAGCCTCCTCGGGGATGGGCTCCAGCATCTCACTCTGCACTGCCTGCGTGATGAGGGCCAGCTCCTGGCACAGCGTCTCATGGCGGTAGCCCACGCGGATGTCGGGCACGTTGGTGCGGCGAATGTCATTGCCTTCGGGGCCCTCCTTGGTGTAATTGGGACCTAGCCAGTGGCTCTTCACCTGAGAAGGAGAGGTGGACATTCACCAGGCAGGGAGGGTTTCAAGGCTGCTGAGTACAGATACAGCCCATGGGAAGGGGAAGGTAGAGTAGAGCAGCCCCAAACACCCCGGGTGCAGGCTGTGGAGAGATATCAGGTCTTCTGGGAGCACCTGATCCTCTTCTCTTGAAGGGTCAGGCGCTCCCCTCTGCTTGCTTCTCCACACATTCCTGGGTCCTTGAGGCCACAAGAGCCGAGGCAGATATATCCCAGGATGGCCATGAGGACCCATCGGTCATTACCTTGTGCGAGAAGCCACTCATGAGGACGCTGTTTCGGGCCAGCTCACACATGTCACAAGAACTCAACTTCCACACCTGAGTGGCGATGCTATACTCCTCCATCAGAGGCTCCTGGGGATAGGAAAGCCTGCTCAGGAGTCACCCCTGACTGCCCTCCAGGCCCTGCCCCCAGACGCCAGCAGTGCAGAAAGGGGCTCAGGGAGGAGCAGACAGAAGCCAGGACCCTGGGTCTCTGTCACCTTCAGGATAGAAGAGGAGCACCCAGGTGTGAGAGGGTGAGGGAGGAGCAGTGCTGCTGTCTCCCGGCAGAGGGCAGCACCAGCCCTCAATAACCCAACTGGCCAACGTGGACGGGGCTCTGACCTTGGTGAAATGAAACTGCAGGGGGTCATCCGTGGAGAGCGAGACCATGAGCCCCCGGGATAGATACTCGGGCAGCGGGTTGCGATGGTAGCTGAGAAACAGGCTGTTGTTGCTGAGCGGGGACATGGCAATGCCAATCTGAGCCAAGTAATACAGGTACTGCAAGACTGGAGCCTGGGAGAGGAAGGGAGAAGGTATCAGGGGGCCCTGCCTGCCCCAGGACTGCTGGGGTAGAGGTGATAGCAAGCTGAGGTCACTGGCTTTAGGGCAGGACTACAGCACAGGGCAGAGGTTTTAGGGTAAGAGCTATAGCACAGTCTTGGGTTCTGATCCCATTTCTGAACCCTTACTATGTGTGTGACTTCAGAAAAGTCACACCACTGGGCCTCAGTTTCCTCATTTGTAAAATGAGGGAGTTAAGACTAGTCTGGGGTACCTTCGAGCTCTATATAAGTCTAGTCTGTGGGGGCTACAGCTCCTTAGGGCATAGTTTCAGGGGGTTAGTTGTTGGGGGATGGTCCAACAGTCATTGCTGAGGGAGTTAGTTGCTAGGGGGTTAGACCTGAGGGGTGATGGATAAAGGGAAAGCATGGGAGAATTGGTAGGGGGAAGCTTCATGAAGAAATTGAGGCTGAAAATATTGATTGAGCAGGGTGGTAGGGAATGGATTATGGGAGTTGACCATAGTGGGGGAGTCTAAGCCGAGTGCTGACTGAGGAGGATTTAGGGGGAAAAGGACGGGATTGGGGCCTCATTGTAAGATTTTGTTGAAAGAGGGAAGTAATGTTGGAGAGGGGTATTGTTTGGGAAGAGTTTAAGGTACTGTTTTTAGGAGTTTTACTGATTGAGAAAGGCTGGTAGGGGTATTATTGGCTGTTGGGGGGTGCTAATTAAGTAAAGTGTTGTGGTGATAATAAGGGTGTTGGTCATAGCAAGGCAGATCACTCCAGGAGTGTTCACTGAGGATGGAGCGGGAGGAGCAAGAGAGATTGATTTGTGGTCACAGGTATTGATTGAGAAAATGGAGAGTTGGGGTGGTATTGGTTATCATTAGGAATGGGGTAATGGGAGGTGTGGAAGGTATTGGTTGAGAAGGATGAGAAAAAGGGGTATTGGTTGCTGGTCGTACTGTCTGAGATGAGTAAAGAGTATTGGTTTTTGAGGATACTGGTTGAGAAAGTTGGGGATGGGGTAGGTAGTAGTTGGGGGTCTTAGTTGTTGAGAGGGACATTGGTTGCTACATCTATTGACTGAGAAGGGTGAAGGGGTACTGGTTGGACAAAAGAGGGGATGTAGGCTTCAGATCTGACTGACCTTTCGAAGCAACAGCCCATGGGAGATGTTCTCGGCCAACATGAAGGCTGATACCAGATGGTGGATGGGTCCTGCCTCCCCACAGTGGGGCCGGAGCACAAAGGTATGAAAACCCCGCTGTCTGTGTTGGGGGACAGGATAATATCAATGTTACAGCTACCTCCCTACCTAGGATTCACAGCTCCTCGTGCCTGAAAAGCCCTGGAACTCCTCCCCCCATGGGAGAATAGCTTAGAGATTAAACCATAGGCCCTCAGAGTGTGGCAGGGGTAGAGGTACAAGGGACAAAGAAGGGAGGGCCATATCCCATGGGTGAGGCCTACGAGGAAGAGGCAAAGGTGGAGTTTATGGGCAGAAGGGAACCCAGTCTACGATAAAAACAAGTCCTGGCCATGGAACAGAAGATGAGAAAGGGGAGTTGGTAAATCCCAATTACGAGATTTGTGAAAAGCATCTTGGTGTAGTAGGGAAAAACTGAGATTGAAGACCTGAGCTCTTCATCACTAACTGATCTTATGACCTGGAAGAAATCTAAGCTTCACCTTCTTAAAAACCTCATAATCATGGAAGAAATGTGCTTTGTAAACTGTAAAGTATCACGTACCTCTGGAGAGGCTGGAGAGGACCCCACCCCGCCACCACCACCTGCCACCTCACCTTCGCAGGTGGTTGAGCACCGCCATGTTGGCATAGGTATAGTACAAGTAGTAGGAGTAGGGAGGGTTGTCCTCCTCCACCCAGGCCTCGGGGAGTGGGCTTTCCAGATTGAACACATGGTTCTCAGGCTTGGATTCATCATCCACACTGTCAAAGCCGTCCACCTGGGGATGGGGCATAGGAGAGAGGAGGGGATGGAGGGTCAGATTTCCCCCCCAGTGACCCTGGTGACCTCTCTGATAGACCTCCAGACACTCACATGCTCCAAGAAGAGGTGCAGCTCTGGATGGCTGGCAGGGTGCACTGTGGCCTCAAACAGCGGCAGGAAGATGTTCTCCAGCATCTCCTGGAAGTTGGCCAGCTGACCTTTGGTGTGATAGATGTCACTGCATGGGAGTGGAGGGGAGGGGAACACATCAAAGAGGAGGGCATCTTACTGGAGGTCGATTTAGGACTCTCAAGCCATGAGGTGGTACAGGCCAGAAGCCTGAGACCAACCGTGGATGGCAGATCCATCCACCATGTTCTTGAAGCTGCCCAGGGTACATCCCCTACCCTGGAAGATGGACAGGAAGCTCAATGTCCCAAGCCGTGGCCCTTGATGCACTCAGAACTGGACAGGCCATACGGCTGCCCAAGAATGGTCAATCTTGCTCCCCGGGGGGAAACTGGGGCCTGGGAATGGACAGAGGCTTCTCAGAGGGACACAGCCCAACCACCTTGAAGCGTCCCCTTCTTCCATCATTCGGGGGGACTCACAAAAGCCGGGGCACCTGCACCAGCCAGCGCACGTTGGGAGAATGTACGCGATGTCCCACGGCCCAGCGTGCCAGCTTGTCCCATTCGTCCCTCGAGCGCCCGTACACAGAGAGACGCAGCTCTGCGTTCTGGTACTTACTCTCCTCCAAGTCCGACATCACCTCCTGTGAGAGACACAGAAATACCAGATGTGGAGTCAGGAAAATCTGAGTTCAAATCCTGCCTCAGACACTTACTACCTGTGTAACTCTGGGCAAATATAATAACAAAAGATAACGATAATAAATGATATTGATAATAATAGCTAGTATTTATGCAGCCTTTAAGCCTGCAAAAAATTTTACTTTTAAGTATTATTTGGTCCTCATAGCAACCTTGGGAGGCATTTGCTATTATTATCCCCATTGTACAGATGAGAAAACTAAGTCATTAAAAAGGTCAAGGAACTTGTTTAGGGTCACACAGCTAGTATGAGCCAACTCCAGGCCTGGAGCTCTATCCACTGTGCCAGCTAGCTGCCTCAACCTCTCTCAGCCTCAGTTTCATCATCTGCAAAATGGGTGTAATAATGATAGCATCTACCTCCCAAGGTCACTGTGAGGATTGAATGAGATAGTATTTGTAAATTTGCACTTTACACCTTAGTGTGAACTATTATTATTATAAATAACACCCGTACCTTGATGATATGGGCAAAGTATTTTCCCGAGACCCTATTGTCTGTTTTGATGAAGATCTCTCGAAGGACGGACTCCCCAATGGGGTTGTACTTGGCGTTGAACTTGTCAAATCGATGGAAGGTGTTCCGATCCTAGGAGTCAGGCCAGGCCAGAGAGATCTCAGAGCTCCCTCCACCCAGAGCCAGCTGCCAGACCCCAGAGCACAAGCCCATGACCCTTTCCTAACCAGGCCCGGACCCCTCTCCCTCTGCCTCTGCCCTGGGACCTACCGCATGTACATCAAGAGTGTCCACACTCAGGTCATAGGCCGTGAGGTTCATGCTCTGGAAGACCTCCCGTAGCGTCTGCTCCCGGCCCTGCTCCACGTGCACAATCTCCTCCAAGTGCCGCTTCATGGCCCTCTTGATAAAGCGAAGGAGGTGCTTCTGGTTCATGCAGGACGAGGCATGGATGTGTGTGTCCACCTGGAGGCACCATAGGGGTACAGAACGATCAGTGAGTGGTAACGGACATGGGAGAGGGGGCTGGGCAGCTAGCTGAAAACGTCCTTGGGCCCAAAGGGCAGGATCTGTCCTAGCAGACCCCAGGAGGGCAAAATCCTGCCTCAGGACCAGACAGGACAGCCTCAAGTGAGAAAAACCTGTCCCCCACCCCAAGAAGTGAAGGAGAAAGAGATCTTTCTATGCTACACGTGCACTTGGTAGAGAAGGATTAGTGGGAAGTGTGCCAGATGGGGATGGACTTGGGAAAAAGTTAGGGAGAGGAGAGAGGGGAGAAGAGGAGAGAAACAGAGAAGGTATGGTGAGAGAGAGACTGAGTAGAAGAGGAGACAGGAAATGGATGAAGAGAGAGAAGAGATACAAGAAAGAGAAAGAAGAGAGGGAGGGAGAGAAAGAGAAGAGGGAGAGAGGAAGAGACAGAGAAGGGATACAGAGAGAAGAGAGAAAGAAGGGACGCAGGGAAAAAAAGAGAGAGTAGGGGAGAGAGACACACATACAGACAGAGAGAAAGGAGAGAGAGACAGGAGGGAGGGAGAAAGATAAGGCAGGGAGACAAAGAAGGGAAGAGAAGGAGAAACAGAAAAGAAGAAGAAAGATGGAGAGAGAAACAATGGGAGGAGGGGGGGACACATAAAGGAAGAAAGGGAAAGGAGAAGGAGGGGGAGGAAGGGAACAGCGGAGAAAGAATGCGAAAGTGAGACAGTAGAAGAGGAAGAAAGCAGAGAAGGAAATAGGAGGGGCAGAGGGAGGGACTCGGGACTATGGCACAGAAGTTGATGGGTTCATCAGAAGTGCTGAACTGCTTTTTTTCCTCCTCTTTTTAATTCTTGTAACAAAGGAGGGATTTTTGGGAGGTGAGAGGAGAGAGAAACATTTAGAAATTAGGGTGTTTTGAAAACAAAAATCAATAAAAATAAGGTACTGGATTTTTTTTTAAAAGAAAGGAGAACCAACCTTCCTGATGTTGTAGAAGTCCCGATGGGGCACCTTCTTCTGGGCGGCCAGCTCCTTCATCTCATTGAGCAGCACATGCATTTGGAATTTGGAGCTCAGGTATTGTAGCCGACGGTAGCAGAAGGACTTTCTGGGAAACGGTAAAGGAGAGGAGGTCACCTGGGAGGAGGGCTTGGGGACGAAGAGGCGGCCTGGGCAGCACGAGCTGGGGCAGGGTGGCATGCCTGAGGGCCCCTGGCCAGGCCCTGGGGGAGGGTAGCAGGAGGGCTGGTGGCCACGTGGGGCCCGGGGGCTTACATGGGACCATTGATGATCAGTGCCATTAGCACGTTGACATCCGCTACAAACTCCTGGAGGTCTGGGTATGGCAGTTCCAGCTCTGAGTTCCTGCAGGGAGCCCGGGCTGAGGAGAGGGAGCCGACTCCAATGGCCTCCCTCCCTTCCTCTCAGTCTCAGCTCAGCCCATCTTCCCCTCACAGGGACCCTTCTCCTTCCCCTGAGCCCCCTCTGCCTCTGCCCACCTCCCTTCTAGGGGCCTGCATTTCTCCCTATCACAATCTGTCACTGATTATCCCCTCTTCTTTTTCCCTCCCTCCGCCCTTCCTTCCCACTTACTGTTCCTCAGGATCCCTTTTGAGATAGACATGGACGACTCCCTGGATCATGCGGAGGCCGAAGCCCAGGTCCCCGGGCATGGAGGCGGGCTCACAGTGATCATAAGGGTGCTGCTCCAGCACGGGGGGATGGACGGGGGCATCTGGCATGTGTGTGAGTGGGGAAGAACACAGGTGTCAGGACCATGGGTATTTCCCCGGCTCTGCCTCCTTCTTCACCCAAAGAAGGGTCTAGAGAAGGAGGCCCAGAGCTTCTCCCCAACCCCAGACCTGGAGCAGCTGAAGAGCCTGGGGCCCCCATGCCAAGGCCAGGTGCAAGAGGGTCCTAAGTCCTGAAAGCCGCTGGAAGAATAACAGCCCCCATCCCTTTCCACCCCATCTTTCTTTTCCCCTCAAGGCTAGCTTCGCACATGGGTCTGTCCAAGCCTAAGGCATGCCCAGTCTGGCGGCCCCAGAAACCCGCGCAGATCTCAACAGGGCCTGGATAAGTGAAAGGAAGTGAGGGAGGGCTGGAGTCGAACTGGACACAAGGCCAGTGACAGTGCAGGTGGCAGGGAGGGAGGAGAGGGAAAAGGGATGCACATAATGCATCCCCACGGTCAGGATGGGGAGTCCTGGGGGCCCCCCTTCTGGGAACAGGAGCAGAAGGGAAACAAAAGAGGACATCACACCAGCAGACACTGGGGTCTCTGGGCCCTGCTCAAAGGCCCTGCTCTCCAGGGGCTTCTCGGCTAGCTGCTGCAGGAAACGTCGAGTGGTGGGGCAGAAACTCTGAAGGCCCAGGGCCATATACTTCTCCCGGATGAACAGCGCCCGTACCACACTCTTGGCCGCATCCAACAGGTCAGTGAATGGTACCTGCAGACGAGGGGCGGAAGCAGGGGAGAAGGGCTCGTTCTCACATGTCCTTTTCCCAGGTGTCATCTCTGTGCCCACTGCATATGTTCTTCCCCCTCCTTCCCCTCATCCCAGGACTTCCTCCTGCTAAGGCGCTGAAGAGGAGGCTTAAGAGTTCCCAGATGGCTAAGCTCAGGGTGATCCCAGAGCCCTGGAGGCAGAATCCCAGTTACCCAGGCCCTACAGCTCCTCCACCTGTCCAGGCCACACTCACCCCACACTTCTCCTCCCCAGAGATGGAAACCCTCTGAAACTCTCGCTCCAGATGCCCATCTCGCTCCCTGGGCCCACGGTCACCCTGAGCTTCACTCTGCTCCTTGTACAACCTGCAGAGAGAGAGAGAAACAGAGTCCTAAGAAATAAAGGGAGGGGGAGAAGGAGAGAGGTCCCAGGGGGCTAGGACAGGGGCTTATCCAGCTCACACTCCTTTTCAAAGCTTTGTGTTTGGAAGTCAGGGGACAGGCTTATAATAATGCCTACTATGAGCGAGGTTGAGCTCAGTGCATCTCCTGAGCTCAGGGGTTCTGACCTGAACTAGGGCTAAAGCTGATCAGGTGTCTGTACTCAATCTAGCAATACAGTGAGTCCCTGGGAGAGCAGGGGCCACCAGGCTGTCCAAGGGCAAGCCAACCAGCCCGGGTCAGAGAACGAGCTGGCCCAAGCTCCCTGGCCAATCAGTAATGGAATCAGACCTAGCCGTGGCACTTCCAGTAAAGGTGAGATAGGGAAAGTCTCAAAAACAAAAAACGGTAAATGGATTGGAGGGAAGTAAGGAGGAGGTTAGCCCCTGCCCTGGTCATCACTCACTGTAGGTCCGCATCACTGTCTGTCTTCAGAAAGTCTTGCTTGGCCCGAAGCAGAATGTCCGGTTCCAACCTGGAGGGAAAAGAGGTCAGGCAGCTGACAAGGGCCTGAAGCAGACCCAGGGCTTGGAGGCAGGAAGAAACAGCATGAACTGGGGTGATGAACCCAGCCCCGCACAATAATACTCCCTTTGGGGAGCAAGGGACTGATTTGGGGGAGGGGGGCTGGTAGAGATGATAGTAGTGGGGAGTAGAATAATAAGTCCCTTCCCTCCTCCTGCATTATTAGCCAAACAGGGAAGGAAAGATAAGACAAAGGGGGGGGAAAAGCCCATTAACTCTGAAGACATAATTAAAACTTCAATAAAAGAAAGCACAACTAAGGCCTGTCACACAGGTTTCACTAGAGTGGGGGACTCTCCTCCAGGGTCAGTGTGGCCGATCGCTGGCTCGGCTCTAGGGAGGGCTGTGACTGGAGGGTGGCAGAGAGCAGGGGAAGGGGCTCACTTGACATCCTGGCTGATCTGCCGCTCCAGCCGCTGGCGCCGCTCCTCCAGCTGCTCAATGGGGCTCTCCTCCGGGAATTCATATGGGGCACTCCGAAGTTCACTCTCTGCCAAGGAGCGGCTAAACAATTCCTGGCGAGAGAGAGCAGAGGTGGCAGGGGCATCCTCTGAGTATGTGCGAGCATGGGCACACTCTGTCCCTCCCCAGCAGCAGGCACACTCCTCCCTGCCCGGGCTATGTTGGGAAGGTGTGGGGGAGGATCAAGATGGAAAGGGCTGGGAAGCAGTATGTGGGCAGTCATGCATCAGGAAAGGGAGACGGGCCAAAGGGCACAGGGAGGGTACCTCAGCGATCTCCTTGCATTTGCCATCCATGGAGGTGCGCAGGTCGAGCGGGAAGTGCTTGAGGCAGGGGGGAGGGCCCGGCAGGGAGCGGGCGGATTGCAGCGGGGGTCCCCCCAGCCCGCCCCGAGCCTCTGCAGAGACAGAGACGGTGACTGGGGTCAGCAAGGAATAGGGAAGGAGTAGGATGGAGCCCCCAGCTACTCATTCCTTCCCACCTCCCCATATCTGGCTGATCTCCGTCATTGTGGGCCTAGGGCCCCTGCCTGCTAAGGGTCAGTTGGATAGCTGCAGGTGGGTCTGTGTGCTGGAGGAGGGGTGGGAGCCAAATACCCAAGACCAAGGGAGAAGGTATGTTCTAGAGTGACCTGGACTTAAAGCAACCCCAAAGACCCAGCAGCCCCTGACCCAGCTCAAAGTAGGATGGGTTCTGGCTACTGAGCAAAGAACTCCAAGAAGGATGAAGCCCTCTTCTACCCCAGGCTTTCCCCCACTGATATCTAAACAGTGAAATCACACAATAGGGACTCCAATAACCACTAGTTTTGATGCAGGAGACCAGGATGCTGCAGTTTGGGGGAGTTTCGCATCCCCCTCTCCCCACAACCCTAATGCTCAAAAAGCCTCCATGGGACCCAATGCTCTGTTCGGGACCTGCAGCCCCTTGCCTGGCACTTCAGAGATCCTGACCGTGGTGGGGGGGGAGGGGGGGATGGGGAGGCCAGTATCACTGGCTGGCAGACTAGAAGGGGAAACCACAGTTTGACTCCCCACATAGGGCACAGCCCACAAGGGGCAGGGCCAGGGAGGAGCGGGAACTTCACTGTGTCCCCCGAGGCCTGTCCTTTCCCCCAGGACCCTGGAGCTGCCAAGACACTGCCTGGCCCCACCCCACAGTTGGCTGCCCCTCAAGGAAGGAGCCGCCACTAACAGACTACGCCACTCTGAGGCCCGGGCCAGAGGGCTCACAAAAGGACCTGGGGAAGGTGCGGGGAGGGGCTTTCAGTCTCAGCACCTCAGAGGAGGGACTGGCACCTAGGAGCTTTGGAGGTCTGGGTCAGACATCTGGCTACATACACTGAAGCTGTCACAAGTCCCCAGCCCACCTCGCCTCTAGTCCTCATCTCCAGCCCACCATCTCCCTCCCTCCCTCTCGACATCCAGATGTCCAGGATCAAGCACAAATCAGGCCAAAACTCTAGCTCGGTGCCTCTCTAATCCCCCCCCACACTCTGGTCCTGGGAAAGCCTGGGGAGCACTGCCTGGAGGAGCTCTGCAGGGGCCAGCGTCCTAGCCTAGCCCCAGGTGAGGCCTGGGAAAGGGACCCCAGTGCCCTCTCTCCCCAGGCTACTCAGAGTTCTACTGCCTGGCCCGCTGCACTCGGGAGAAGCCCCCAACCCTGCCTCACTTCTCTCCGGACCAGGAAAGAGGAATGCCTGCCTCAATCCCAGAGCCTTGCCCCTGGCTATTCCCTTGACACCCCACCCTCCCAACCCACTCCCCTACCTGCAGAGATCTGGCAGCCCCAAGCCAGGCCTCTGCCAGTGGCTGCGTGCCCCTCACTGGAGCTGCTGCCCGCCCGCCCGTGTGAGGCTGCAGTCAGTCCCCGAGGACGGCTCCGGAGCCGGCACGGACCATACCAAGTGCAGCTGCAGACAGGGGTGAGGTGGGGGTGGGGGGTGGGAGGGAGGAAGGCTGGGGTGTCTGGGCAGGGGCAGGCAGTGGGGGCCAGGAGTTCATCAGGAGACTTCTGGTTCTGCCACAGTGAGAGTCAGGGTGTTGGAAAGAGAGAGGCATCGGAGGTGGGCTAGCAAGGGACAGCTCAATGCTGGACCTTGGCCTTAACCCCTGGACGACCAAAGCGGAGGCCAGAACAGGACATCGAAAAGGAGAAGAGTGGGAATATTTGGCTATGAGTAAGGAGGGGCCGTGGGCATTCCTGCTGAAAACTCACTGCCCCTCTGGGTCTGGCGGCCTGGCACTAGCCCAGACCAAAGAGTCGGCACACCCTCCTGGACGGGTGAGCAAGTCGCTGGCATGCTAGAGGCCAACCTCCCTCAGGAATCTGGTTGAGGGACAAGGCAGGGAGATGAGACAGATGAGACCATCACCTGCCCAAGCACAAGAGCCCACCCCACCACTCCTGCTATTGTTAGAAACCTGAAGCTTCCACAGCTGCTTCCCTGGCTCCCTGCAGGGAAGGCCCCACAGCTACAGTATCCATGAGAGAGAGAGAGAGACAGACAGACAGAGTGAGAGAGAGAGAGAGAGAGACAAAGAGAGACAAACAGAAAGAAAGAGAAAGGGAAAATAAAAAGAGAGGAGAGGGAGAGAGAAAGAAAGAAAAAGAGAGGGAAAATAAAAAGAGAGGAGAGAGATGAAAAGAGAGAGAGGAGAGAGGAAAGAGACACAGAAACTGAGACAGAGAGAAAAGAGAGGGGGCAGAAAGAGAGAAAAAGGGACGGAAGATAGAAAAAAGAGAGAAGAGAGGAGGGAGGGAGAAAGAGACAGAGAGAAATAAATAGACAGAGATAGACAAAAAAAGAGAAAGGGAAAATAAAAAGGAGAGGGAAAGAGAGAAAGAGGAAGAAAGAGGGAAAGAAAAAGAAAGTACAGAAAGAAAAAGAGAGGGAAAATAAAAAGGAAAGAGAGAGGAGAGAAAGGGAGAAAGAGAGGAGAGAGGAAAGAAAGAAAGAGACACAGAAACTGAGACAGAGAGAAAGAGAGGGAGGGAGAAAGAAAGAGGGAGGGAAAATAGAAAAAAGAGAGAAGAGAGGAAGGAAGGAGAAAGACGGGAAGGGAAGGGAAGGGAAGGGAAGGGAAGGGAAGGGAAGGGAAGGGAAGGGAAGGGAAGGGAAGGGAAGGGAAGGGAAGGGGAGGGAAGGGGAGGGAAGGGGAGGGAAGGGGAGAGGAGGGGAGGGAAGGGGAGGGAAGGGGATGGAAGGGGAGAGGAGGGGAGAGGAGGGGGGAGGGGGAGAGAAAAATAAAGAATGAAAGAAAGAAAGAAAGAAAGAAAGAGAAGAGAGAGAGGAGAGAGAGAGAGAGAGAGAGAGAGAGAGAGGAGAGAAGAGAGAGACAGAGACAGACCCTACCTGGAACTGAAGAGTGATGGAGAGACAGCCAAGACCAGTGACAGAACAGATAACAGTGACAAGGAATCTCAAGGCCTCCTAACTCTTCCCTCTAAGAGCAGCCCCATATTCTCCCTGGGTAGCAAACCCACACTGCCACCCATCCCACATACACCCTAGACCACCCATCGCCCCACCCCCATCCCAGAATTGACAGCCAAGAGACGTGGCTTCCAATTCAGCCTCTGCCATTTACTTAACAGGCAGGTCAAACCATTTAACCTCTCTAGGCCTCAGATTCATTTGCTCTCCCTAACTCACTGAGCTACTGGGAGGAAGCCTTGAAGTCTTCCCAAAACACGAGCTATTAGCATTCTCAGGCAACAGAAGAGAGCTCCACAGGAGAAAGCTCACAACAATAGGTGAAAATTGCAAAGCACCAACCCAGGCTCCCCATTAGGAATAAAGCTCAAGCAATTTTACGTGCTGTAGGCCTTTAATCAAAGCCTAGATGGCCACTTGTCGAGTATATTACGTTGAAAAAAGGAGCTGGCCCTCAGAGGTTCCTTCTGCCTAGGATTCTTTAACCCTGCATTCCCCTAGAACTCAAAGAAGGAAGGGGGTCACCTCTCCAGGGGACACAAGGACCCGCTTACTGAAGACAGAGGAAGAGGCCGAGGGATTCCTTCTGGCCTGTACCTCTCCCAGGAAAAACTCACTGGAGCCCAGAGAAGTACAAGGGCTAACATCTAGACAGCCAGGAAATCCACTGAGGGCACCACTCAGATATGGAACCCGGTTTCTTGGTTCTACCCACTAAGAAGATGCATCCAAAAAGTCTTCCCTTCGTGGTCCTATTAGACCTGAGAAGGGAGGCTGGCAGTGACGAGAACAGAAGGAAAGACTGCAAGCCTCAGGAGAAGGGGAAAGTGGATTCAATCCTAGCTCACACTTAGCAGCTGTGTAACCCAAGCAAATCAATTTACCTCTCAGAGACTTGGTATTCTCATCATGCAAAAGACTCATATTACGTACTTCAGTGTTGTTTTGAGACAAGTGCTTTGAAATCCTTAACACATTACAAAAACTATCATTGCTGTTGTCCTCTAAAGGATGTGGGGTGGCCTTGGACCCCAAGTCTACAGCATGTTCTCTTGCCCAGAGCAGCTCTGAAGCAAGAAGAATCCTAATTTACCCTAGAAAGATCAGCTCCAGGCTACAGGTCAGAGGCCCACCTTGACCTCCACCTTTATTCGCATCTGGGGACGCTGGCAGTATCTCCAGTGCCGCAGGGCAGGCTGGACAATCTCCCCAAGGTAATGCGGGCTGCCAGGTCGCAGGACAGTCCCTAGGGGTCTAAATAGGCCACTGTCCCATACAGAAGCCGGATGAGAGCCTGGCTGAATGTGATTGTTAGTCAAGGCAATTGCTTCTCTTCTCTCGAGGTAAAATAATTTTGTTTTTGAAGGCACTGGAAGAAAGAAGCCTCATGTTGTGAGTATGGCTGGCCTTACCCATAGACACAATTGATGGTGACCAGCTTGCCAGCCTCAGAATACCTTCTTTAGAAGTAGTGAGGTGAGTCAGTGGATAGAACACTGGACCTGGAGTCAGTAGAACTGAGCTAAATTCTAGCCTCTGATACTCTCTAGCTGTGTGACCCTGGGCAAGTCATTAGCCTGTTTCTGCCTCAGTTTCCTGGCTATAAAATGGGAACAATAATAGCAGGGTAGATATGTGAATTAAACGACATAATTTTTGTAAAGCACTTAGCATGGCACAGTGGTTGGCTTAAAAGTAATGATGCGCATTTCCTTCTTTCCTGTCAGAAATTCCCAAGGTTACAGATTTAGAGCTGGGAAGGGCCTTCAAGGGCCTGGTTTTACAGACTTACTCGGGGACACACAGCTAATCTGTCCTGAGGCCAGATTCCAATTCAGGTCCTTCTGGCTCCAAGTCCCACACTCTCTCCATGATACCACCAAGCTTCGCTGTGACTCAGAATCATGTAATTTCAGGAGTGGGAAGACTAAATGTCATGTAGCCTAACCTGTCTTTGAACAAGAATTACCTCTAAAGAAATCCTAACAAGTGCCTGCCCAACTCCTGCTTAAAGGACATGCAAGCAAGCACCTCAAAGTGGCCAGCTGGCACAGTAGGTACAGAACTGAGCCTGGAGTGGGGAAGACCTGGGTTCAAACCTGGCCTCCAACACTTACTAGCTGTGTGACCTTGGGCAAGTCACTTAGCCTGCCTCAGTTTCCCCATCTGTAAAGTGGGGGAACCCACAGTGAAGCACTATAAATAATTGCTATTAATTAATGCGAATTGCCAGTTCACATGGCAATCTCTGGGAGTCTACATGAACTGCCGAAGCTTCTTCCCCAGGCTGGAAAAAAAATGTACAAAATACAAGCTGTACCACAGGCAAATAGCAACCCTGGCCTTCTGGGAGATCCAGCTGCCTCCAGAAACCCTGGCACCCATCCTGAGAGTTTGCTATTCATTAGGCAACCCTGCCTATTTAAACCTCATAGGCAGCCTCTTCTCCCCATTGAGAACTTAAGTCAAATAAAATCTGGTTGAGCACAACAGCAAGCCACCTCAAAATACTATCTTGGACACACCTTTTGGCCCACCAAGATGGTGGCCCTCTGCCCTTTAGAGGTTGGTTTCCTGACCAGCAGGTTCCCTTCCTCCCAAGACCTTGTACTTCTTACCAACTCAGCAAGCTGACAGGTCTGTAACTGAGTTTCCAGTTGTAGGGGAGGTGAGGGGGGGAGGGAAGAGCAGTACCCTGCTACCACACACAGTAACAACACAGCTGGCACAAACCTAGGTACCCCTGGGGGCCCCAACCCGAGCAGCATGGCTGGAGGCGAGGTGCTCCCAGCTGCGCACAGGCCCCCTGGGAGCCGGACAACCTCAGTGATGGCGCAGTCCCCAGTATCTCTGGAGGTCAGTCATCCAGGGCAATGACAGACCTGAGCATCCCTGAGGGCCAGTGCACCCATGGCAAGGACACAAACCCGAGTATTCCTGGCCAGCATGGCAATGGCGCGGGCTTAAAC
This sequence comes from Phascolarctos cinereus, assembly GCF_003287225.1. Taxonomy (NCBI): domain Eukaryota; kingdom Metazoa; phylum Chordata; class Mammalia; order Diprotodontia; family Phascolarctidae; genus Phascolarctos; species Phascolarctos cinereus. The sequence continues at coordinate 59,176,504 of NW_027555958.1, forward strand.
CCCGTCAGCCCCAACACAAACCTGAGCACCCTGTGGTCTGGGCACACTCAGCAATTGTACAGGCAAGAGGCTCAATGTCCTCAGTCAACACCATGATGACCATAAATGGGTATTCTTAGCAATTACACGGACATCCCAGAAGATAGTGCATTCAGCAATGGAATAAAAGTAAGCAAGTCTCTGTTGGGGGGAAGAGGGGTCCTCAGTAAACACATGAACATAAGTATATGTATCCACTATGCAACATGGGCACCAAAGTGGGCAGCTGGCCAGGAACCTCTCGGCAACGCCACAGAGCCAGGCAGCCCTTCATCACCTTCCCTAAATGGTGCAATGGTCCTGCCGGAGCAGGAACAGGAACAAGAAGGTATATGAAGAAAGCAGCATGCTCATACACGGTCACAGATTCAGGGGAACCCTTAGGAGTCACTGGTCCCATCCTCACATAGAGGAACATCCTTCCAGGGTCACAGACAGATATTCCAAGGGTCACCATGCCCATGATCACAAGGACATGGTTAGAGGCATGCCCAGAGACAGGACAGCTGAAAACAGATGGGACAAGCAGTGAGCACACACTCCTCCAGCTGTCAAGCCCCCCCTCTGGAAATCCAGAATGGAAGTTGGGTGACAGAGGGGTTCAAGGAAGAGGAGGCTAGGAGGAAGAAAGGGCACAACGCCCTCCAGTCCAGTCACTGCCTCCCAGCGTGGCAAGCCCTTGCAGCTCAAAGACACTGGTATGTCCCACTTCACAGTTACCACTCCTTTCACACACCACACACTGTTTTGGATACCTACACAGCTAGACAGATGCACGTGTGTACAAACACAAATCCCAGGATGTTCTACACATAAATACTGATGCAAAGGAAGGATCCCCAGCAGGTAGGACAGGGCTCAGAATCAAACACACCAGCTTTCCCCCACTTCCCCTCTCCCCTCCCCAGGGACAGCTCTCTAAAGGGTTTCCACTGTCCCAGGACTACCCTGGCCTCCTCCATCACCACCCCTGAGTCGGCACCTGGGCACTGGGAATACCCACTCTGGGGTGGGCCAGCCTCTAGCCACACAATAGGTACCTGAGGCTAGCCCAGGGGCCCAGACTCACCTGGGGCATTGGCTACCTGCAGACTGGCCCGCTTCTTAAAGGGGTATTTGGCCTTGGGCTTCCCTGGTGATGCCGAGGAGGATGCCATGGCTGGGGCCTCAGCTGGCAGGCAGGGACCTCGTTCTGCCACATCCAACCCCTTCCTCCGCCCCGCCTCTCCTCTCCCCTCCCTTCCCAGCGTGCCCGCCCCCAACGGGGAGTGACTGATGCAGGAAGCTAAGCCCAGCTCGGCCTGGCAGGCGGAAGAGGCCCAGGCCAGGATTTCTACAGTTGCCCAGGCAACCCAAGAGTGCACCGCCTCCCTCCTTCCCCCCCACCACCACCCCTCAGCCCATGCCCCTGGGGCGGCACAACTGATGTCTCAGCTTCGGGGAGGAAAAAAAACGGGAGAAAACGAGACTGGGGGGAAGGGGAGACAGCGAAGCCAAGGCCCAACTCTCCAGGAACAGCACCATCCCTAACCCCCACCCCCACCCCAATCCCCCCAAGCAAAGCTGGGGCCTTGCTTGGGCAAAGTGAGAAGCTGGCTGGCCCAGCCCTGCTGGGAAAAGAACCCAGGAACCCAACCTCTTGTCCACATGCTTGGAACTCAGTCCTTTCACTGCACAAGGCTACCCTTGGTGGAGAAAGGAGGTATTTCCCAGGGATTCCCCAAATGGGTCAGAGCCCCCTCCCAAAGCAGAGACACCCCAACTCTCCAGGGTATGGTTCCCCTTCCATGACAAGAGGCGTGATCCCTTGCCAGATGGAAAGGGGTCAGTCAGGGGAAAATCCCACTGTCCCCGGCAGTAGCTGCCCAAGACTAGAGGGAGGGGAAGAGTTGGGAGTCCACCATCTCTGGAGTCAGGCCCTTTCTTGGGTGGATGTGTTTTGCTTTCGTTCTGTTTTCCTTTTGGGGGTTGGGAGGGAGGATGATTCTGGGAAATTAAACCCACAGAATGTTAGAACTGGGAGGGACATCTAGTCCAACTCAATTTCACAGATAAGTGAAAAAACGCCCAGAAGTGAAGTGGTTTACCCAAATTAACATAAGAAAACTTAGAAACAATACTGGGACTGAAACCCAGATCACATGATTCCCAATCTGTCCTTTTTGGCCCAAATGCCCCCAGGACTTTCTCTTTCAATAATCCAGCTCTTACCTGTACACATCTGGAGCTGTCTACCTCAGGTGTGTGTGCTGGGGAAAGCAGGCACCTGCCCTTTGCCCTGGAAACCAAGCTAGCTCCCTCCTTTTGATCAGAGGTCACAGAGCCATATGGTGTATGGGCTAGATCTTCTAGTGCAGGGGGTCATAATTGGTAACTGAGAACTTGTATTTTTAAAAGCTATTTTGATAACTATATTTCAAAAACTAAATTCAATAAAAATTACAAAAAAAAATATTTCCTTTGAAATCCTTTGTATTTTATTTTACTCATGTAAGACCATGCTTTCGGAAAGGGATCCACAGGCTTCCCCAGACTGCCAAAGGAATGAGTGACACAAAAAAAGGCTCTAGTCCACCTCCCCCTTGTAAGAGATGAAGAAATGGAAGACCATGACCAGGTGAAGTGACCGGCCTAAGGTCACCCTTCCATCTAAGAGCTGGAGTCAAATTTGAACTCAGCTTTCCCAAGTTAACCTCTTTCCACACCACAGTTAAATCTGGAAGGAATTTCAAGACCACCTGGTCCATCCACCCATTGATTTGCAGGTGAGGAAAAGGAGGCCCAGAGAGTAGGAATGTGGTTAAGAGGCAGAGGCAGGATGCAACCCAGGTCTCTGGTTCAAAAATCCTGTGCTCCTTGCACCAACCTAGGCTGCCCCCTTCAGACACCTGCCAGGGGAGACAAGCATTCGCCCCCCAGGCCCCAGTAAGCCACACTCACCTGCTGCCATGGTGGCAGGAAAGGAGGCAGGAGGAAGCTGCCCAGGTATTTGGACTCTGCAGCCGGGGAGAGAAGGGGTCAGGTAACTCCGGACCTCGGGGGTCAGAGGCAGGGCAGACCACGTGCTCCTCAGGGAGCAGGGAGACCAGGCCTAGGGCCCCGGAATTGGCTCCTTCCGGAGCTTCTTCCTCTACACCCCCGGGACCGCGGAGGTCGGACTCCGACCCCGAGCAGGGGGTGGGGAGGAAACTAGGAGCAAATGCAAAACCCCTTCCCCGCCAAAAACGAAAAAAACAAAAAACTGCCCCAGCCCCATCCCCGGCCCCGCCCCCATCCGTCCGGCTCCCGGCCCCGCCCTCGGCTCCTCCCCCTCCTCTTAGCCCTCCTCCCTCTGGCTCGTGATCACGTGGGCTGCCCTGCGCGGCTCTGCTAGTGATGCTCTTCTACCTGGAGCTTGCAGGGATGCTGGTTCGTGGGTGCTTACTCAGCCTCCATGGGGCGGGCGTTCCGCCTTCCCCGCTAGTCGCTCCCTTATCCAGAGGCCTATCGCAAACCCTCTCTGTAGAACCAGAGGATCTCTTAAGCCATTTCCAGCTCTAAACCCCAAGGCTGAGAACCAAGGAGAAGCTAGGGGGTAGAGGAGATGCTCATGTAGGCGTTGGGCTATATGGCCCTGTAAGGCCCCTTTCAATTCTGAAACTCCATAATTCGGAGCCTTGTTTTCCCTAGACAAGGCCGAGCTCCAGTGGGGCTCTGGTCCTTGGGATATCCTCCCACTGTCCGCTGGGCTCTTAAGACTTTCAGTTAATCAATAGTAGCTGGCATTTCTACAACACTGAAAGATGAACAGAGCCCCCCTTTTTAATCAGAATTGCTCTGTGAAGTTGGTAGCCATGACACTCGTTTTACAGATGGGGAAATCGAGGGGCGCTGAAGTTGAAGTGACTCATCCACAATAACCCAGCCAGTAAGGGTCAGAGGTGGTAAGTGAGTGCAGGTTTTCTCCACTGCTCTTTTTACTACATCAATACTACCCTGACCCCAGCCAGCAGTCTTCAACATTCCCGATAGTCACCCACTTCTGTTGGAAGATGGCTTCTGCCAGAAGACCTCCATGAAAAGAAACCCACTATACCTCCAAAGGTACAGCACTAGAAAGAAATGTTGGCAGTAAACTTCCTGTCCCTGGAGGAGTTCAGGTAGAAGTAAAATGGTCATCCAGAGAAAGAACTATGAAGTCTGAATGCAGATAAAAGCATACTGTTTTCTCTTTTTTTTTCCTTTTCTCCTGGTTTTTCCCTTTTATTCTTATTCTTCCTTCACAACATAACTAATGTGGAAATATGTCTAATAGGATTGTACATGTATAGACTATATCAGATTGCTTGCCATCTTGGGGAGGGGGGGAGGAAGGGAGAAAAAAATTTGGAACTCAAAATCTTGTAAAAGTGGAGGCAGCTAGGTAGGTGTGGATAGAGCACTGGCCCTGGAGTCAGGAGGACCTGAGTTCAAATCCAGCCTCAGACACATAACATTTACTAGCTTTGTGACCCTGGGCAAGTCACTTAACCCAATTGCCTAACCAAAAAAAAAATCTTGTAAAAATGAATGTTAAAACTATATTTACATGTAATTGGGAAAAATTAAAATACTATTAAGTTGAAAAATAAATAAAAATTAAAAACAGTAAAATGGTCATTTGTCTAAGATGTTATAGAAAGAATTTGGATGAAGTGGTTACTGAACTTCTAAATAAGCTACACAGATGAGTATGTAGTTGCTGTTTTTTCTTTATTTCTTTCTTTTTGTGTGTGTGTGTGTGGAGGCAATTGGAGTTAAGTGATTTGCCCAGAGTCACACAACTAGCAAGTCTTATGTGTCTGAGGTCAAATTTGAATTCAGGGCCTCCTGACTCCAAGGCCCGAGCTCTATCCACTGCCACTTAGCTGCCCTTTGTCCTTTATTTGACTTGTTTGTGAATTGGAGTTAAGTGAAGCAGAGTTACACAAAGACATCAGCCTCACTTTCTCTTCTAGAGTCATTGAAATCCAATGGCAGGACAAAAGTCAAGACAACTGGGCCAAGATGCAGTGGATGACCTTGGGGTCTTTGCTATCTGACCAAGCTCTAAGTGCTCCACAGGTCCTGTTTCAGCCACTTTCATAGCTGTTGGAACAAACTGTTCTCATCTACTCATTCTTCAGGAGGAAGTCTTCATATGCTTGAGGTAGATGTCCTACTAACTCAAATTCATTTGAGGTCTGTCAGTAACCTTCACCCTGATTTAGCCCTTCTGCCAAGACAATTTACCAGGGTGTGGCTACTATGTATACTACAGCTTCATGGAGCAACAGGTGAGAGTTGGGTGAATCATGTTGACACCAGAGCAGCCCTGAAAAGGACTGGGCAAACCCTCACCCCTCAACCCTCATTCCTGTTGGAATACCCCATACACTCCAGGGTACCTAGTGGGCATTCAATGAATATTTCACAGAGAATTACAGAATCGAAGAGTAAGGCTCTTCAGAGTCCATATAGTTAGACTCACAACTGAACAAGAATCCTTTCTACAACATTCCTAATAAATGGTCACCCACTTCTGTTGGAAGAAGGCTTCTCTTCTGCCTGAAGACCTCCATGAAAGGATACCTCCATAGGTATCCATCCCATTTTTTTATATCTCCAATTGTTAGAACAATTTTTTTCCTTGCATCAAAACTAAATCTTTCACCCACTGCCCCTCATTCTGTCCATTAATGCTAAGCCAGCCTTTCAAATACTTGAAGACTGATGCCTTATCTGCTATCTCCCTAATGCTGAGGTCTTTTCTCCAAGCTAAACATTTCCAGTTCCTACAACTGATCCTTCATGAACTGAAGGTCCCTCATCATCCTAGCTGGATGTTCAGTCCCACAGCACTCTGAATATGGCCTGACCAGGGAAGACTAGAGGCAGAGGATAGGGTCTGGACTTGTTTTCTTGGTTATAGGGAACTTCCAAGTGAGGAAATCCCCTTTACCAACGCAAGGTCAGCCTCTTCTTGACAACTTACATACAGTCTTAGAGAGTGCACTGAAAGGTTATTGACTCGTCCAAGGTCACACGTTCTTTGAAACAACTATTACTTACCTCTTGTTCTGTTCATTCTTTCCTCATACAACCTAGGGCGACTTAGAGTTAAATGCATTAGCTTTTTGGGTTTCCATGTCACCCTATTAATTTCCTTTGTGGAATGAACAAATGGAAGCAGTGGCCCTGTAATTTTAGCAGTACTTATCATTGGCAGTAATGATAATTGATACTAATAACTACTTTTTCTCAATTTCTATAACAACCACAGACCTCTGCCCCACACACCCAGTTGTAACACTAATTTGTATCCAGATCAATTTAATTCTACCCTTCTCTCACCCACCCCTACTGACAGCTTTTCAGGTTCTGACAAACTTCATCAGAAACCTTTAGGCTCTTGACCTTAGGCCTTCTCACACTCCCTTTACCATATTTTATGTATTCTGCCACCTTCAACAAACATCCATTCCCAGGTGTCCTGTCCCGGACCCCACTCTTAGCTCAGTTTCTCTTTAGGACAAATTATAGCCTTAGGTCCCAGGATCCCAACCTTTGCCTTAAAGTAAGCAATGCTTAATTTGGGGACTCAGCAGGACAGTGTGGCATTAGGGAAAGAGCACTGGGTAGAGAATCAGGAGGGCTGGGTTCAAGTCCTCATCATTATAGTAACTTATTTTTTTAAATTTTATTTTATTCTGAACTTAAGTAAAACAAGCATTTCCATAACATAGCAGAATAGAAAAAAAAAGATGATTGTACATGAAGCTGCAAATCTATCATGTGCAACTTACTATTCCTTTTAAGTAGTTAATAAAGTTATTATGTAACTTTTTCCCCCTTTTTTCTTCCCCCCCACCATAGCTATACATACTTGTATTTATCAATTCTTTCTCTAGGTGCACATAGCCTCTTTTTAAAAATTGTTTACATATATTATATATACATATACACATTATATATATATATATATATATATAATTTTTTTTAGTCAGCAAAACTAATGCCCTCCCACCCTAACCCTTCTTCCAACTTGAGAACTAAAGAAAAATGAACCCCATTACAAACACATCTAGTCAATCAAAACAAATTTCCATATTAGCCATATACAAAAACAAAATTTGTCTTATTCTGTACCTCGAATCCTTCACTTGGTCTA